>NC_137464.1:138061389-138661389 GCF_964235325.1 Thermobia domestica
GGACAAGCATCCCGAGCTTGTGAACCATTTTGTAATATACATCCACTACGTCAGAAATAGCCTTAAATTAAAATATTAGCAGAGATGTCACGTGCCTGAAGTTGGCGCCCTACCTCTCCCAAATTACACCAAACATTGCACTACGTTAGTGCATCGTTAGTGCACGCTAGTGCGCTCTGAACTAACGTTAGTGCTATCAGCGTTTACGAGATATTAAAGATTTTTGGTGGGGACCAAATTCATGTGAAGTTAACCCCCCCCCCCCAACTATCTTTATGCAGACAGATTTTCAAAAAAATTAGCGCATCATTAGTGCACATAAACACACTAAGCACTACCGTTAGTGCTATCATATTTTGGGAATTATTCAAGATTTTAAGTGGGGGGCCAACTTCAGAAATATAAAATTCTATACAAATAGAGGTAGAAATACGAGGTTAGCGGCAATCGTTAGTGCACTTAAAAACACTAAGCACTAACGTTAGTGCTACCATATTTTGGGATTTATTTAAGATTTTTGGTGGAGAGGAAAACTTCAAAAATATCAAATTCTATTTTAATAGAGGTGCAAACATAAAGCTAACGGCAATCGTTAGTGCATCGTTAGTGCACTTAAAAGCACAACGCACTAATGTTAGTGCTACCGCATTTTGGGATTTATTCAAGATTTTTGGTGGGGGACCAACCAGAAATATCAAATATTATGCCCATAGAGATAGGAACATAGAGTTAAGGTCAATCGTTAGTGCATCGTTAGTGCTTTTAAACACACTAAGCACTAACGTTAGTGCTACCATATTTTGGGATTTATTCAAAAAAATTTTGGATAAATATTGTAGCACTAACGTTAGTGTTCAGTGCTTTTCAGTGCACAAACGATGCATTAACGATTGCCGTTAACTCTATGTTTTTACCTATATTTGAATAGAATTTGATATTTCTGAAGCTGCCCCCCAACAACAAAAAAATCATGAATAAATCCCAAAATATTAACTAACTAACTAACTAAAATATTAACTAACGTTAGTGCGTAGTGCGTTTAAGTGCACTAAGGATGCAATAACGGTTGACGTTAAATCTATTTTTTTACCTATATTTGATTGATTTTGATATTTCTGAATTTGCCCACCCAACCAAAAATCTAGAAAATTTCCAAAATATGGTACCACTAACGATAGTGCTTAGTACGTTTAAGTGCACTAAAGATGCACTAACGATTGCCTTTAACCCTATGTATCTATCTCTATTAGATATAATTTGATATTACTGAAATTGCCCACCCTACCGAAAATCTAGAATAAATTACTAAATATGGTTGCACTAACGATAGTGCTTAATACGTGTAGGTGCACTAAAATGCACTAACGATTGCCGTTAACTATGTTTCTACCTCCATTTGAATAGAATTTGATATATCTGAAGTTACCCCCAACAAAAAATCTTGAATAAATTAAAAAATATGGTAACACTAACGTTAGTGCTTAGTGCGTTTCAGTGCACTAACGATGCACAACAATTTCCGATAGCTCTATGTATCTACCACTATCTGAATAGAATTTGACATTTCTGAAGTTGGCCCCCCCACCAAAAATCTTCAATAAATCCGAAAATATGGTAGCACTAACGTTAGTGCTTAGTGTGTTTGAGAGCACTAACGATGCACTAACGATTGCCGCTAACCTCGTGTTTCTACCTCTATTTGTATAGAATTTGATATTTCTGAAGTTGGCCCCCACCGAAAATTTTGAATAAATCATAAAATTTGATAGCACTGACGTTAGTGCTTAATGTGTTAAAGTTCACTAACGATGCACTAACGATGCCGTAAGTTTTGTGAAAATCTGTCCGCATAAAGATGAAGTTGGCCCACCCACCTAAAATCTTCAATATCTCTTAAACGATGATAGCACTAACGTTAGTTCTGAGTATACTAACGTGCACTAACGATGTGCAATGTTTGGTGTAATTTGGTAGAGGTGGGGAGCCAACTTCAGGAACGTAAAAATGTCTCTTGAGTTTTTGAAATAGTATTTTACTAATACTCTACTCTTCTGCATACAGTAAATGTGTGCTAGAAAAGTAACCAAAGCACATGCGTTACGACATTAGATCAGTTATTATACTGGAAGGGTGTTCAATCCGTACCTGCAGCAAACATTATTTCAGGAAATGGTGTAAAAAACCTTTTGGGCAACCTGTACACTATGGCAACTTTAGTGAAACTATTCAATAGCCATGCCTACTCAAGATCATTGAGAACTCACTTCTAGAGTTTACTCCGGGACTTCTACATGTGGTTATGAAGACTTTTACAACCCTCGGAGGAGATGACAAAATCTAGGATCTGCGATCTTATTTAACAACGTCTGGATAACGAAATCAATATGCAACATTTACTAGATAATGAAGCTGCATGGCAAAAAACATCTAAGGAAGTTTCAAAATTGAGACGGTGACATTTTCAGAAACGTTAACTTTCGCTGCAGTATATAGAGAAGGTCATAATCGTATTGCCATTTATCCAAAGGGACTATATCGAACAGGGGCTAGAAACTTCATTTGTAGGCAGTTGAATTAATGCTTCCGTTTTCTCACGCAGCTGGTCATTTTTTCTATGCAAAATTTGCACATTAATAATCTCAACTGATGGAAGCTTAGGAGGTAACTACGGTATCAGGGGATTAGAAGATATTAACAACTCAAGGAACATTCACAATTCTCAGAAAAAGAGGCCTTCTTGAGCGAAGTTCCAAGTGATATGATTATCGAACAGTGCTTAACGAAGGCCACAATTTTTTCTGGGGGATTAACTCAACGTCAGACAGAACGTTAGCAAGATTAATCCTTCTTTCCCAAATACTGTTACGACAAAAGAAGTTCTATAGTCTTTTGAAAGAAACAGTTTATCATCTGAGCGGCACGTTGAGCTAATGCCACCTTCCTTGTGTAAAATATCTAACGCGAAAGAATGGCAATTCAAAAGCGGTAAATATTCCAGTCTCACTCTTTTGTTGGGTTTTAAAACCCACACGTAGAAGAAAGAGTTTTTCTACACGCAATGGTGAGGACTAAAAATCGCAACTCAAATCTGCTTTATCTACGTATATAAATTATGTTAAGCGCTATTTTCACCCTATATTTTATGGATATAAATTACAGTTAGACACGCAAAATACCAAAAGACAAAAAAGAGCTTTCGGGAAATATGTCCAATGATCCAATTTAAATCTGCCATTGAAGTCACGAAAATTTGATCACAGTTCTTGAGAAACCTGGAGATCAAAACTAGAGGGCTTCAAATGATGCAAGCAGATTTCGAAGGAATAAAGGTAGCTGTATATGGACATGAATAATGGAAGAAACTACAAACACGAAATCTGTAGCTCTTGATGATTCAGATCTTTTACGAATCTTACTAGAAGACTTCATTAGCAGTTGATGGTACTTTTAAGGGCACATACAAGCTGAACTCAAAAAAAATGCTACCAAATTATTAAATTTTAAGAAATTTTAACGTCATTAAAAGATTGCTTTCACTTTTTCATGATGCAACAGGCTGTGACACGACCTCAGCTATACTCAGTAGTGAATAGTTGGCAGCCTTCAAGTCCCTTCATAAATAAGAAAAATTGTGCAAGATAGTAAGAGTCTTCAACCAACCAAAACTCAATCCTGAAAAAATGGTCAAGCTTACACATTTCTTATTCGTCTGTATGGAGAAGGAAGCATGTCCTCCCTGGTATAATCCATATCAGGTATAACAAGGGAGTAGTTACAAAGCTTAAATATTGCCGCTTTTTTCCCTACTAACACGCAAGTGTGCAGCATTGAATTTGGAAGTACCTCCAACTCCAGCAGTAAATGGTCTAATCCTGAACCCAATCGAAAGAGGTAGGTGTGTGATCCCTGCCGGATAATCTTATTCACGTGTAGATAAAAAGTGACTGCAAGATAGGATTGTGAACGTGCCACATAGTGTAAAGGAGCCGAGTATTCAAGGTTTTGTGCATTCTGCCAATGGAGTTCATGTAGAAATGGCAGATCTGAAGACAATCTGATATAGATGATAACGAACAACAGCTGTAAAAAACCAATATGTCTTTCTCAACGGCTTATTTGTTGATCCAATCAGTTATGATTATTATTTTGTGATATTGTCTTCGCATTATTGACCTAACAAAATGGACATGAAGACGATTTTGTTGAAACTTTAAATTAAGGTGTAAGGAAAAGGTTAAAACATGAAGGTGGTTTATTGTTCTGTTTACATATTTTGGAATCCTTTAACTTAAACTGCTTTGCACCCGAACAGGAAACGAAACCGTAGCAGGACACACACGAGTCAACGAGCAAAAACCAATTCAAATAGATATCACTTTCGCGCTCTAAAGTAACATTCAATTGTACGTTTATAAAAATTTCTATTGTTTGATTGTTTATGTTAACCCTTAACGGTTCACTGCTTCCGGCACTGTTTGGAAAACAACATATCCACAGACAACTTCCCGCGAAAAATTTACCACAGTTGTCACCAGGGGCAATAACTGTTACCATCGCGGAAAGTAAGTACACAAATAATCATAACGAACAATACCTGATACTCTTCAAACGCAATACACAAGATCAAACAAAGGTGTAGCCAAATGGTTACGAAAACTCGTTAAGGGTTAAGATGTTCAACAGCTGATGGTTGGCTCCGAAGATTCTGCAGTCAGCAAGGAAACAGAAAATTGTGTAACTGCCGTTTAGTTTTCGACTCTCCTAGAAAGAAGTCAAGTTTAACACTTAATAAAGAACGATGTTCCGACATGCGGTACATGCAGAGACTCGATGTACTATTTTTTCCAAGAGGGGGCGTATGAATGAAACCTCTAAAACGCGTCGATCCCAGTTGGTTTCAACTAATTTCTTTAGGTTTTATACGCTATAAAAACAATCAATGATTACTGCTCAGCACCTTGTTGCTTTGCGACAGAACCAAGCTGCTTTTTAGATAGAAGGCCACGAACCTTAACAATATTCCGTAACAGTTATATTTCACTTATGGTCGTAAGCTTGTAAAGGATTCACATGCAGGTTATTGGCCGGAAAAAATAACAGTTGATCCTTAGGTAATTATGTACGTGATTACCTTGTAGAACCAGACCCGCTTTTCTTGGTGTGTGAGACAAATCCGGCCGATTAATTTATTTAGCTAATGAACTGATAAACTGATGAGAACAAGAGTCCTGTAGAACTTCTGTTATCGTAACAGTATTTGGGAATGAAGGATAAATTTTGCTAACGTTGTGTCTGACGTTGAGTTAATCCCCGAGAAAATATGTTGCCCTTAAATGAGCACTGTTCGATAATCATATCACTTGGAACTTCGCTCAAGAATCCTGCGAATTGTGAATGTTCCTTGAGTTGTTAAAATCTGTTACTCTGATGCCGTATTTGCTTTCAGGGCTTCCATCTGTTGAGTATAGTGATGTGCAAATTTTTCACAGAAAAGACCAGCTGCGTGAGAAAACGGAAATCCTTATTTATTTCCCTTCAAAGGAAGGTTTTAGTCCCCTGTTCATTCTAGTCCTTTGGGATTAATTGCAATACGATTATGAGCTTCTCTATATACTGTAGCCAAAGTTAGCGGTTCGGAAAATGTAACCGTATTAATTTTGAGGTTCCCTAAAATGGTTTTTGTCATGCAGTTTCATTTCTTGTAATGTTGCATATTGTTTTCGTCATCCAGACGGTGCTGAATAAGATCGCAGATTCTAGATTTTGTCCTCTCCTTCGACGGTTGTAAATGTTTTCATAAGCACATGTAGAGGTCCCCGAGCAAAGTCTAGAAGTGAGTTCTCAATGATCTTGAGTAGGCATGGTCATTCAGCATTTTCGCTAAAGTAGTCATAGTGTTCAGGATACACCAAAGTTCTTCCATATCATTTCCTGACATAATGTGTTCAAACGTGCCTAGAAATTACTTAACTGCAAACCTCCTAAAGGGGGTAATTTTTGGACCGATTAGAAATTTCTTCAGCTGAGGTACGATTTGAACACCTTTCAAGTATAATGGCTGATCTAATGTCATAACGCATGTGCTTTTTTCGCTTTTCTTGGAATTATTTACTGTATGCAGAAGTGTAGTATATATAGTATTAGTACTTAATGTTGAAATATAGAAGAAATACATAGGGACTACACAGTTTATATCAAAAGGAAAGATGTGTATCTCACCATTACACAATCGTTATGGCGAAGATTTCACAAGATGAATAGCTATCCAAAGGTTGTTTGTGAATAGGAAATCGAGACGCGATACGCGAGTGAAGACTTGATTAAATCTTCCGAGAACATTGACACACCAAGAACCTGAGTGTATAGCATTAGAGGCGAAGATGCCTCTAGATATACCGTGATATCATTCCAGAACTTGGATATGGAAAAATTTTCACCAAGAGACCTCTGAAATTATTAACTCTTTCTGCTTTGTGAAATGTGTCTCACTTAGTTGCTAATCAAAGCATACCTTGAGTTTATATGAAAAGCTTACTTGATTAGCCGAAAGTTTCGTTGCTTTCTGAAGACCAGTGTTACTAAGTTGATAGCGAACACAGAAAGAATGGAACGTTCATTCTCTGTTCATAATTACAATTCAAAGTGAGTCTACTTATTATGCCGCAATGGACTGTTTGGATGATAAAGTACACTTCTGAAAATCATTACTCACTCATGTATGTTAGAATAAAATTGAAAGAATCAGATAGTCGTTAATTATTAGATAGTTACAAATGAAAAGGGGCGATTGGGGCGAAATGTGTGTATGTTATATAACACCAAATCTTGCTTATCGTTATTTTCTAACAAAACATAGATTAAAACGATAGATCGGAATTGTCGTAAACAGTAGTGTATTTATAATTGAAAAACTAGACTATCCAGTAGTGCGAAACAATGATCAGAATATGAAATGTATTTTGCTGATCGCTAGTTGCTGTGATACTTAAAAATAAAACGAAACAACGAAGCACTCGTATATTGTCATATATTTACATTAAAAAAGAGAGTCGTTTGCATAGGGAAAAGGTGCGTTTTGGTATATAAATCAGACTCTTGATGATCCTTCATTAAATGGACTGTTTTAGAATAAAAAAATAATGGAATTGACGTAAATTACCGGATATGTAGTATCAAAAATTAGTTCATTCTCTATGGCGAAGGTTGTGTTTGGATTCTGATACAGAAATTTGGCGATCACTACCTGAGAGCATAATTAAGAATAAAGTAAAAAGAACACAATACTCATATACTTACTATTGAAAAGTGAGTCCATACAATAGCGGCAAACGAGTATATGAAGTTGAAGTAGTCTATTGCTGATCGTTTAGTTACTGACATATTTAAAAATAAAATGAGGGAACGGATAAGAGATAAATTGACAAATATTTAAAACAAAAAAATTTTTTCCTTGAGCTGTGTTTTAACATATATAACAGACTGTTCATGATAGTCACTGAAATATTTTAGATTAAATGAAATAATATAACTGTCGTGGATTCTCAGATATTTACAATTGAGAACCAATTCTATGTAGTATGGTAAAGGTGTGTTTTTAAGCCGAAGGAGGCTCCTGCTAATCGTTAGTTACTGACATATATAGTAGAAAATGAAAGATCGGAATAGTCGTAAATAGTAAGACACTATCGAGTGAAAAGTGATACCATTCTGTAGGATGAAAGTATTTTTTCCAAGCTGAATTAACTCTTGCTGATCGTTAGTTACTGACATATTGCAAAATAAAATGAAAGAACGGAAATGTCGTATATTTCTAATATATTTACAGTTGAAAGTTTCTATTTGTCAGAGCAAAAGGTGTGTTTGGATGATAAAGCAGACTCTAGGTGATCATTACTTACTGACTTATTTTAGGATAAATTGAAAGAATGGAATTATCGTGAATTGCCAGGTACAATTGTAAAGTGGAAAAAGAATGGTATTGTCGTTATTTCGCCGATATGTAATATTGTAAGGGGAGTACATTTAGTAGACCGAAAGGAGAGTTTAGAGGACGAAGCAGACTCTTGCTGATTATTTGTTAATAACATATTTATGAACAAAATGGGAGATAGGTATTGTAAAATATCAGATATAAGCAATTGGTATGTAAATCAATTTTGTAGGCCGAAAGGCGTGTGTGATCCCTTTTAGAAACGTATTAAAGAATAAAAGAAGGAATGCAAATATCGCATCTTGTCTCTCATTGACAATACTAATGCAGTATTGTCAATACTAATGCAATTCTAATACAGTATTCGGTAGGACGAAAAGGTTGTTTAGGACCTAAAGATGATTCTTGATGATTGTTAGTTTCCGACACATATAAGAAACAATGAATTAATGGTAATGTCGTTAATTGTCAGATATTTACAATTGAAAACGCATCTATTCAATAGGCCGAAAGAGTATTTGAACACGGAGGTAAACTATTGTGGATCATTATTTTCTTACGATTTAAAGAGTAAAATTAAAGGGACGTAATTGTCGAAAAATTATCAGATTTGTGAATTTAACAGTGAGCCCATTAATTATGGTGAAAGGAGTATTTGAAAGTTGAAGCAGACCTTTGTTGATTGTTAGTTACTGACATATTTAAGTGTAAAATGAAAGAACGGAATTGTCCAAATCATCACATACTTTAATATGGAAAAGGATTTCATTCAGTAGGGCGAAGTGAGTATTTGAACCTGAAATAGACTTTCCCTGTTCGTTTGTTACTGATAGATTCAAGTTTAGAATGAGATAACGGAGTTGAATATTGTCAGATATTTAAAATTGAGAAGTAAGATCAGTTAGCAGGGAGAAAGGAGTAGGGAAACTCACGCAGATTCTTCCAGATCGTTACCTCTGAAATATTTAAGAATAAAATGAATTAACGGAATTGCCATAAATTTTTAGCTATTTACGGTTGAAAAGCTGCGCTATTTAATATGGCGAAACAAGAGTTGGAAAGTGGAAATAGATTATATTGTACATTACCTTCTCACGCATTATATACAAGAGAGAAAACGGAATTATCATAATGTTTCTATCATTTACAATTCAAAAGAGCTCATTCAGTAGTACCAAAGAGTTTTTCGAAGATGAAACAGACTCTTGGTATCATCGCTTAGTGGCGTGTTTAAGTATAAAATGTAAGAACGGAATTGCATCAAAAAGTCAGATTATTACAATTGAAAAGTGAGGTTATTCAATAAGGCCAACGGAGTCTTTGGAAGATGTAGCACACTCTTCCTAATCGTTAGTTACTGACATACTTAAAATTGAAAGAAAGGAGCGTTTGTAAATTACAAATCGACTAGCAGAACCTGCGCTCTCTTCACTGCGTATCATTCACATACGATCATAAATATACTACTCATTTCTCACTTCTGTACATGCCCCCTTACAGACACTACCGAAAGAAGTCTTGGGAAAATAATCGGCAATGCGTATCATAAAGGGGACTATTTATCGATTATTCTTTTTCTCAAAATGACGCACCGTTCCCAAGATTTAAGCCTTTTTCCAGTTGGAGTTTCTAGTCATTCACCTGTACTGGTTTCTTCCTTCCTTCATTTTCTTGCTAATCAGTAATTGCCCCCATACTTAAGAATTAAATGAAAGAATGGGATTCTCGTAATTGGCCATATATTTACAATTGGTCAGTGAGTCCATTCTTTAAGGTGAAAGGAGTGTTTGGAAAATGCAAAGGAGTGTTTGGACGTTGAAATTTATTTACTTACATATGTTGGAATAAAATGAAAGAAAGCAGCAGTCTTCAAATGTTACATGTTACAAACGAAAAGTGAGTGCATTGAGCAGGGTGAAATGTGTCATCCGTACATAAATCAGACTCTTGCTGATTCTTAGTGACTAAAGAATTTTAGAATAAAATCATAGAATGGATATTGATGTTAATTATCACATATGCTACATTGAAAATTCAGTGTATTCACTAAAGCCAAAATTGTGTCCTTGTTAGCTAATGCGTTTTATTGGCGATCGCTAGATGTAGGTATAATTAGGAATAAAGTAAAAAACAATATTTTTCAGATAATTATTGTTAAAAATTGAAACCACACACTAGGGGGAAAGGGGCTTTTTCAAGCTCAAACAGAGTCTTGCTGGTCGTTAGTTACTGATGTATTTATGAATAATATGACGGAACGAAATTCTCATTGTCAGGTATTTAAAATTAAAAAGTCAGTCTATTCAGTAGAGCCAAGAGAATGATTGTAAGCTTAAGTAGAATCTTGAGAATCGTTAGTTACAGAAATATTCCAGAATAATTTGAAACAACCGTATTGTCGTAATTTGTCATATTAAAGAGTTATTCGAGTAAATGTGGCGAAGGTGTATTTGGTAGTTGATGTATTTACACAGTTGTTAATCGCTAGTTAATGGCATATTTTGAACAAAATGAAAGAACTTAATTGTCTTAAATGTTCAAGTATGTACAATTGTAAAGTATATCTATTCAGTATGTCGAAGACTAATGTTTGAATAGGAAGCCGACTCTTGCTGATCGTTGGTGATATTATTATGAATAAACGAAAGAGCGGAATTGGCGTCAATCCTCAGTTAGCAACAGTTAAGAAGTGAGACCAATCAGTTGGGCGAAAGAGGTATTGCTGTCAGTTGCTGATTGTGTTTCTCACATATTTAAGAATAAAATTAAAGAACATAATGGTCTTTAATTGTCTAATTTTTCACTTGAAAATATCTCAAATGTAAGAATTCTCGTCTTTCATTTTATCCATAAATATGTCAGTTACTAAGGAGCAGGAAGAGTTTAGTCGAGATAACAAATAAGTAAATGAACAATCAGGCAGTCTGCTTCGCCTTCTAAAATCTCTTTTCGACCTATTAAATAAATTCCCTTTCAATTGTTACTATTAGGCTATTTACGATAATTACGGTCTTCCATTTTAATTTTAAATATGTCTTTAACTAACTGGTTGCTTCATATTCCAAGCATTCCTTCGCCCAATTTTGGACTGTTTGACTCAATTTTCAATTGTAAATTTCTCATAATTTCCGACAATTTCTTTCTTTCAGTTTCTTCTTAGGTATTCTTTCTTGTAGGAATCGAAATCAGTCCGCATCAGCTTGCTGGCACTTCTTTCGCCCTATTAAATTGTATCACATTTCTGATGTAAATAAGCCTTAACTTACAACAATTCCGTTCTTTCAATTCATTTTGGCAACTTGTGATCAGCAAAAGGCTACTTTGGCATATATTTAGAATTGCTACGAGGGTTGCTATATATATTTCTGGCCTAGGCAACACTAAGTGTTGCCAGGTGCAATCTGACATTTCCATTGGAAAGTTTGACATTTTGTAGCATAAATGTACTCAGAACTTTTTGACTTACGACAATTTTTTTTTCTTTTACAGGTACTTGAAGAAATCAACTTGGCAAAAAAATGGAATTAACTCGTGAACATTTTCGTGCGATCATTTTTCACAACTTTCGACGTGGATTATCACGACAAGAGTGCATCGATGAACTTAAATCTTTGTATGGCGACGAAGCACCATCCTATAGCACTGTGAAAAACTGGTACAACGAATTCAATCGTGGCCGACGCTCGCTCAAAGACGAATTCCGTGAAGGTCGTCCAAAAACAGCCGTTGTGCCAGAAAACATCGATGCCGTACGTGAACTGATAATGCAAGACCGTCATGTGACTTACCGTGAGATAGAGGCATGCCTAGGCATTTCTTCCACCAGCATACATTCGATATTGCATGAACACCTGGCCGTAAAAAAGGTTTGTTCTCGTTGGATCCCGCACAATTTGACAATCGCTCAAAAGAAAGCTCGTGTGGATTGGTGTAAAGAAATGCTGAAAAAATACGATCGCGGTGCTTCAAAAGACGTTTATAAGATCGTCACAGGTGACGAATCATGGATCTATGCGTATGAGCCCGAAACAAAACAGCAATCGACCGTGTGGGTCTTCCAAGACGAGCCAAATCCAACGAAAGTTGTTCGTGGAAGAAGCACTTCGAAGCAAATGGTCGCCTGTTTCTTCGGCATAACTGGTCATGTGGCGACTGTTCCGCTTGAGCAACGTAGGACGGTCAATTCTGAGTGGTACACCACCATTTGTTTGCCTGAAGTCTTCGGAGAAATTCGAAAAATGAACAAGAGAAGACGAATCATTGTGCACCATGACAATGCGAGCTCTCACACATCGGCTCAAACCAGCGCATTTTTGACCGGCCAAAACGTCGAAGTGATGGGTCATCCGCCGTACAGCCCTGACTTGGCACCCAATGACTTCTTTTTATTCCCACACATCAAGAAAAAAATGCGTGGTCAACGATTTTCGTCGCCAGAAAATGCTGTTGAAGCATTCAAAAACCATGTTTTGGAGGTGTCTCAATCGGAGTGGAAAAAGTGCTTCGAAAATTGGTTTGAGCGCATGCAAAAGTGTATAAATCTTGATGGAGAATATTTTGAAAAACAATAAAACCATTTTCGTTGATAAATATTCGTATTTTCATTATTAGGCCAGAAATATATATAGCAGCCCTCGTATATGTTTCCATTGACTAAGTTGAATTGAGTGCTTGGAAGATAAAGCTGACCCTTGTTGATAGTTAGTTACTAATAAATTTAAGAATTGAATGAAATTACGGAACTGTCGTAATGTCTTTGATATTTGCTATAGAAATATGGGTCTATTGTTTTTGGCAAATGGAGTGTTTGGAAGCTGAAGAAGACTCTTGCTGATCGGTAGTTGCCGACATATTTAAGAAGGAAATGAAAGAACAAAATTGTCGCAAATTGTCAGATATTTAGTATTGAAGATTGATGTCAATTATTATGGCGAATGGACTATGTCATTGATAAAGCAGAATCTTGCTAATGGTCACTTACCGAAATATCAAAGGAAAATGAAAAAGAAACTGAAATCGGACAGATATTTTCTATTCAAAAGTAAATTTTCTTAGTAAGAACGAAAGGAATA
This sequence comes from Thermobia domestica, assembly GCF_964235325.1. Taxonomy (NCBI): domain Eukaryota; kingdom Metazoa; phylum Arthropoda; class Insecta; order Zygentoma; family Lepismatidae; genus Thermobia; species Thermobia domestica. Next base: position 138,074,392 of record NC_137464.1, read on the forward strand.
TTTGAAAGATTAAGCAATCTCATTCTGATCATTAGTTCCTGCTATATTTAAGTATAAATAATGCAAGGCAGCAGACGTAAATAATCGGATATTCAGTACGGGAAAAGAAGAGATGGCCGGATGAAATATTTTATCACTATCATTAGACTTATTCGTGTTCAAGTTATAAAAAGAAATGTTCTTAATTTATCTGTAATTTACAATTGAAACGTAAGTCCATCGCGTACAACGATGAAGGGTATCGAATACGAAGCATACTCTCACTGAACATTACTTAGTGACGTATTTAAAACAAAATCAAAGAACGGGATAGTCGCGAATTGTCAGATATTAACAATTGAAAGTTAATATATTCAGTACGGAGTAAAGCGAGTTTAAAATATGAAGCACAGTCTTGCAGATCATTACTTCCTGATAATCAAAAAAGAATGAATACTAAAATTTCTAATTATTTATAATTGAAATGGAGTGTTTTAAAGGTATAACAAACTCTTGTTAATTGTGTAATTGACATACTTAAAATTAAAATGATAGAATGCAGTTTTCGTAAATTGTGAAATATTTGGAATTAAAAAGGGAGTCCAGTTAGCAGCGCGAAGAAGAATATAAGTTAAGGTAGACTCTTGCTGACCGTGTGTTACTGACATTTATACGAATAAATTGGAAAATGAAATTGTCTAAAATTGTCAGATACATACAATTGAAATGAGGGCAGTTCGGCGAAAGGAGTTCTTCGTGTACTAAACAGACTTTTAGTGATGATTAATTCTTAACATATTTAAGAATTAAATGATAGAAGACAATTGCCTTAAATTGTCAGATATTCACAGCTAGTGCATTCGAAAGGGGCAGAATTGCGTGGAAAGTGAAGCAGACTCTTGCTGAACGCTAGTTGCTAACTCATTTTAGTAAATAGTGAATGTACGTAATTGTCCATTAAGTGATAAGAAAGGAAATTTTCTATTATATAAGAACCTTTAGTTGGTCGTTACTACTGACGTAAAAAAAATTAAATGAGTAAAGCAATTGTCGTAAATTTTCATATATTTGAAATTATATGAGTATTTTGTAAAGGAAATGGAGAATTTCGGCTAGTATAAATTAATAATATTGTCGTTATATCTCAGGCCTTTGCAATTGATATGTGCGTCTACTCGGAAGGGCCAACGGAGTGTTTTAAATCCGATGTGGACTTTTATAAATGTAACACTCCTCTCCCCTGTTGCGTGAACTCACTTCTCTATCTTAAATATTTGAAAATTTTGAGAATTGCGTTCTTTCATTTTGTTGTTAAACATGTCTTCTCAAGGGATCAACAAGTGTCTGCCCCAGCTTCAAAGAAATTTGCCCTTACTGAAGAGACCAGCATTTTCAATAGTAAGTATATGAGTAAATATAAATAGATAAAGCGAGAGATGCTTTATCTCCCAAGCATTCCTTTCAGGTGTCCAGACAATCCTTCAGACTCACTTTTCAACTCTAAGCATCTGACAACGAACTTAAGCTATATTTTTTTATTTTATTCGTAATATATGTTGGTAATTAACGATCAAGTCTACTCAGCCTCAAAATCATTAGCTTTGAAAGTACCTCACACTCCAGGAGCGAAATGGTCTAATCATGAACCCAATCGAATGAGGTTTGTGTGTCAAAGAGGATATGCGAATTCCAGGACCCACACAGCTACCATCAGCTCCAGCCGGCTAATGTTATTAACCTGCACATAACAAGTGACTGCAAGATAGGATTGTGAACGAGCCACATGTTAGTCTAAAAGAGCAGATATCCAATATTTAATATTTTCTCCATTCTGCCAGAGACTTAATGTACAAATGGCAGACGGAAGACAATTTTATATAGATTATGACGAACAAGAGCCGTAAAAAACAATATGTATTTCACAACTGTTGATCCAAACAGTTATGATTAATATCCTGTAATAACGTCCCCGCCTTATAGACCTAAAAATGGACATGAAGACGATCGTGATGTAACGAAAAAGAAGGTGTAAGGACAAGGTATAAAACATGAAGGTGGTTTATTGTACTGTTTACATATTTCGGAATCCCTTAACACGAGCGGCTTTGGTACCCCAAAAAGAGAACAAAACTGTATCAGTGCATATATTATTTAACGAGCTAAATCAATTCATTTAGATATCACATTCGCGTACTAAAGTACAATTCAATTGTACTCTTATAGCAATTGTTAATTGTTTGATTGTTTATATGTTAAGATGTTCAAGAGAAGATGTTTGACTACAAGGATTCTGACATCTGCAAGGACACTAAAAATTGTGTAACTAACGATTAGTTTTCGAATCTCCTAAGAAGAAGCAAAGATGTTTCGATATGCGGTTCATGCAAAGACTCCATGTACATTTTTATCCAAGAAAGGGCGTAAGAATGAAAGCTCTCCTACACGTCGATCCCAGTTGCTTTCAACTTATTGCCCTAGGTTTTATACGAGATAAGGACAATCAATGCTTACTTTGAGATTGTCCAAGCTGCTTTTCAGACAGTAGGCCACGAAGCGTAACAATTATCCGTAACACTTATATTACACTTACGGTCATAAGCTTGTAAAGGATTCACATGCATATTATTGGCCTCAAACTCTATAGGAGATTTTTAGGTAATTTAGGTGATTACCTTGTAGAAACAGGCCCGCTTCTCTTGGCCTGTGAGACAAGTCCGGCCGATGAATTTATAAAGCTAGCGGATTAATGCACTGACTCCCCATAAAGAGCAGTTATACAGGCCAGGTAGAACAGGTGTAGAACACAGACATCAACAAAATTATTTGACAGTTTTTTTTTTTTTTTTTTTTTTTGTACTTATGTTACATTCGGAGATTTTCAGTTAAGGACACCTGACAGATCTAAAATTTCTTGGGCTTACTTTCCACATCTTGGAGCAGAAGCCCTGAATTTTCTCTTTTAGTAATAGAGTTCGAGTACTTGCCCGTCTCGGTGCCCAAAGAAAGTAATAGACACTGCTATTAACATTCGATTAGCCTGAAATTTAAACTAGCGTCTATAAAAAATTTCGAGGCGTCTTTTGCAACCTTGACTCACTTCATCAAGATGCTATATTGATGAAGCTACGTATCTATCACACTAGTCTTCAGGCTATAAAACCTTAAATTTTTCTGATTCGCACGGTTCATCTTGCACTACAGACTGCCATTTCGCACACTCTTATTAAGCTTATTGGAGGATTTGAATTTCTCGATCTTCTAAACGTTTTCTCACCGGTGAGTAAAGTTCTGGTAAGCTTCCCCTCTGTAGCAGATTAGTGCACCAACTGTGTTAGCTTTTTGACACCTTTCATATTTGAGACGGAATGATCAATAAGAAGAATTTATGTAATCTTACTTATTAAATTATTCACTAAATCATCTCGCTGACGTGAATAGAGCTTGTGTGGCCTGTCCATCGACACAAAGGTATCTTCGCAAGGTCAGAAAGATACTCAGCAAAATATACCCGATTAATCGCCAGTAGTGTAGGTTTACGAAGTGTACTCATCTCTAACACTGAACTAAACTGTCATTTGGCTGGTATGTATGCGAGCATATTCATGGCCGTTGACCAGAGCCATCCTAGATCACCAAGTAAATTCCGTTCCAAAAATAGAAGCACTAAATCGTCTGTATAATTCTGCATAGATGATGGCTGCATATAGCGGAATATTATGGCAAACAGCCTAGAGTACAGTCCTTGCGCAGTCCAGCTAAGAGCAGTTAACATTGGCAAGAAGTAAGATGATACAGAGAGATATGTGCTTAGAGCTATACTTCAGACTTTTTTTTGAGAGAACATTCAGATATTTTACAAAGACCGTAGCGAGATTAGGATTTTTCAGTTGCAACTTGCACGCAGTAAACTTTAAAATTTGTTGAAAAATTAATTACATTTGCAAAAGATTTAAGATTTATCTACAAGGCTGCCGACTGTGTTTTTCTGCAAAAATAATGGTATTACTAATTGTAGATATCAGGACGCTTTTAGATAAAATGATAATAACAGTAGATGTTGAGATCCGCCATGATACATGCATTAGAACGAGTTGAATCAGTTTGCATGCAGTACATCCGACGAGAGCGTGCGGCTTGAAATGGAAAAAGTTCGGCAGCTCATATTGTTTTTAGGACTAGCAAATTCAAAATATTCGAGTTTAAACCCTGTGTAGTGCGCAACAAGAAGTCTTTAGCTGAGAAAGAATGAATATCACGGTGAGCTCATTAGATATAGTAAAGATAAAGCGCGTTAAAATGATGGACAACTTGATGGGTCCCTTGCGATAGGACAATCATCCCCGAGCTTCTGAAACTTTCTGCAAAATGCATCCAGTACACAGAAATCGCCTTGAAATAACAGTTATATTAAAGTAACAGTTAAAGTAACAGTTATATTAGACTTACGGTCGTAATTTTGTAAAGGATTCACATTCAGGTTATTGACCGGAAAATCTATTAGGAGATCCTTAGGTAATTAGGTGCGTGTATGCCTTGTAGAACCAGGCCCGCGACTCCTGGCATCACACTGGTTCAATTGCCATCTAGCTTAACAAAATTCATAACCAAAGAAAACACGGCAGAGCACATACACAGAGCGACACGAAAAGGTAAGCAATCTCATATCCTCACTGGAAGAACTATTGTTGTGTTCAGTAGTATGATCAGCTGAAATGTATGCTTGAAACGTGGGAGGAACTTGTAACAATAGAAGAATTTCTCCGGGAAGATGGCACTGTGTTTGAGTGTGAATTTGCTAAGGTTTGTTATGCAGGGATCCGATATGATTAACAACATGTGCATTAAATCTTCTATGTTGTTGTGACGAGAACTTTTCCTGGCATAATGATCGCGGAACCTTCGACAATCTTTATTCCGAGCTTCTTGTGCCTCTTCGGAAAGCTGTCCAATAGGAACGAGCGCAGATTCAACGATGTCCCATGTATCAATAATATATGCCCAGATGCCGGCATGTAATACCAGTTATACAGGTCCACATATAATCGGGCATTTTGCAGAGAATACATACCAAATGCCTCACAGTTAATTATATAACCACTAGAAATTATACGTAAGAGAATTGCAAATCGTTAATCAACTCTTCATTGATGACAGTAATGGACTCTGATAATGATTGATTCGAGAAAAACCTGCGGGCAGAATTACCTCATGGCTTGTTCTGTAGCCTAGATTCGGCACATCCACTAGGAGACCTATTTCTTCACGAAATCAGTTCTGTAGTATTTTTTTTCTTTGATCAACATTAAAATGATGGACAAGTTGCTGCGTCGCTTGCGATAGGATGAGCACCCGGAGCTTGTGAAGCTTTCTGTAAAATGCATCCACTACGTAAGAAATCGCTTTAAAATGAGATCATTAGAAGATATGTCACTAGACTTCAATGTAATAGTATTCTACAATTACTGAAAAGAGATATTAATAAGAGATGAAATCGATCTCTAAGTCACGCGGTGATAAGAGTAATTATTTTGGGGATGGTCAGGGATGTTCGATTTTTAATTAGTAGATTAGAGTGCAACACGGGCGCCAATAGTTCGAGGGTAACATTTCGAGGTGTGCGGTAAGACTAAACTGCTTATGCCGTTCTTCTTACAATGCTGTGAAATTTTGAAGTCAGCAGTGGACATCAACATCTATTACTTGATTCCTATTGGCTTACAGCTAGTAAAGAAATTCAACAATGAATCCGATGCCGTGGGATCATGTGTTGTGTACCTAGGTCTTAAAAACGAAGCAGTAGTTCTTTAAGAGCTCCTTAACTCACATTATACAATGGCGTACAATTTAAGAAGCCGTGTATTTACTTCTCCCTTTAATAAGACGAGGGTATATCAGACGTATAGCCTTGGGAACGAACAGCGGCTTGTTTTAGGTGGGCCCTTGGGATTGAAATATGTTGGGATACCAAATGTAAAATAATTACTAATCAATGATAATCAAGCAATTGCTATATTTCCCGTTTATATGAAACTACAATACTTTTTGAGAATGCTTCCTGCTGAAGAAATCTACCTAGCACCCATAACGCTCTCGCCTGGTTCTTGATCGTTAGCGTGATAGAGACTGTTTTATCCAAAGAATTTTGTTCTTACGGATATATTATTTAAAGAAAGTCTCCAGTGTGTTAACACTCGAGGCTATCAAATATACATTTAATTAGCGTCCTTGCTGTTCACTAGGGCTTACATACAGAGTTGTACAGGATTCACTAGGTTCCGGTCTATCATTAATAATATTATCCCGATTCTTTGCTGTAAAACTTGCTATAGAACCAATTATATTCTAACCTGCAAAGCAGCCTTACTTTGGGGCTGAGACCGGTGATCTGATCGATGAGCCAAGTAAAGAATCGACTTTTAAGTTCTTTTGAGATCTACTCTTACACGGTTAGGTGGAAAATATTTACAGTATAGTAAGTCCTGTCTTCGCTATCACCTTATTAACACTGGTCTTCACAAAGCAACCAAACTGTTGGCTAATCAAATAAGCTTTTCATATAAGTTCACTGTATGCTTTGATTAGTAACTAAGCGACATACATTTCGTAAAGCAAAAAAAGTAATTAATTTCAAACGATTGTTGGTGAAAATTGTCCATATCCAAGTTCTAGAATAAAATCACGGTAGCATTGTCTTGATAAGAACGTCGTATCCCATTTCGTCATTCTGACATTCTGTTCCCCTCTAATGCTATACACTAATGTTCTTGGTGTGTCAATTCTGTTTTACTCGGAAGATTTAATCAAGTCTTCACTCGCGTTTAGATGTCCTATTCTCAAACAACCTTTGGATAGCTATTCATCTTGTGAAATCTTCGCCACAACGATTGTGTAATGGTGAGATACACATCTTTCCTTTTGATATAAACTGTGTAGTCCCTATGTATTTCTTCTATATTTCAACATTAAGTACTAATACTATATATATATATATAAGTATACTTCTGCATACAGTAAATAATTCCAAGAAAAGCGAAAAAAGCACATGCGTTATGACATTAGATCAGCCATATACTTGAAAGGTGTTCAAATCGTACCTCAGCTGAAGAAATTTCTAATCGGTCCAAAAATTACCCCCTTTAGGAGGTTTGCAGTTAACTAATTCTTACTTTATATCAGGAAATGGTATAGAACTTTGGTGTATCCTGAACACTATGACCACTTTCGCGAAAATGCTGAATGACCATGCCTACTCAAGATCATTGAGAATTCACTTCTAGACTGTGCTCGGGGAGCTCTACATGTGGTTATGAAGACATTTACAACCTTCGGACGAGAACACAAAATCTAGAATCCGCGATCTTATTAAAGAATGTGTGGATGACAAAATCAATATGCAAAATTTACAAGAAAATGAAACTGCATGACAAAAACCATTTTAGGGAATCTCAAAATTAATACGGTCACATTTTCCGAACCGTTAACTTTGGCTGCAGTATATAGAGAAGGTCATAAATTCACCCCGAAGAACTAGATACAACAGGGACTAAAACCTACATTTGAAGGGAATTAAATAAAGCTTCCCGTTTTCTCACGCAGCTGGTCATCTTTTCTATGAAAAATTTGCACATCACAATATTCAACAGATGGTAGCCATGAAGGCAAATACGGCATCAGAGTAACTGATTTTAAAAATTCAAAAAACATTCACAATTCGTAGGAATAGAGGCCTTCTTGAGCGAAGTTCAAAGTGATATGATTATCGAAAAGTGCTTAATTAAGGGCAACATATTTTCTCGGGGATTAACTCAACGTCAGACACAACGTTAGCAAAATTAATCCTTCATTCTGAAATACTGTTACGATAACAGAAGTTCTACAAGACTATTGTTCTCATCAGTTTATCAGTTCAGCAGCTTTATAAATTCATCGGACGGATATGTCTCACACACCAAGAGAAGCGGGTCTGGTTCTACAAGGTAATCACGTACATAATTACCTAAGGATCAACTCTTATTTTTTTCGGCCAATAACCTGCATGTGAATCCTTTACAAGCTTACGACCATAAGTGTAATATAACTGTTACGGAATATTGTAAGGTTCGTGGCCTTCTATCTAAAAAACAGCATGGTACTGTCGCAAAAGATCAACGTGCAGAGCAGTAAGCATTGATTTGTTTTTATAGCGTATAAAACCTAGGGAAATAAGTTGAAACCAACTGCCATCGACGCGTTTAAGAGGTTTCATTCATACGACCCCTCTTGGAAAAAAGTATACATGGAGTCTTTGCATGTATCGCATGTCGGAACATCGTTCTTTATTAAGAGTGTTAAACTTGACTTCTTTTTAGGAGAGTCTAAAACTAAACGGCAGTTACACAATTTTCTGTGTCCTTGCAGACTGGAGAATCCTGGGAGTCAATCATCTGCTGTAGAACATCTTAACATATAAACAATCAAAAAAAAGAAATATTTATAAACGTACAATTAAATGTGGCTTTAGAGCGTGAAAGTGTTATCTTAATGAATTGTTTTTTTTTTCTCGTTGACTTGTGTGTGTCCGGCTACGGTTTCGTCTCCTCTTCGGGTGCAAAGCAGTTTGTGTTAAAGGATTCCAAAACCTTGAATACTTCATATCGGCTCCTTTACACTATGTGGCACTTTCACAATCCTATCTTGCAGTCCCTTTTTATCTACACGTGAATAAAATTATCCGGCAGGGACCACACACCTACCTCTTTCGATTGGGTTCAGGATTAGACCATTTACTGCTGGAGTTGGAGGTACTTCCAAATTCAATGCTGCACACTTGCTTGTTGGTAGGGAGAAAAGTGGCAATATTGAAGCTTTGTAAATACTCCCTTGTTATAGCTGATATGGATTATACCGGGGAGGACATGTTTCCTTCTCCATACAAACAATAAGAAATGTGTAATCTTGACCATTTTGTCAGGATTGAGTTTTGGTTGGTTGAAGACTCTGCTTAACTTGCACAATTTTTCTTCTTTTTGAAGGGACTTGAAGGCTGCCAACTATTCACTACTGAGTATAGCTGAGGTCGTGTCGCTGCTTGTTGCATCATGAAAAAGTGAAAGCAATCTTTTAATGACGCTAATTTTTTTTAAAATATAATAATTTGGTAGCATTTCTTTTCAGTTCAGCTTGTATGGGCCCTTAAAAGTATCATCAACTGCTAATGAAGTCTTCTAGTAAGATTCTTAGAATGTCTGAATCAGACCCATCAACAGCTACAGATTTCGTGTTTGTAGTTTCTTCCATTATTCTTGTCCATATACAGCTACCTTTAGTCCTTCGAAATCTGCTTGCATCATTTGAAGCCCTCTAGTTTTCTTCTCCAGGTTTCTCAAGAACTGTGTGATCAAATTTCGTGGCTTCAATGGCAGATTTAAATTGGATCGTTTTAGATATTTCCCGAAAGTTCTTTTTTGTCTTTTGGTACTTTCCGTGTCTAATTGTAATTTACATCCATAAAATATAAGGTGAAAATAGCGCTTAACATAATTTATATACGTATATAAAGCAGATTTGAGATGCCATTTTTAGTCCACACCATTGCGTGTAGAAAGACTCTTCCTTCTACGTGTGGGTTTTAAAAACCAATTAAAGGGTGAGACTGGAATATTTACCGCATTCGAATTGCCATTCTTTCGCGTTGAGATAATTTCACACAAGGAAGGTGGCATTAGCTCAACGTGCCGCTCAGATGTTAAACTGTGTACTTCAAAAGACTATAGAACTTCTTTTGTTGTAACAGTATTTGGGAAAGAAGGATTAATCGTGCTAACGTTCTGTCTGACGTTGAGCTAATCCCCCAGAAAAATTGTGGCCTTCGTTAAGCACTGTTCGATAATCATATCACTTGGAACTACGCTCAAGAAGGCCACTTTTTCTGTGAATTGTGAATGTTCCTTGAATTGTTAATATCTTCTAATCCTCTGATACCGTAGTTGCCTCCTAAGCTTCCACCAATTGAGATTATTAAAGGGAAAATATTGCAAAGAAAAACTGACCAGCTGCGTGAGAAAACAGAAGCAATAATTTAGTTGCCTACAAATGAAGTTTCTAGTCCCCTGTTCAATCTAGTCCCTTTGGATGATTGGCAATACGATTATGACGTTCTCTATATACTGTAGTCAAAGTTAACGTTTCGGAACATGTCACCGTCTTAATTTTGAGAATTCCTTAGGTGTTTTTTGTCATGCAGTTTCATTATCTTGTAAATGTTGTATATTGATTTCGTCATCCAGACGTTGTTAAATAAGATCGCAGATCCTAGATTTTGTAATCTCCTCCGAGGGTTGTAAATGTCTTCATAACCACATGTAGAGGTCCCGGAGCAAAATCTAAAAGTGAGTTCTCAATGATCTTGAGTAGGCATGGCTATTTAACAGTTTCAGTAAAGTTGCCATACTGTACAGGATAATCAAAAGATCTTCTACACCATTTGCTGAAATAATGTATGCTGCAGGAACGATTTGAACACCCTCCCAGTATAATGGCTGATTTAATGTCATAACGCATGTGCTTTGGTTACTTTTCTTGAACACATTTACTGTATGCAGAAGAGTAGAGTATTAGTAAAATACTATTTCAATAAAGTCAAGAGAAATCTTTACGTGCCTGAAGTTGGCTACCTCACCTCTCCCAAATTACACCAAACATTGCACATCGTTAGTGCCATGTTAGTACAAGTTAGTGTACTCAGAACTAACGTTAGTGCTATCATCGTTTACGAGATATTGAAGATTTCAGGTTCAATATCTTCAAGATTTTCACAAAACTTAGTGCATCGTTAGTGCACTTAAACACACTAAGCACTAACGTTAGTGGTATCATATATCATGATTTATTCAAGATTTTCGGTGGGGACAACTCAGAAATATCAAATTCTATACAAATAGAGGTAAAAACCGAGGTTAGCGGCAATCGTTAGGGCATCGTTAGTGCTCTTAAACACACTAAGCACTAACGTTAGTGCTACCATATTTTGGGATTTATTCAAGATTTTTGGTGGGGGGCCAACTTCAGAAATGTCAAATTCAATTCAAATAGTGGTAGAAACATAGAGCTAACGACAATCGTTGTGCATCGTTAGTGTACTTAAACGCACTAAGCACCAACGTTAGTGCTACAATATTTTGGAATTTATTCAAGATTTTTTGGGGGGGAAACTTCAGAAATGTCAAATTCTATTCAAATAGAGGTAGAAACATAGTTAACGGCAATCGTTAGTGCATTTTAGTGCACTTACACGTATTAAGCACTATCGTTAGCGATACCATATTTAGTAATTTATTCTAGATTTTCGGTGGGGTTGGCAATTTCAGTAATATCAAATTATATCTAATAGAGATAGCAACATAGCGTTAACGGCAATCGTAAGTGCATCTTTAGTGCACATAAACGTACTAAAGACTAATGCTAGTTCTACAATATTTTGGTATTTATACACGATTTTTGGTTAGGACTCAACGTCAGAACTGCAATTACTGCTTACTGCATTCAAGTACACTAACAATGCTTTAACGATTGATGTTAACCCCATGTTTTTATCTCTATTTGTAAAGAATTTGATATTACAGAAGTTGCCCCCCCCCCCGAAAATCTTGAATAAATCCCAAAATATGTTAGCACCAAGGTTAGTGCTTAGTGTGTTTAAGTGCACCAACGATTGCCGATAACCTTGTCTTTCTACCTCTATCTGTATAGAATTTGATATTTCTGAAGTTGGCCCCCGCACTAAAAATCTTGAATAATTCCGAAAATATAATAGCACTAACGGTAGTGCTTAGTGTGTTTAAGTGCACTAACGATGCGCTAAGTTTTTTGATAATCTGTCTGCATAAAGATGGTTGGGGGGGGGCTAAATTCATATGAAGTTGGCCCCCACAAAAAATCTTCAATATCTCGTAAACGCTGATAGCACTAACGTTAGTTCTGAACGCATTAACGTGCACTAACGATGCACTAACGATGTGCAATGTTTGTTGTAATTTGGGAGAGGTGAAGGGCCAACTTCAGGCACGTGATATCTCTGCTAATATTCTAATTTAATTCGATTTCTGACATAGTGGATGCATATTACAAAATGGTCACAAGCTCGGGGATGCTTGTCCTGTCGCAAGTGACCCATTAAGTTGTCCATCATTTTAACGTGCTTTCTCTTTACTATATCTTACTATAGCTCACCTCCATATTATCTCTTTCTCAGCTAAAGACTTCTTGTTCCGCATGTCAATGGGTTCAAACTCGAATATTTCGAATTTGCCAGTCCTAAGGACAATATGAGCAACCGTACTTTTCCCATTTCAACCCGCCCGCTCTTGTCGGTTGCACTCGGATGGACAGGACACACAAGCTCTGTTCACGTCAGCGAGATGAGGTATTGTTGAATTTATTAAATAAGATACAGAAATTCTTCTTGTTGATCATTCCGTCTCAGATATGAAAGGTGTCGAAACAGATGGTGGACTAATCTGCTACAGAAAGGAAACTTGCCTGAACTTTGCTCACCGGTGAGAAAAAGTTTAAACCATCGCGAATTACAAATCCTCCCATAAGCTTTATAAAAGTGTGTGATATGGCAGTCTGTAGTGCAAGATGACCGTGCGAGTCAGAAAGATTTTAAGTTTCTATAGCCTGAAGATTAGTGTGATAGATACGTAGCATCAATATAGCATCTCGATGAAGTGAGTCGAGGTTTCGAGAAATGCCTCGAAATTTTTATAGACGCAAGTTTAACGTTTAGGCTAATCGGAAGTTTATCGCAGTCACTATTACTTAATTTGGCCACGGAGACGAGCATGTTCTCGAGCACTATTTCCAAGGGGGAAATTCAGGGGTTGTGGCCCAGGATGTGGGAAGTGAGCTTAAGAAGTTTTATATCTTTCAGGTGTATTTGACTGAAAATCTCCCAATGTACCCTAAGTGTATAAAAAATTTTGTCACCTGATAATTTTGTTGATGTCTAAGTTCTACACCTTTTCCAGCAATCCTGTATAACTTGTTTGTATCGCGAATCAGTGTTTTACACCGCTAGAGAAAGTAATTCATCGGCCGGACTTGTCTCACTGGCTAAGAGAAGAGGGCATGATTCTACAAGGTAATTACGCACCTATTTACCTAAGGATCTCCTTCTAGATTTTCCGGCCAATAACCTGCATGTGAATCCTTTACAAGTCTACTATAACTGTTACAGAAAATTGTTAAGCTTCGTGGGCTTCTGTCTGAAAAGTATCTTGGTACAGTCGCAAAGGAAAGAGGTGCTAAGCAGTAAACATTGATCATCCTTATGTCGTATAGAACCTAGGGCAATAAGTCGAAATTGATTGCGATGGGCGTGTAGTGGAGCTATGAATCTTTACGACCGGGTGTTGGATAAAAATCTACATGGAGTTTTTGCATGTATGGAATATCCAAACATCGTTCTTTATTAAGAGTGTTAAACTTTACTTTCTCGTAGGAGAGTCGAAAGCTTAACGTCAGTTACACCATTCTGTTTCCTTGCCGATGGCAGAATCCTCGGAGTCGATCGTATGCTATTGAACATCTTAACATATAAACATTCAAATAATAAACAATTGTTATAAACGTACAATATAATAAACGTAAATTCTGTTTAAAAATTACTTTCCTATGGCATATCTACAAGGATGCTACTGTGGCTTTCTGTATAAATATTGGTGTTACTAATTATAGATATCAGGATAGATTTAGATAATAAGATAATAACAGTAGATTTCGAGATCCGACATGATACTTGCATTAGAACGTGTGAAATGTGTTTGCATGCAGTACAACCGACGAGAGCGGGAGGGTTAAAATGGGAAAGGTACGGCAGCACATATTGTCCTTAGGACATGCAAATTCGAAATATTCGAGTTTAAACCCTGTGACGTGCGAAACGAGAAGTCTTTAGCTGAGAAAGAATGAATATCACGGTGAGCTCATAAGGTATAGTAAAGAGAAAGCGCGTTAAAATGATGAACAGGTTGATAGGTCACTTGCGATAGGATAGGCATTCCCCAACTTGTAAACCTTTTTGAAATATGCATCCACAACGACAGAAATCATTTTAAAATGAAAAAATTAGCACAGATGTTACTTGACTTCATTGTAATTGTATTCTACAATTTCTAAAAAGACTTATTAATTAGATATTAAATCGATCTCTAAGTGATGCGGTGATTAAAGAAATAATTATGAGGATGGACGGGGATCTTAGATTTTTAATTAGTGGGTCAGAGTGCAACAGGCGTGCCAATAATTCGAGGGGTCCATTTCAATCTGTCCAGTAAGGCTAAACGGCTTATGCCGACTTATGTTCTTACAATGCTGTGAAATTTAGGAGTAGCAGTGGACATCAGCATGTATTTTTTAATTCGTATTTGTTTATTGCTAGAAAACAAATTCAACAATGAATCGGAGGCCGCAGTATCTTTCGTTGTTTACCTAGGTCCTTAAAACGAAGCAGTAGTGCTATCAGAGCTAGTTAACTCACATTATTCAAGGGCGTACCACTTAAAAAAAACTTGGATTTCCTTCTCCCCTTCATACGACAAGGTTATGACAGACGTATAGCTTTGGGAACGATTAGCGGTATGTTTTAGATGGGCCCTTGGTATTGAAAAATGTTGGGATACCAAATGTAAAAAAAAATTAGTATTAATTATCAATGATAATCAAGTAATTGCTATACTTCCCGTTTATACGTAACTACATTACTATTCTAGAGTGCTTCCTGCTGATGAATTCTAATTAGCACACATAACGCTCTCTCTTTGTTGTTGATTGTTAGTCTGATAGTAACTGTTTAATCCAAAGAATTGTGTTTTTACGGATATATTATTTAAAGAAAGTGTCCTGTGTGTTAACTCTCGAGGCTATAAAATATGCATTTAATTAGCGTCCTTGCTGCTTACTAGGGCTTACATACAGAGTTGTGTAGGATTCACTAGGTTCCTGTCTATCGTTAATAATATTTTCCGATTCTATGCATTAAAACTTGCTATAGAACCAATTATATTCTATTTCCAAAGCAGCCTTACTGTGGGTCTGAGACCGGTGATCTGATCGAATACACAAATAAATAATTGATTTTAAATTTTTGAGATCTTGTCTTACACGGTCAGGTAGAAAAAATTTACGGTATAGTCAGTCCTGTGTTCGCTATCAACTTAGTAGCACTCGTCATCTGAAAGCAACGAAACTTTCGGCTAATCAAATAAGCTTTTCATATAAACTCACTGTATGCTTTCATTAGTAAATAAATGAGACACATTTCACAGAGCAGAAAAAGTCACTAATTTCAGAAGTCTCTTGGTGAAAATTCTCCATATCCAAGTTCTAGAATGATATCACGGTATATCCAGATGTATCTTCCCCTCTAATGCTATACACTCAGGTTCTTGGTGTGTCAATGCTGTCTTATTCGGAAGATTTAATCAAGTCTTCACTCGCGTATCGCGTATCAATTTCTTATTCTCAAACAACCTTTGAATAGCTATTCATCTTGTGAAAGTTTCGCCACATTGATTGTGTAATGGTGAGAGACACATCTTTACTTTTGATATAAACTGTGTAGTCCCTATGTATTTCTTTAATATTTCAACATTAAGTACTAATATTATATATACTACACTTCTGCATACAGTAAATAATTGCAAGAAAAGTGAAAAAAGCACATGCGTAATGACATTAGATCAGCCATTATACTTGAAAGGTCTTCAAATCGTACCTCAGCTGAAGAAATTTCTAATCGGTCCAAAAATTACCCCCTTTAGGAGGTTTGCAGTTAAGTAATTTCAAGGCACGATTGGATACATTATGTCAGGAAATGGTACAGAAGAACTTTGGTATATCCTGAACACTATGACAACTTTCGCGAAAATTCTCAATGACCATGCTTACTCAAGATCATTGAGAACTCAGTTCTAGACTATGCTCGAGGAGCTCTAAATGTGGTTAAGAAAACATTTACAATCGTCGGAGGATATGACAAAATCTAGAATCCGCGATCTTATTAAACAACGTCTGGATGTAGAAATCAATATGCAACATTTACAAGAAAATGAAACTGCATGACAAAAAAAAATCTAAGGAAGTCTCAAAATTAAGACGGTGACATTTTCCAAAAGGTATACTTTGGCTGCAGTATACAGAGAAGGTGATAATCGTATTGCCATTCATCCAAAGGGACTAGATTGAACAGGGTACTAAAACCTTCATTTGAAGGGAATTAAATAAAGCTTTCCGTTTTCTCACGCAGCTGGTCATCTTTTCTATGAAAAATTTGCACATCACTATACTCAACAGATGGAAGCCCTGTAGGCAAATACGGCATCAGAGTAACAGATTTTAAAAACTCAAGGAACATTCACAATTCGCAGGATTAGAGGCCTTCTTGAGCGAAGTTCAAAGTGATATGATTATCGAACAGTGCTTAATTAAGGGCAACATATTTTCTCGGGGATTAACTCAACGTCAGACACAACGTTAGAAAAATTAATCCTTCATTCTCAAACACTGTTACGATAACAGAAGATCTACAATACTTTTGTTCTCATCAGTTTATCAGTTCATCAGCTTTATAAACTCATCGGCCGGCTTTGTCCCACACACCAAGAGAAGCGGGTCTGGTTTTACAAGGTAATCACGTACATAATTACCTAAGGATCAACTCTTATTTTTTCCGGCCAATAACCTGCATGTGAGTCCTTTACAAGCTTACGACCATAAGTGTAATATAACTGTTACGGAATATTGTTAAGGTTTGTGGCCTTCTATCTAAAAAGCAGCTTGGTACTGTCCCAAAGGATCAAGGTGCTGAGAAGTAAGCATTGATTGTTTTTATAGCGTATAAAACCTAGGGAAATAAGTTGAAACCAACTGGGATTGAAGTGTTTTAGAGGTTTCATTCATACGACCCCTCTTGGAAAAAAGTGTACATGGAGTCTTTGCATGTACAACATTTCGGAACATCGTTCTTTATTAAGAGTGTTAAATTTGACTTCTTTTTAGGAGAGTCGAAAAATAAACGGCAGTTACACAATTTTCTGTGTCCTTGCTGACTGCAGAATCCTCGGAGTCAATGATCTGCTGTTGAACATCTTAACATATAAACAAACAAACAATAGAAATTTTTATAAACGTACAATTGAGTGTTACTTTAGAGCGCGAAAGTGATATCTAAATGAATTGGTTTTTGCTCTTTGACTTGTGTGTGTCCTGCTACGGTTTCCTTTTTTCTTCGGGTGCCAAACCAGTTGTGTTAAAGGATTCCAAAATATGTAAACAGAACAATAAACCACCTTCATGTCTTGACCTTTTTCTTACACCTTAATTTAAAGTTTCATCAAGATCGTCTTCATGTCCATTTTGTTAGGTCTATAATGCGAAGACGATAACACAAAAAAATAATCATAACTGATTGGATCAACAAATAAGCCGTTGAGAATGACATATTGGTTTTTTACAGCTGTTGTTCGTTATCATCTATATCAGATTGTCTTCAGATCTGCCATTTCTACATGAACTCCATTGGCAGAATGCACTAAACCTTGAATACTTCATATCGGCTCCTTTACACTATGTGGCACGTTCACAATGCTATCTTGCAGTCACTTTTTATCTACACGTGAATAAGGTTATCCGGCAGGGACCACACACCTACCTCTTTCCTTTGGGTTCAGGATTAAACCATTAACAGCTGGAGATGGAGGTACTTCCAATTCAATGCTGCACACTTGCGTGTTAGTAGGAGGAAAAGTGGCAATTTCGAAGCTTTGTAACTACTCCCTTGTTATACCTGATATGAATTATACCAGGGAGGACATCTTTTTTTCTCCATACTAACAATAAGAAATGTGTAATCTTGACCATTTTGTCAGGATTGAGTTTTGGTTTTTTAAAGACTCTGACTAACTGGCACAATTTTTCTTCTTTATGAAGGTACTTGAAGGCTGCCAACTATGCACTACTGAGTATAGCTGAGGTCGTGTCACAGCTTGTTGCATAATGAAAAAGTGAAAGCAATCTTTTAAAGACGCTAATTTTTTTTTTTAAATTTAATAATTTGCTAGCATTTCTTTTCAGTTCAGCTTGTATGTTCCCTTAAAGGTATCATCAACTGCTCATGAAGTCTTCTAGTAAGATTCTTAGAAGATCTGAATCAGACCCATCAACAGCTACAGATTTCGTGTTTGTAGTTTCTTCCATTATTCTTGTCCATATACAACTACCTTTACACCTTCGAAATCTGCTTGCATCATTTGAAGCCCTCTAGTTTGGATCTACAGGTTTCTCAAGAACTGTGATTCAATTTTCGTGGCTTCAATGGCATATTTAAATTGGATCGTTGCAGATATTTCCCGAACGCTCTTTTTTGTCTTTTGGTACTTTCCGTGTCTAATTTTAATTTATATCCATAAATTATAAGGTGAAAATAGCGCTTAACATAATTTATATACGTATATAAAGCAGATTTGAGATGCCATTTTTAGTCCACACCATTGCGTGTAGAAAGACTTTTCCATCTACGTGTGGGTTTTAATACCCAACAAAAGAATGAGACTGGAATATTTACCGCATTCGAATTGCCATTCTTTCGCGATTAGATATTTTCACACAAGGAAGGTGGCATTAGCTCAACGTGCCGCTCAGATGATAAACTGTTTCCTTCAAAGGACTATAGAACTTCTTTTGTCGTAACAGTATTTGAGAAAGGAGGATTAATCTTGCTAACATTCTGTCTGACGTTGAGTTAATCTCCTAGAAAAAATTGTGGCCTTCGTTAAGCACTGTTCGATAATCATATCACTTGGAACTTCGCTAAAGAAGGCCTCTTTTTCTGCGAATTGTGAATGTTCCTTGAGTTGTTAATATCTTCTAATCCTCTGATACCGTAGTTCCCTCCTAAGCTTCGATTAGTTGAGATTATTAAAGTGCAAATTTTGCGAAGAAAAAAAGACCAGCTGCGTGAGAAAACGGAAGCATTTATTTAATTGCCTAGAAATGAAGTTTCTAGTCCCCTGTTCAATCTAGTCGCTTTGGATGAATGGCAATACGGTTATCACCTTCTCTATATACTGCAGCCAAAGTTAACGTTTTGGAAACTGTCAACTTCTTAATTTTAAGACTTCCTTAAATTTTTTTTTCTCATGCAGTTTCATTATCTTGTAAATATTGCATATTGATTTCGTCATCCAGACGTTGTTAAATAAGATCGCAGATCCTAGATTTTGTCATCTCCTCCGAGGGTTGTAAATGTCTTCATAACCACATGTAGAGGTCCCGAAGCAAACTCTAGAAGTGAGTTCTCAATGATCTTGAGTAGGCATGGTTATTGAACAGTTTCACTAAAGTTGCCACAGTGTATAGGATACCCAAAAGAACTTCTACACCATTTGCTGATATAATGTATGCTGCAGGAACGATTTGAACACCCTCCCAGTATAATGGCTGATCTAATGTCATAACGCATGTACTTTGGTTTCTTTTCTTGCACACATTTACTGTATGCAGAAGAGTAGAGTATTAGTAAAATACTATTTCAATAAAGTCAAGAGACATCTTTACGTGCCTGAAGTTGGCTACCTCACCTCTCCCAAATTACACCAAACATTGCACATTGTTAGTGCCATGTTTGTACACGTTAGTGTACTCAGAACTAACGTTAGTGCTATCATCGTTTACGAGATACTTAAGATTTTAGGTGGGTGGGCCAACTTCATCTTTATGCAGACAGATTTTCACATAACTAAGTGCATCCATCGTTCGTGGACTTAAACACACTAAGCACTAACGTTAGTGCTATCATATATCATGATTTATTCAAGATTTTCGGTGGGGACCAACTTCAGAAATATCAAATTCTATACAAATAGAGGTAAAAAAAACGAGGTTAGCGGCAATCGTTATTGCATCGTTAGTGCTCTTATACACACTAAGCACTTACGTTAGTGCTACCATATTTTGGGATTTATTCAAGATTTTTGGTGGGGGGGCCAAGTTCAGAAAAGTCAAATTCTATACAAATAGTGGTAGAAACATAGAGCTAACGGCAATCGTTGTGCATCGTTTGTGTACTAAACACAAAAAGTTCCAACGTTAGTGCTACCATATTTTGGAATTTATTCAAGATTTTTTGTTGGGGGGCAACTTCAGAAATATCAAATTCTATTCAAATAGAGGTAGAAACATAGATAACGGAAATGGTTAGCGCATTTTAGTGCTCTCAGACGTATGGTTAGCGATACCATATTTAGTAATTTATCCTAGATTTTCGGTGGGGTGGGCAAATTCAATAATATCAAAATGTATACAAATATAGGTAAAAACATAGATTTAACGTCCAACGTTAGTGTATCCTTAGTGCACTTAAAGCACTACGCACTAACGTTAGTGCTACCATATTTTGGGATTTGTTCAAGTTTTTTTTTGTTGTTGGGGGGCAGCTTGAGAAATATCAAATTCTATTCAAATATAGGTAAAAACATAGAGTTAACGGCAATCGTTCATGCATCGTTAGTGCACTGAAAAGCACTAAACACTAACGTTAGTGCAACGACATTTTGGGATTTATTCAATATTATTTGTTTGGGGTCGACCTTAAAAAATATCAAATTCTATACAAACAGACGTAGAAACGTAGTGTTAACGGCAATCGTTAGTGCACCTTTAGTGCACTTAAACGTACTAAAGACTAATGTTAGTTCTACAATATTTTGGTATTTATTCAAGATTTTAGGTTAGGAGTCAACGTCAGAACTGACCTTACTGCTTACTGCCTTGGAGTACACTAACAATGCTCTAACGATTGCCGGTAACCCCATGTTTCTATCTCTATTTGTAAAGAATTTCATATTACTGAAGTTGGCACTCCCGAAATCTTGAATAAATCCCAAAATATGGTAGCACTAACGTTAGTGCTTAGTGTGTTTAAGTGCACTAACGATTGCCGTTCACTCTATCCTCCTATCTCTATTGCCATAAAATTTGATTTTTTTCTTGGCCCCCCACCAAAATTCTCGAATAAAACCCAAAATGCGGTAGCACTAACGTTAGTGCCCAGTGCGTTTAGGTGCAATAACGATGCACTAACGATTGCCGTTACCTCTATGTTTCTACCTCTATTTGAATAGAATTTGATATTTCTAAAGTTGGCCACTCCACTAAAAATCTTGAATCATTCCCAAAATATAATAGTACTAACGCTAGTGCTTAGTGTGTTTAAGTGCACTAACGATGCGCTGAGTTTTTTGAAAATCTGTCTGCATAAAGATATTTGGGGGGCTAAATTCATATGAAGTTGGCCCCCACAAAAAATCTTCAATATCTCGTAAACGCTGATAGCACTAACGATAGTTCTGAGCGCACTAACGTGCACTATGTGCAATATTTGGTGTAATTTGGGAGAAGTGGGGGGCCTACTTCAGGCACGTGACATCTCTGCTAATTTTCTAATTTAAGGCGATTTCTGACGTAGTGGATGCATATTACAAAATGGTTCACAAGCTCGGGGATGCTTGTCCTGTCGCAAGTGACCCATTAACTTGTCCATCATTTTAACGCGCTATCTCTTTACTATATCTTATGAGCTCACCTCTATATTAATTCTTTCTCAGCTAAAGACATCTTGTTCCGCATTTCAATGGGTTCAAACTCGAATATTTCGAATTTGCAAGTCCTAAGGACAATATGAACAGCTGTACTTTTCCCATTTCAACCCGCCCGCTCTTGTCGGTTGTACCCGGGTGGACGGGACACACAAGGTCTGTTCACATCAGCGAGATGAGTTACTGTTGAATTTATTAAATAAGGTACAGAAATTCTTCTTCTTGATCATTCCGTCTCAGATATGATAGGTGTCAAAAGGCTTATAGAATTAGTGCACTAATCTGCTACAGAAAGGAAACTTACCAGAACTTTACTCACCGGTGAGAAAACGTTTAGAAGATCGAGAAATTCAAATCCTCCCATAAGCTTTATAAAAGTGTGTTATATGGCAGTATGTAGTGCAAGATGACCGTGCAAGTCAGAAAGACTTTAAGGTTCTATAGCCCGAAGATTAGTGTGATAGATACGTAGCAACAATATAGCATCCTGATGAAGTGAGTCAAGGTTTCAAGTGATGCCTCGAAATTTTTTATAGACGCAAGTTTAACGTTCAGGCTAATCGAAAGTTTATCGCAGTCTCTATTACTCGTACTTACTTTGGCCACCGAGACGAGCATTTTCTCTCCCAATGTAACCTAAGTACAATGAAAAAAAATTTTGTCACAAGATAATTTTGTTGATGTCTCCGTTCTACACCTGTTCTACCAAGCATGTATTACGTATCGCGAATCAGTGCTTTACACCGCTAGCTTTAGTAATTCATCGGCCGGACTTGTCTCACAGGCTAAGAGAAGCGGGCCTGATTCTACAAGGTAATCACGCACCTATTTACCTAAGGATCACCTACTAGATTTTCAGGCCAATAACCTGCATGTGAATCCTTTACAAGCTTACGACCATAACTGTTACAGAAAATTGTTCAGCTTCGTGTGCTTCTCACTGAAAAGTAGCTTGGTACAGTCGCAAAGGAACAAGGTGCTGAGCAGTAAGCATTGATTATACTTATGTCGTTAAAACCTAGGACAATAATTTGAAACCTATTGTGATCGACGTGTAGTAGAGCTTCCTTTCTTACGACATCGTCTTAGATAAAAATGTACATGGAGTCTTTGCATGTACGGAATATCCAAACTTTGTTCTGTATTATGAGTGTTAAACTTTACTTTGCTTTAGGAGAATCGAAAACTAAACGGCAGTTACATAATTTTATTAATTCTTGTAGATGGCAGATGCTGCTGGCTGCTGGCAGATGCATAATGGCTGCTGTTAAATATCTTTACATATAAACAATCAAATAATAAACATTGTTTTAAACGTACAATTCAATAATACTGTAGTACGCGAATGTGATAATAAAATGAATTGGTTTTTGGTCGTTACCTTAAATGTGACCTGCTACGGTTTCGTTTTCTCTGCGGGTACTAAAGCAGATCGTGTTAAAGGATTCTAAAATATGTAAACAGAACAATAAACAAACTTTATTTTTTATACCTTGCCCTTCCACCCTCATTAGAAATTTCATCAAGATCGTCTTCATGTCCATTTTGTTAGGTCTATATGGGGTACGATATCACCAAATGATTGGATCAACAATTAAGTTGTTGTCAATGACATATTGAATTTTTACAGCTGTTGTTCGTTATCATCTATATCAGATTGTCTTCCGATCTGCCATTTGTACATGATCTCCCTTAGCAGAATGCACAAAACCTTGAATACTTCATATCGGCTCTTTTACACTAACATGTGGCTAGGTCACAATCCTATCTAGAAGTCGCTTATTACCTACAGGTAAGTAAGATTATCTGGCTGGAGCTGATGGTAGCTGTGTGGGTCCACACACCAACCTCTTTCGATTTTGTTCATGCTTAGACCCTTTCGCCTCTGGAGTTGGAGGTACTTCCGAATTGAATGTTGCACAGCTGCTGTGTTGGTAATGGGAAAAGTGGCCATATATAAGCTTTGTAACTACTTCCTTGTTATATCTGATATGGCTTACACCAGGGAGGACATATTTCCTTCTCCATACAGGTGAATAAGAAATGTCTTAACTTACGACTTAGCCAAGATTCACATTCGATGATATCAATACTCTGACTAACTTGCACAAGTCTTACTTTCTGAAGGATCTTGAAGGCTACCAACTATTCACTGATGAGTATAGCTGAGATCGTGTCACAGCCTGTTGTATAAAAAAAAAAGTGAAAGCAAACTTTTAATGACGGCAAAGTTTCTTTAAATTTAATAATTTGGTAGCATTTCTTTTCAGTTTTTCTTGTACGTGGCCTTAAAAGAATCAGGAACTGCTTTAGAAGACTTTTAGTAAGATTCTTAGAAGATCTGAATCAGAACCTTCAACAGCTACGGATTTCCCGTTCGTAGTTTCTTCCATTATTCTTGTCCATATACAACTACCTTAGCTCCTTTGAAAACTGTTTGCATCATTTGAAGCTGTCTAGTATTGATCTCTAAGTTTCTGAAAAACTGTCATTGAATTACGTGGCTTCAATGGCATAATTAAATTCGATCGTTGCAGTTATTTCCCGAAAGGTCTTTTGTCTCTTTCGGCACTTTCCATGTCTAATTGTAATTTATATCCATAAAATAATTGGCGGAAATAGAGTTTAACATAATTTAAATACGTACTTAACGCAGATTTTAGTTGCCATTTTTAGTCCACACCATTGCGTGTAGAAGGACTCTTCCTTCTACGTGTGGGTTTTAAACACCAACACAAGAGAGACTCTGGAATATTCACCACAGTCTAATTGACATTCTTGCGCATTCAGACATTATCACACAAATAGGTTGCATTAGCTCAACGTGTCGCTCTAATGATAAACTGATGCCCACAAAAGTCCTGTAGAACATGTGTTATCGTAACACATTTTGGAAATCAAGATTAATTTTGTTGACGTTGTGGCTGACGTTGTGGCTGACGGAAAGTCAATCCCCGAGAATATTTCGTGCCCTTAACTAAGGACTATTCGATAATCATATCACTTGGAACTTCGCTCAAGAAGGCCTCTTTTTCTACGAATTGTGAATGTTTCTTGACTTGTTAATAACTTGTAATTCTCTGATACCGTAGTTGCCTCCTAACAAGTAAGCCTCCATCAGTTGAGACTATTAATGTGCATATTCTTCATAGAAAAGGTGACCAGCTGCGTGAGAAAACGGAAGCATTAATTCAATTGCTTTCAAATGATGGTTCTAGTTCACTGTTCAATCTAGCCCTTTTCGGTTGCAATACGATTATGACCTTCTCTATATACTGCAGCCAAAGTTAACGGTTGGGAAAATGTAACCGTCCTAATTTTGAGAATTCCTAATGTGGTGTTTGTCATGCAGTTTCATTTTCTTATAAATGTTGCAGATTGATTTTGTCATTTAGACGTTGTTTAATAAGATCCTAGATCCTAGATTTTCTCAACTCCTTCGACGGTTGTAAATGTATTCATAATCACATGTAGAGGTCGCCGAGCCAAGTCTAGAAGTTAGTTCTCAACGATCTTGAGCTGGCATGGCCATTGAGCATTTTCACTAAAGTTGCCATCGTGTGCAGGATACACCAAATTTCTTCTATACCATTTCCTGCCATAATGTAATCAATCGAGCCTAGAAATTACTTAACTGCACACCACCTATCACAAAATTTTGTCAATCCCAGGGGCCCACCTAAAACAAACCGCTGTACTTTCCCAAAACTATATGACTTTGGTACCCTCGACTTATTAAAGAGAGAAGTAAATCCACATTTTTTTGAAAGGTACGTCATTGTATAAGAAGAGGTAAGGAGCTCTAAAAGCAATACTGCTTCGTTTTTAAGACCTAGGTACAAAACAGAAGATACTGCGGCCTCCAATTCATTGTTGAATTTCTTTATTAGCTCTAAGCCAATACGAATTAAGGAATACATAACACAGCTGATTTCTAATTTTCATAGCATTGTAAGAAGGACATAAGATGCCTTCCCGGAAACCTCAAATAGGACCCTCGAAATATTGGCACGCCTGTTGCACCTTAAACAATTAATTAAAAATCGAAGATTCCCGTCCATTCTCAAAATTATTTTTGTAATCACTGCATCACTTAGAGATCGATTTAGTCTCTTATTAATATCAGTTTTCAGATATTGTAGAATACTATTACAACGAAGTCAAGTGACATCTGTGCTAATGTTCTCATTTTAAGGAGATTTCTGGTGTTGCAGATGCATATTACAAAAAGCTACACAAGCCCGAGGATGCTTACAGGCTGTGACACCTCCTCTACTACACTCAGCAGTGAATAGTTGGCAGCCTACAAGATCCTTCAAAAAGAAGAAGAATTGTGCAAGTTAGTCAGAGTCTTCAACCAACCAAAACTCAATCCTGAGAAAATGGTCAATATTACACATTTCTTATTCGGCTGTATGCAGAAGGAAACATGTCGTCCATGGTAAAATCCATATCAGGTAAAACAAGGGAGCGTTACAAAGCTTCAATATGGCCACTTTTCCCCCTACTAACACGGCAGCAGAACAGCATTCTACTCGGAAGTACCACCATCTCCAAGAGCGAAATGATGTAGGCATGAACCCAATCGAACGAGGTTTATGTGTCAAAGAGTAAATGCAAATTCCAGGACGCACACAGCTACCATCAGATCCAGCCGGCTAAGGTTACTAACCTTTACATAACAAGTGACTGCAAGTTAGGATTGTGAACGAGCCATGTGTTAGTATAAAAGAGCCGATATGAAATATTGATGGTTTTCTCTATTCTGCCAATTGGACATGTAGATGATCGTTCTGTAACTTTAAAAGAAGGTATAAAAACAAGGTCAAATACATGAAGGTGGGTTATTGTTTAGTTAACATATTTTCGAATCCTTTAACACGAGCGGCTAGGTACACGAAGAGATAATAAAACCGTAGCAGGACAAATCTAATTTAACGAGCTAAACCAATTAATTTAGATATCACATACGCGTATTACAGTACCATTCAATTGTACGTTAATAACAATTGTTTATTGTTTGATTGTTTATATATTAAGATGTTCTATAACAGATTATTGACTCCTAGGATTCTGCAATCTGCATGAATACTAAAAATTGTGTAACTACCGTTTTTTTTCGAATCTCTTAAAAAGAAGCAAAGTTTAACTCTCTTAATATAGAACGATTTTTCGATATGCGGTACATGCAAAGATCAATGTACATTTTTATCCAAGAGGGGGCGTAGAAATGAAAGCTCTACCACACGTCGATCCCTTTTGGTTTCAACTTATTGCTCTAGGTTTTATACAACATAAGGACAATCAATGCTTCTGCTTAACACCTTGTTCCTTTGCGACTGTACGAAGCTGCTTTTCAGTCAGAAGGCCACTAAGCATAATTATTTTCCCTAACAGAAATATTACACTTATGGTCGTAAGCTTGTATAGGATTCACAAGTATGTTATTGGCCTCACACACTAAAGGGATATTTTTAGGTAATTACGTACGTGATTACCTTGTAAACCCAGGCCCGCTTCTTGGCCTGTGAGTTAAGTCCGGCCAATGAATTTATGAAACTAGCGGTTTTAAGCACTGATTCGCGATACAAAGAGTTATACAGGCCTAATAGAAAAGGTGTAGAACACAGACATGAACAAAATTATCAATAGACAGATTTTTTTTTTTTTTTTGTACTTACATTTCATTCGGAGATTTTCAGTTAAACCCCAAAGTTATAAAACTTCCTAGGCTCACTTTCCACATCTTGCAGTAGAATCATTCAATTTCCTTTCTTAGTAATAGTGTTCGAGTACTTGCTTGTCTCGGTGCCCAAAGAAAGTAATAGATACTGCTATTACCTTTCGATTAGCCTGAAATTTAAACTTGCGTGTATAAATAATTCCGAGGCGTCTATTGCAATCTTGACTCACCAAATCAAGATGCTATATGGATAACGTAAGGTATCAATCACACTAATCTTCAGGCTATAGAACCTTAAAGTCTTCCTGACTCACACGGTTTATTTTGCACTACAGACTGCGATATCCCACACTTTTGAAATCTTATTGGAGGATTTGAATCTCTCGATCTTCTAAACGTTTAATCACCGGTGAGTAAAGTTCTGGTAAGCTTCCCCTCTGTAGCACATTATTGCACCAACTGTATTAGCTTTTTGACACCTTTCATATCTGAGACGAAATGATCAACAACAAATATTTCTGTAATCTTATTTATTAAAATCAACACTACCTTATCTCGTGACGTGAATAGAGCTTGCGTGTCCTGTCCATTGACTCAAAGGTATTGTCTGAAGAGCAGAAAGTTACTCTACAAAATGTACTCGATTAGTCGCCAGCACTTAAGGCTTACGAAGTGTATTGGTTTCTAACAGAGAACCACACTATCATTTGACCTGTTATGTATGCGAGCATATCCATAACCGTTGACCAGAGCAATCCTTATCCTGTTGGTTTCAACTTATTGCTCTAGGTTGAATACGACATAAGGACAGTCAATGCTTATTGCTTAGCACCTTGCTCCTTTGCGACTGTACTAAGCTACTTTTCAAACAGAAACCCACGAAGCTTAACAATTTTCTGTGTCAGTTATATTAGACTTATGGTCGTAAGCTTGTAAAGGATTCACATGCAGGTTTTTGGCCGGAAAAAATAACAGTTGATCCTTAGGTAATTAGCTACGTGAAGGAAACGTGTCGTCCCTGGTATAAGCCATATCAGGTATAACAAGGGAGATTTACAAACCTTCAATATGGCCACTTTTTCCCCGACTAAAACAGCAGCTGTGACGCATTCAATTCGGAAGCAACACCAACTCCTGGAGCGAAATGGTTTAAGCATGAACCCAATCGAAAGAGGTTTGTGCGTGGACCCACACAGCTACCATCAGCTCCAGCCTGATAATCTTACTTACCTGTAGATAATAAGTGACTGCAAGATAGGATTGTGAACGAGCGACATGATCGTGTAAAAGAGTCGATGTGAAGTATTCTTGGTCTTGAGCATTCTGCCAAAGGAATTCATGTAGAAATGACAGATCGGAAGACAATCTGATATAGGTGATAAAGAAACACAGCTCTAAAAAACTATTATGTCATTGACAACTGCTTAATTGTTGATCCAATCAGTTATGATGATTACTTTGTGATATCGTTTCCGGCTTATAGACCTAAAAAAATGGACATGAAGACGATCTTGATGAAACTTTCAATGAAGGTGACAGGAAAAGCTATAAAACATGAAGTTTGTTTATTGTTCTGTTTACATATTTTGGAATCCGTTAACACGAGCTGCGTTGGTACTAGAAGAGAAAACGAAACCGTGGCACGACACACACAAGTTAACGAGCAAAAACCAATTCATTTAGTATCACACTCGCGTACTAAAGTATCATTCAATTGTACGTTTATAACAATTGTTTATTGTTTGATTGTTTATATGTTAAGATGTTCAACAGCAGGTGATTGAATCTAAAGATTCTTTGTGGTTACGCGGACCGTGGTTACCTTGTACTGGGTTGGCCTGTGAGAAAAGTCCGGCCAATGAATTTATAATGCTAGCGGTTTAATGCACTGATTCGCGATACAACGTATTTATACAGGCCTAGTAGAACATGTGTAGAACACAGATATCAACAAAATTATCAATTGACAGAATTTTTTTTGTACTTTCGTTATATTCGGAGATTTTCAGTTAATAACACCTGAAAGATATAAAACTTCTTAGGCTTAATTTCCACATCTTGGAGCAGAAGCCCTGAATTTAATCCCGCAGAAATAGTGGTCGAGTACTTGCTCGTCTCGATGCCCAAAGAAAGTAATATATACTGCTATTAGCTTTCAATTAGCCTCAAAACTTGCGTGTATAAAAAATTTCAACGCGTCTTTTGCAACCTTGACTCACTTCATCAAATGCTATATTGATAACGCTACGTATCTATCACACTAATCATCAGGCTATAGAACTTTAAAGTCTTTCTGACTCGCACGATTCATCTTGCACTACAGACTGCCATATCGTACACTCTTATTAAGCTTATTGGAGGATTTGAATTTCTCGATCTTCTAAACGTTTTTCACCGGTGAGTAAAGCTCTGGTAAGCTTCCCCTCTGTAGCTGATTAGTGCACCAACTGTATTAGCTTTTTGACACCTTTCATATCTGTTTCGGAATGATCAATAAGAAGAATTTCTGTAATCTTATTTATTAAATTAAACACTACCTATTCTCGCTGACGTGAATAGAGCTTGCGTGTCCTATCCATAGAATCAAAGGTATCTTCTCAAGAGTAGAAAGCTACTCCACAAAATGTACCCGATTAATCGAACGCAGTGGAGGTTTACGAATTGTACTATCTCTAACACTGAACTAGACTGTTATTTAGCCTTGTATGTATGCGTGCATATCCATGGTCGTTGACATTCCTTTTCAAAAATAGAAGCTCTACATCGTCTGTAGAATTCTGCGGAATATGATTTATGCATATTACGGAATATCATGGCAAACTGACTAGAGTACATACATTCCCTGCACAGTCCAGCTAAGAGCCGTTAACATTGGCTAGAGGAAAGTCGAAACACAGATATGTTGTTAGATGTATGATTCCGACTGTTTTCAGAGAACATTGTAGTACCAAGTTACACAAACATTCAGATATTATACTAACAAGATATGTCGAGATACGTGTGCTTCTCTCATCAAAACGAATGCAAGCAGTTAGCATGCACTACAACTAACCAGACAAGTAATATTTGAATAGAAGCGTAGTCAGATTAGGATTTTTAATTGCAACTTACACGCTGTAATACACTAAACCCATTTGAACAATTATTCTCATTTGGCATATCTACAAGGCTGCTGACTGTGGCTTTCTGCAGTAATAATGGTATTACTAATTGTAGATATCCGGATTCATTTAGATAAAAAGATAATAACAGTAAATGTCGAGATCCGCCATGATACTTGTATTAGAACGAGTGGAATCAGTTTGCATGCAGTACAACCGACGAGAGCGGGCGGGTTGAATGGGAAAGTACGGCAGGTCATATTTTCGTTAGGACTTGCAAATCCGAAATATTCGAGTTTAATCTTAGTGACGTGCGGAAAAAAGTCTTTATCTGAGAGAGAATGAAAATCACAGTGAGCTCATAAGGTATAGTAAAGAGAAAGCGCGTTATTTGATGGACAAGTTGATAGGCCACTTGCGAAAGGACAGGCATCCCCGAGCTTGTGAAGCTTTTTGTAATCTGCATCCACTACGACATAAATCGCCTTAAAAGGAGAACATTAGAAGAGATACTAATTGAAGCAGAGATGATACTTGACTTCATTGTAATAGTATTCTACAATGTCAGACGACAGATATAATCGATCTCTAAGTGATGCGGTGAATAAAGAAATAATTTTGAGGATGGACGGCGATTTTCGATTTTTAATTAGTGGTTTAGAGTTCAACAGGCGTGCCAATAATTCGAGGGTTCTATTTCGAGGTGCCCGGTAGGGCTAAACGGCTTATGCCGGTTTAACTCCTTCTTACAATGCTGCGTAATTTTGTAAACACCAGTGGACATCGGCACTGGTGTAGTGTACCTAGGTCTAAAAAGGAAGCAGTAGTGCATTTAAAGGTCCTTTACTCAAATTATACAATGGCGTATCATTTAAAAAACCGTGGATTCACTTCTCGCTTTAATAAGACGAGGGTATCACAGTCATATATATAGCTTTGAGAACCAACAGCGGTTTGTTTTAGGTAGGCCCTTGGTATTGAAAAATGTTGTGATACCAAATGTAAAAAACATAAGTATTAATTTATCAATGATAATCAAGCAATTGGTATACTTCCCGTTTATATGCACCTACAATACTATTTGAGAGTGCTTCCAGCTAAAGAAATCTACTTAGCACGCATAACACTCTCACCTTGTTCTTGATCGTTAGCCTGATAGAAACTGTTCAATCCAAAGAGATTACAAACGGTTACAATATTTATAGAAATTCTCCTGTGTGTTAAAACTCGAGGCTATCAAGTATGCATTTAATTAGCGTCCTAGTTGCTTACTAGAGCTTACATAGAGAGCTGTGTAGGATTCACTAGGTTCCGGTCTATCATTAATAATATTTTCACGATTGCATAATGATAAAATCTTGATATGGAACCCATTATATTCTAACTTCCGAAGCAGCTTTACTTTGGGTCTGAGACCGATGATCTGATTGATGAGTTAAATATAGAATCGATTTTAGATTATTTTCAGATCTTCCCTTTGAAGGTTAGGTGGGAAATATTTACGGTAGACTTGTGTTCGCTACCAAATTAGTAACACTGGTCATCACAAAGCAACCAAACTGTGGGCTAATCAATAATCTTTTCATATAATCTCATTGTATGCTTTGATTAGTAACTAAGTGCCACACATTTCATAGAGAAGAAAAAGTCATTTATTTCAGATGTCTGTAGATGAAAATTCTCCATATCCAAGTTCTTGAATGTAAAAGTAATCTTATATCACGGTAGCATTGTCTTGATAAGAATAACGTATCACATTTCTTCACTCTGACATCCACTTTATCTCTAATGCTAAACACCCATGTTGTTGGTGTATCAATGCTGTTTTACTCGGAAGATTTAATCAAGTCTTCACTCGCGTCTCGCGTCTCGATTTCCTATTCTCATACAACCTTTGGATAGTTATTCATCTTGTGAAAGCCTGCCACAACGATTGTGTAATGGTGAGATACACACCTCTCCTTTTGATTTTGGCACTGAGATTCCTCTGAATTTCTTCAATATATCAACATCAAGTACTAATACTAACAATTCTAGTCTTCTGCATACAGTAAAATACTGCAAGAAAATAGAAAAAAGCACATGCGTTATGACATTAGATCAGTCATTTTACTGGAAAGGTGTTAATATCGTATATCAGCTGAAGAAATTTCTGAACGGTCCAGAGTTGTAACGCTTTGAGTAGGTTTGGAGTTAAGTAATTTCTAAGCACGATTGGATACATTAAGTCAGGATATGCTGGAGAAGAACTTTGGTGTATCCTGAACACTATGACAACTTTACTGAAAATGCTGAATGGCCATGCCTACTCCAGATCATTGAGAACTCACTTCTAGACTTTGCTCGGGGACCTCTACATGGGGTTATGAAGACACTTACAACCGTCGGAGGAGATGAAAAAATCTAGGATCTGCGATCTTATTCAAACGTCTGGATGAGGAAATCTATATTCAACATTTACAACAAAATGAAACTGCATGACAAAAACGATAATAGGGAATCTCAAAATTAGGACGGTGACATTTTCCGTACTGTTAACTTTGGCTGCAGTATACGGTATGAGAAGTATACAAGAAATTAACAAAATTAGGAACATTCAACTTAGCTGAAAAAGAGGCGTTTATGAACGAAGTTCCAAGTGATATGATAATCGAACAGTGCTTATCGAAAGCCACAAATTTTCTGGAGGATTAACTCAATATGAGACACGACGTTAGCAAAATTAATTATTCATTCCCAAATACTCTTACGATAACAGAAGCTCTACAGTACTTTTGTAGACATCAGCTTATCATCAGAGCGACAGGTTGAGATAATGTCACCTGATAATCTTTGTCTGATAATCTGAAAATCTAGTAGGTGATCCTTAGGTAAATAGGGGCGTGATTACCTTGAAGAACCAGGCCCGCTTCTCTTAGCTTGTGAGAGAAGTACGGCCGATGAATTACTAAAGCTAGCGGTGTAAAGCACTGATTCGCGTACAAAGATGTAATACAAGCTTGGTAGAACAGGTGTAGAATGGAGCTGTGCAATTAAGTAATTTCTAGGCTCGGCTGATTACATTATGCCAGGAAATGGTATAGAAGAAAGTTGGTGTATCCTGCACACGATGACAACTTTAGTGAAAATGCTGAATGGCCATGCCAGCTCATGATCGTTGAGAACTCATTTCTAGACTTTGCTCGGCGACCTCTACATGTGATTATGAAGACATTTACAACCGTCGGAGGAGATGAGAAAATCTAGGATCTGCCATCTTATTAAACAACGTCTAAGTCACAAAATCAATGTGCAACATTTATAAGAAAATGAAACTGCATGACAAACACCACATTAGGAAATCTCAAAATTAGGACGGTATATTTTCCGAATTGTTAACTTTGGCTGCAATATATAGAGGTCATAATCTTATTGCAACCCAAAAGGACTAGATTGAATAGTGAACTAGAACCATCATTTGAAAGCAATTGAATTAATGCTTTCGTTTTCTCACGCAGTTGGTCACTTTTTCTATGAAAAATATGCACATTAATAATCTCAACTGATGGAGGCTTAGGAGGCAACTACGGTATCAGAGGATTACAAGATATTAATAACTCAATAAACATTCATAATTCGTAGAAAAAGAGGGCTTCTTGAGCGAAGTTCAAATGATATGATTATCGAACAGTGCTTAATTAAGGGCACGAAATATTCTCGGGGATTAACTTTGCGTCTGCCACAACGTCAGACAGAACATCAACAAAATTAATCGTTGATTCCCAAAAAGTGTTACGATAACACATGTTCTACAGGACTTTTGTGGGCATCAGTTTATTATCAGAGCGACACGTTGAGCTAATGCAACCTACCTTGTGTGATAATGTCTCAATGCGCAAGAATGTCAATTCGACTGTAGTGAATATAGCAGAGTCTCTCTTATGTTGGTGTTTTTAAACCCGCACGTAGAAAGAAGTGTCCTTCAACACGCAATGGTGTGGACTAATAATGGCAACTAAAATCTGCGCTAAGTACGCATATAAATTATGTTAAACTCTATTTCCACCTATTATTTTATGGATATAAATTACAATTAGACATGGAAAGTGCCCAAAAGAGACAAAAGAGCTTTCGGGAAATATCTGCAACGATCTAATTTAATTATGCCATTGAAGCCACGTTAATTCAATCACAGTTTTTGCGAAACTTAGAGATCAATACTAGACAGCTTCAAATGAAGCAAACAGTTTTCAAAGGAGCTAAGGTAGTTGTATATGGACAAGAATAATGGAAGAAATTACGAACGGAAATCCGTAGCTGTTGAAGGGTCTGATTCAGATCTTCTAAGAATCTTACTAAAAGTTATCATGAGCAGTTGCTGAATCTTTTAAGGCCACATACAAGAAGAACTGAATGGAAATGCTACCAAATTATTAAATTTAAAGAAACTTTGGCGTCATTAAAAGTTTGCCTTCACTTTTTTCCTGATGCAACAGGCTGTGACACGACCTCAGGAATACTCAGCAGTGAATAGTTGGTAGCCTTCAAGATCCTTGAAAAAGTAAAAAACTTGTGAAGGTTAGTCAGAGTATTAAATTCACCGAATGTGAATCCTGGCAAAGTCGTAAGGTAAGACATTTCTTATTCACCTGTATGGAGAAGGAAATATGTCCTCCCTGGTGTAAGCCATATCAGATATAACAACGAAGTAGTTACAAAACTTCAATATGGCCACTTTTCCCATTACTAAATCAGCAGCTGAGCTACATTCAATTCGGAAGTACCTCCAAATCCAGGAGCGAAGTGGTCTAAGCATGAACCCAATCGAAAGAGGTTGGTGGACCCACACAGCTACCATCAGCTCGAGCCAGATAATCTAACTTACCTGTAGGTAATAAGCGACTTCAAGATAGGACTGTGACCGAGCCACATGTTAGTGTAAAAGAGCCGATATGAAGTATTCAAGGTTTTGTGCATTCTGTCAAAGGAGATGATGTACAAATGGCAGATCGGAAGACAATCTGATATAGATGATAACGAACAACAGCTGTAAAAAAAAAAAAAATGTCATTAACAACGGCTCAATTGTTGATCCCATCAGTTTTGTGATATCGTCCCACCCTTATAAAACTAACAAAATGGACATAAAGACGATCTTGATGAAACTTCCAATGATGGTGGGACAAGGTATAAAAAATGAAGTTTGTTTATTGTTCTGTTTACATGTTTTGGAATCCTTTAACACGATCTGCTTTGGTGCCCTAAGAGAAAACGAAACCGTAGCAGGACACATTTAAGATAACGACCAAAAACCAATTCATTTTGATATCACATTCGCGTACTACAGTATCATTCAATTGTACGTTTAAAACAATGTTTATTATTTGATTGTTTATATGTAAAGATGTTTAACAGCAAATGAATGACTCCAGGCATTCTGCCATCTCCAAGAATACATAAAATTATGTACCTGCCGTTTAGTTTTCGACTCTCATTAAGCTAAGTAAAGATTAACACTTTTAATAAAGAACGAAGTTTGGATATTCCGTAAATGCAAAGACTCCATGTACATTTTTATCTAAGACGATGTCGTAAGAAAGGTAGCTCTACTACACGTCGATCACAATTGGTTTCAACTTATTGCTCTAGGTTTTATACGACGTAAGTATAATCAATGCTTACTGCTCAGCACCTTGTTCCTTTCCGACTGTACCAAGCTACTTTTCAGTCAGAAGCCCGCGAACCTTAACAATTTTCTGTAACAGATATGGTCGTAATCTTGTAAAGGATTCACATGCAGGTTTTTGGCCTGAAAATCTAGTAGGTAATCCTAAGGTAAATAAGGGCGTGATTACCTTGTAGAACCAGGCCCGCTTCTCTTAGCCTGTGAGACAAGTCCGGCCAATGAATTACTAAAGCTAGCGGTGTAAAGCACTGATTCGCGATACAAAGAAGTAATACAGTCTTGGTAGAACAGGTGTAGAACGTAGACATCAACAAAATTATCAGGTGACTGATTATTTTTTTGTACTTAGGTTACATTGGGAGATTCTCAGTCAAGTGCTCCTGAAAAATATAAAACTTCCTATGCTCACTTCCCACATCTTGGGGCACAACTTCTGAGTTTCCCCCTTGGGAATAGTGTTCGAGAACATGCTCGTCTCGGTGGCCAAAATAAGTAATGGAGACAGCGATAAACTTTCGATTAGCCTGAACGATAAACTTGCGTCTATAAAAAATTCGAGGCATCTCTTGTAACCTTGACTCACTTCATCAAGCTGCTATATTGATGCTACGTACCTATCACACTAATCTTCAGGCTATAAATCCTTAAAGTCTTTCTGCTTCGCACGGTTCATCTTGCACTACAGACTGCCATATTGCACACTTTTAAAAAGCTTATGGGAGGATTTTAATTTCTCGATCTTGTAAACGTTTTCTCACCCGTGAGTAAAGTTCTGGTAAGTTTCCTCTCTGTAGAAGATTAGTGCACCAACTGTATAAGAGTTTTGACACGTTTCATATGTGAGACAGAATGATCAACAAGAAGAATTTCTGTATTTTATTTAATAAATTAAAAACTACTTCATGTCGCTGACGTGAATAGAGCTTGTGTGTCCTGTCCATCCGAGTACAACCGACAAGAGCGGGCGGGTTGAAATGGGAAAAGTACGGCTGCTCATATTGTCCTTAGGACTTGCAAATTCGAAATATTCGAGTTTGAACCCATTGACATGCGGAACAAGAAGTGTTTAGTTGAGAATAAATTAATATCGAGGTGAGCTCATAAGATATAGTAAAGAGAAAGCGCGTTAAAATGTTGGACAGCTTAATGGGTCACTTGCGATAGGACAAGCATCCCCGAGCTTGTGAACCACTTTGTGATATGCATCCACTACGTCAGAAATCGCCTTAATTAGAATTTTAGCAGAGATGTCACTTGCCTCAAGTTGGTCCCCCACCTCTCCCAAATTACACCAAACATTGCACTACGCTAGTGCATAGTTATTGCACGTTAGTGCGCTCAGAACTAACGTTAGTGCTATCAGCGTTTACGAGATATTGAAGATTTTTGGTGGGGGCCAACTTCATATAAAGTTAGCCCCCCTTTCCTACCATCTTTATGCAGACAGATTTTCAAAAAAACTAAGTGCATCGTTAATGCACTTAAACACACTAAGCACTACCGTTAGTGCCATCATATTATGGGAATTTTTCAAGATTTTTAGTGGGGGACAAACTTCAGAAGTATCAAATTCTATACAAATAGATGTAGAAACATAGAGGTAACGGCAATCGTTAGTGCACCTAAACGCACTGGGCACTAACGTTAGTGCTAACGCATTTTGAGATTTATTCAAGATTTTTGGTTGGGGGCCAACCAGAAATATCAAATTTTATGCAAATAGAGATAGTAACATAGAGTTAACGGCAATCGTTAGTACACATAAACACACTAAGCACTAATGTTAGTGCTAACATATTTTGGGATTTATTCAAGATTTTTGGTGGGGGGCCAACTTCATAATATCAAATTCTTTACAAATAGAGATAGAAACATGGGGTTAACGGCAATCGTTAGAGCATTGTTAGTGTACTTAAACGCAGTAAGCAGTAATGTCAGTTTTCCTCTCCTAACCGACATTCCGACTCCTATCTACAGTCGGCAGCCTTCTAAATAAATCTTAATTCTTCTGCTATATGAAGGTCATAATTCTGTAGATTTTAGCTATTAAAGCATGTGACTTGCAATTGAAAAAGCATAATCTTTTTACGCTTCTTATCAAATATTACTGTGAATGGTTGGTTGTTGTTCATGCTAACTGCTTGCATTCGTTATGATAAGAGAACAACAAGTATCTCGCCATCTCCTCTTAGTAAAATATTATCTCAACGTTTCGGTATCTTAGTAATACTATGTTTTCTGAAAACAGTCTGAAATATAGATCTTGGCACATATCTGTCTATTACGATTTTCTTGCCAATGTTAACGGCTCTACTAAGGAATGTATTCTTGGCACTTTCCCATGATATTCCGCTATATGCAGCGAACACCTAAGCTGAATTCTACAGATGATTTGGTGCTTCTATTTTTCTAAAGGAAATTACTTGGTGATCTAGGATGGCTCTGGTCAACGGACATGGATTTGCTCGCAAACATATCAGGCCAAATGACAGTCTGCTTCATTCTTAGAGATGAGTACACTTCGTAAGCCTCAAATGCTGGCGATTAATCATGTACATTTTGTACAGTAACTTTCTGCTCTTGAGAGAACAATTTTCTGTCTATGGGAGGACACGCAAGCTCTATTCACGTCAGCGAGATGAGCTACTGATGAATTTAATAAATAACATTATAGAAATTCTTCTTGTTGATCATTCCGTATCAGATAAGAAAGGTGTCGAAAAGCTAATAGTGTTTGTGCACTAGTCTGCTACAGAGCGGAAACTTATCAGAATTTACTTACCGGTGAGAAAACGTGCAGAATATAGAGAAATCCAATTTCCTTATTAAGCTTGATAAGACTGTTCTATAAGGCACTATGTGGTGCAAGATGAACCGAGCGAGCCAGAAAGACTTTAGGATTCTATAGCCTAAAGATTAGTGTAAGAATTACGTAGCGTTATCAATATAGGATAGTTCATCGCAGTCTCTATTACTTACCTTGGCCACGGAGTCGAGCATGTTCTCGAACACTATTCCCAAGGGGAAAAATTCAGGGCTTGTCGCCCAGGATGTGGGAAGTGAGCTTAGGAAGTTTTATATCTTTCGGGGTATACTTGACTGAAAATCTCCCATAGTAACCTAAGTATAAAAAAAAATTTTCTCACCTGATAATTTTGTTGATGTCTCTGTTCTACACCTGTTCCACCAAACCTTTATAACTTGTTTGTATCGCGAATCAGTGCTTTACACAGCTAGCTAAAGTAATTCATCGGGCGGACTTGTCTCACAGGCTATGAGAAGCGGGCCTGGTTTTACAAGGTAATTACGCACCTTTTTACCTAAGGATCTCCTACTAGATTTTCATGCCAATAACCTGCATGTGAATCCCTTACAAGCCTACTATAACTGTTACAGAAAATTGTTAAGCTTCGTGGGCTTCTGTCTCAAAAGTAGCTTGGTACAGTCGCAAAGGAAAGAGGTGCTAAGCAGTAAACATTGATCATCCTTATGTCGTATAAAACCTATGGCAATAAGTCGAAATTAATTGCGATGGGCGTGTAGTAGAGCTATCAATCTTACGACCCGGTGTTAGATAAAAATCTACATGGAGTCTTTGCATGTATGGAATATCCAAACATCGTTCTTTATTAAGAGTGTTAATCTTAACTTTCTTGTAGGACAGTCGAAAGCTAAACGGCAGTTACACAATTCTAAGTTTCCTTGCCGATGGCAGAATCCTGGGAGTCGATCATCTGCTCCTGAACATCTTAACATATAAACATTCAAATAATAAACAATTGTTATAAACGTAGAATTGAATAAACGTAAATTCTGTTTAAAAATTACTTTCCTATGGCATATCTACAAGGATGCCGACTGTGCCTTTCTGCATATATAATGGTGTTACTAATTGTAGATATCAGGATACATTTAGATAATAAGATAATAACAGTAGATGTCGAAATCCGACATGATACTTGCATTAGAACGTGTGAAATCTGTTTGCATGCAGTACAACCGACGAGAGCAGGATGGTTAAAATGGGAAAGGTACGGCAAATCATATTGTCCTTAGGACATGCAAATTCGAAATATTCGAGTTTAAACCCAATGACGTGCGGAACAAGAAGGGCTGAGAAAAAATGAATATTACGGTGAGCTCATAAGGTATAGTAAAGAGAAAGCGCATTAAAATGATGGACAAGTTTATAAGTCACTTGCGATAGGAAAGGCATCTCCGAAGTTGTAAAGATTATTTCAATATGCATCCCCAACGACAGAAATCGCCCCTAAATGAGAACATTAGCGGAGATGTTACTTGACTTCATTCTAATAGTATTCTACAATTTCTGAAAAGAGATATTAATAAGAGATTAAATCAATCTCTAAATGATGTGGTGATTAAAGAAATAATTTTGAGAATGGACGGGGATGTTAGATTTTTAATTAGTGTGTCAGAGTGCAACAGGCGCGCCAATAATTCGAGGGGTCCATTTCAATCTGTCCGGTAAGGCCGACTTGTGTTTTTCTTACAATGCTGTGAAATTAAGAAGTAGCAGTGCACATCAGCATGTATTTTTTAATTCGTATTGGCTTAGAGCTAGAAAAGAAATTCAACAATGAATCGGAGGCCGCAGTATCTTTTGTTGTGTACCTAGGTCCTTAAAATCGAACAATAACATAACAGCCTTAATATTACTTACTCTTTGAAATCCTTATATACTAGGAAATCCTGAAAATTTCACTCCGGCGAATCCTCTAGTCACACCAGTACATATTCAACCAGAATGATACTTCCTATTTGCTTATGCATTCTTCGTTCCATTCCTAATAAACTCGGAGGAGTTATTGCCTTAGTAATATAAATCCTCATTTTAATAACTATACCATTTTTTCATACTAGAAAAATACGAGGTTTACAATTCTATCCTATTAACCAAATTATATTCAGAATTATAGTTAGCACAGTAATCTTTTTAACTTGAATCGGGGCATGACCAGTCGAAGACCCTTACATTCTAACAGGTCAAATTCTCACGGTTATCTACTTCGATTACTTCCTATTTGTGCCATATCTCTCCTCCTTATGAGATTTCCTGCTAATCAAAACTTAGTTCTTTGGCTGAGAATAAGCATATGTTTTGAAAAC
Organism: Thermobia domestica; assembly: GCF_964235325.1. NCBI lineage: Eukaryota > Metazoa > Arthropoda > Insecta > Zygentoma > Lepismatidae > Thermobia > Thermobia domestica. Next base: position 138,115,582 of record NC_137464.1, read on the forward strand.
ATACAACAGAGCAAAGCTCTAAGAACTTATTCTTAATTTAATACACTTAAATTAAAAGAGAAATAAAAAGAAGCTCTATACCCCCTAAAAATAAAAGATAATTAAGCGATAGAGGCAAAAAACACTTTCAAGCAAGATATATTAATTTATCATATCGAAATCGTGGTAACGTTCCTCGTACTCAAATAAACCCAAAAGAAATAAGTACTACCTTACAAAAAAACAAAACAGAAAAAATATCATGACCTAAAAACAAAATACTAAATAAAGCTCTTATAAACAAAATACTAGCATATTCAGCCATAAAAATAAGAGCAAATCCCCCTGCTCTATACTCAATATTAAATCCAGAAACAAGTTCTGACTCACCTTCTGCAATATCAAAAGGAGTACGATTAGTTTCGGCTAAACAAGAAGCAAATCAAACTAATGCCAAAGGAAACGTGATTCATAAAAACCATATGTCTTCCTGATAATAACCAAAATTGAACAATCTATATCTCTCAGCTAAAAATACGAAAGGGAAAAAAATTAAAGCCAAACTAACCTCATAAGAAATAGTTTGTGCTACTGCTCGACCTCCTAACAAAGAATATGAAGAATTAAGAGATTAACCAGCAATTATTACAGTATACATACCCATGCTTGTGCAACATAAAAAAACAATAAACCTAAAGAAAAAGTCAGTATAACACTTAAATAAGGGATTCTCAATCATACTAACAAAGATAAAAAAACTAAAAACACGAGCTAGATAATAAGGATAATAATTAGACATAGTAGAAAATACTTGCTCCTTAGTAAATAACTTAATTGCATCTGCAAAAGGTTGAGGTAAGCCGCAAATGCCTACCTTATTAGGCCCCCGACGAATTTGAATATATTCTATAGAACCTTCTGCTCTAATAAAGTTAAAAATGCAACCCCAATTAAAACATAAATAATCAAAATCAAATAAGAAACCACACCTATAATATAATCATAATACATTATTACCTGGACTCGATTCATCCATTATTAGATCCTAAATCTAATGCACTTATCTGCCGAAGTAATTGCTCATTTATTTTTATTCCTTAATAATAAATATTATTAGTACTTGGTCCTTTCGTACTAAATTTCTACTACCAATAAAGGATAGTAACCGATCTGGCTTACGCCGATCTGAACTCAGATCATGTAAGATTTCAAAGGTCGAACAGACCTATACACTAAGCTTCTGCACCTAGATAAAATCTTAATCCAACATCGAGGTCGCAATCTCTCTTGTCGATATGAACTCTCAAAAAAAATTACGCTGTTATCCCTGAGATAACTTAGTCTAACAATCATCAATAAAGGATCATAAAAATACTTAAAAGTAATTATATAAAAAAGAGTTTATTTTATCTTCTCGTCGCCCCAATGCAACAATCAAATAGCAAATTTATTCATTACCAACTACAAAAATTACTACTTAAATATAAAGATCTACAGGGTCTTATCGTCCTCTTAAATTATTTAAGCCTTTTCACTCAAAAGTAAAATTCAACGTTATGAACAAAGATAGTCTTCCACTCGTCCAACCTTTCATACAAGCCGACAATTAAAGGACTAATGATTATGCTACCTTCGCACGGTCAAGTTACCGCGGCCGTTTAAAGCCTCACTGGGCAGGTCAGACCTTCTATTTTAACAAAAGGACATGTTTTTGATAAACAGGCGGAGGAAATCTTTGCCGAATTCCTTTAATCATCCTCTCCAATATACTAACACCACCATTATAAATTACCTTAACTAATTTAAGGCAAAATTAAATGCAATAAAATATTATAAACAACTCAAATAAGTTATAACAAAATTACAAATGACGGCTACTTCTAAGCCCACATCTTTCATTTAATATAAAACCACTTTATAAATAATAAAAGTAAAAAGCAAATCCCCCTTACTATTACTCACGGCAGAACTACAAAAATCAAATCCACAACCAGTCTAGCCGCGGCTGAATTAAATCCAATTCCTGCACAACCAGATATAATGGAAACCGAAAGGCTTTTCACCACTAAAATAAGATTCATAAATAATATACTACCTATAATATCATAATATTTTAGCTCTTTCCATTTGGGGAAATAATTATATAATAATATTATTTAGTGCCCCCTAATACAATAGGTACAACATTTCATGTTTTCTTCCCCTCAAACAAAATTTCACCTATTTAAACAATCCCTTACGGTACTAATTAACTATAATATCAACAAATTAATTCTATACCACATACAATAACATGAATTAAAGTTGATTCACTTAGTCTCAATAAAAGTTATATATACATACATACATATATATATATAAGTACATCCTTCAATCAAAATAATCTGAATCGCACAAAAACCTCCTCGATTTAAACGAATAGCTCAACTAACAAGTTCTATTTTGTTACTAATTCAACCTAGGAACACCTTCCGGTACACCCACTATGTTACGACTTATCTCACCTAAAGAAGTGAGAGCGACGGGCGATGTGTACATATTCTAGAGTCCTACTCATAATAGCAATATAACTAATATTACATTCAAATCTACCTTCATCTAAATGATTTCATAATAAAATCCGTATAAACATTCCATTCTAATCCATCTCCTCTTACTGATAAGATGCACCTTGAACTGAAGTCCTCCTCAATAAAGATAATGAAAGTTTCTAACCTCTCCTTAATACCTTCAACTACGGCGGTATACAAAATGCCAACAAGAGTAAGTAAAATATACGTGGATTGTCGATTACGGGACAGATTACCCTGAACAGCCTAAAATACCGTCAAATCCTTTGAGTTTCAAGAATATAACTACTATTACCCAGGTATTACATTTTACATTAAAAATAATAGGGTATCTAATCCTAGTTTAACAAATAATTTCATAGCCTCATATATAAAACTCATTAATTTAAATAATAATTCCACCTAAAAATAAAAAGACAAAATCCTATAATTTAAATTTATAACTACACCTTAACCGTAATTGCCTCTTCCCTTCAACCCCCTCGTCTCACCGCGGCAGCTGGCACGAATTTCGCCGGGTCTTGCTAAACCTTAACTGCTTCAAACATTAATCAATAAACAAAAACAAGTACTGCCTCCGATTATACTTCATCATTTACCTTTAAGATAAATGACATTTATTTCTTATCCGGAATGTTACATATACAACTAGACAAACAAGAGAAGAAAAGCCAGGATAATACTTTATCATTAATTTATAACGCTAAAATAAATAATTATTAAATATGTATTTAATACAATCGATAAAAATTAGTATTAAATAAAACCTATTTTCTCCCTTGTCTAGGATACAATTTTGTTTTTTTCCCCCTCAAACAAAATTGTATCCTATACAAGTATATTTACTCTCTCCTTACACATATGCTGTAAAAAGTAGCATATTCTGGATACGTTAGTCTTATTATTATACCTTTAGTCGGTATCTCAGGTTAATTAAGAGGATTTCATAATTTTCTAGTTTTAATTATTATTAATATATAATATTTCTAAATTTAATTATTAACACAATATTCATCTATTTAAATTCTCGTATACCACTATAAATAATTATTAAATAATAAGATGCCTGATTAAAGGATTATCGTGATAGGATAAATCAAGTATTTTAATACACTTTTATTACACTTAAAAGAATTAAACTTTCACCTTTGACATCAAAAAGCAACGTGCACCGTACACTAAAGTGTAGAAAGATAAGCTAAGATAAGCTAGTGGGCTCATACCCCACATATGAAGATTACTCTTCTTTTTCTAATGCTCACTAACCCTAAAACTCTTTTATTCTCTACAACACTTGTGTTAGGAACTCTTATTTCCCTAACTTCCTCATCATGATTTGGTACTTGAATTGGTCTTGAAATTAACCTCCTATCATTCAACCACCTATCATTCAAAAAAATCCCTATTTTTACCCTTTTGCCCCTCTGGTTCCCCCCCTGTTTTAGCACTGACATCGGAACAAAAAATCTGGTACATACTACTCCGTGGACTGAACGTTTGTGCAAAATTTCCATCTTCTACGTAGAAAAATAAGCCCGTCAAAAAATATTGAACATACGCTTAGAAAATGAGAAAAGTAATGTTTGAATTATGACGTCATCACCTCCTATGTCTGGACGCAGGACGGTCTGATACCATACGTAATGTCTTCTGCAAGGCCTCTGGACTTGGAAAACCAAAAGAAAACCGGACTAAAAAGCTCAAATAGAAGAGAAATAACGCAATGTACCATGAAAAGTGCATATGGTACAAATTGTACCATAGGATCCCGAAGGGGTTAAGTGACATAGCATGATCCCTCTACTTCTTATTTTATGCCTTACTTTCAATTATAGCAGTCACTCTTTTCGCAATAAACAAAATATATCATATTAATCAAGCTTTTTCTAATAAGTTTATTGTAACAACAAAATTAGCTATTTTTACACGTCTTTTATCTTTAGGAGGCCTTCCGCCATTCTTGGGATTCTTACCTAAATGAATCATCATTATAAAAACTGCTGAACAAATATCATTTATTATTCTCACCCTAATAGTAATAACTGTACTAATTACCCTTTTCTATTATATGAGAATTGCATATGCTGCCTTCATTATTAATCATTATAACCAAACATGAACATCCTTAATGAAAAAAAGTCAAGAAACATCAATTAGATCAATATTCATTATTATTTCATTAAGAGGCATAATCATTTTACCTTTAACTGTCAACATCCTTTAAACAAAGACTTTAAGTTAAAAAAACTAATGGCCTTCAAAGCTATAAATAAAAGGCAATCTTTTAGGTCTTGGTCTTAGTATATTAACTACTACTCCGGAATTGCTGTTAGATATCATAAATATTTACAATAAAACCTAATAAGAGGTTTATTAACCACAAATAGATTTACAATCTATCACCTAATACTTCGGCCACCCTATTTAATTTCACTTGCAACGATGATTATTTTCTACAAATCATAAAGATATTGGTACAATATACTTGATCTTTGGGGCTTGAGCAGGGATAGTAGGAACATCACTAAGTCTTCTCATTCGGGCAGAACATGGTCGGCCGTGTAGCTTAATTGGCGATGGCCAAATTTATAATGTAATTGATACTGCTCATGCTTTCATTATGATTTTCTTCATAGTTATGCCAATTATAATTGGGGGTTTTGGTAATTGATTAGTGTCTTTAATACTAGGAGCACCTGACATGACATTCCCTCGCCTAAACAACATAAAATTCTGGTTATTACCACCCTCATTAACTCTACTATTAACAGGAAGAATTGTAGAAAGTGGTGCAGGAACCGGATGAACTGTGTATCCTCCTCTCTCCAGAGCCATCGCTCGCGGCGTAGCCTCTGTCGACCTTTCTATTTACTCTCTTCATCTAGCTGGTGTATCCTCAATTCTCGGGGCCATAAATTTTATTACAACCGTAATTAATATACGAACTCCCGGAATAACTTTAGAACGAATGCCATTATTTGGTTGATTTGTAGTAATCACTGCTGTATTACTTCTTTTATCTCTTCCCTTGTTGGCGGGAGCTATTACAATACTTCTAACTGACCGAAATCTTAATACCTCCTTCTTTGACCCCTCAGGAGCAGGAGATCCAATTTTATACCAACATCTATTCTGATTCTTTGGCCATCCTGAAGTTTACATTTTAATTCTTCCGGGATTCGGCATAATTTCACATATTGTAATCCAAGAAAGTGGTAAATGGGAAACTTTTGGTGTTTTAGGAATAATTTATGCAATACTAACAATTGGGTTCCTAGGCTTTATTGTCTGAGCTCATCATATATTCACTGTTGGTATAGACGTTCATACTCGCGCTTACTTTACCGCAGCCACAATAATCATTGCTGTTCCTACAGGAATTAAGGTATTCAGATGAATTGCCACACTTCATGGAGCACAAATAACTTACTCGCCTTCAATCTTATGAACTTTAGGTTTCATTTTCCTATTTACTGTTGGGGGCCTTACAGGAGTCGTATTAGCAAATTCATCTTAAGATATTGTTCTTCATGACACTTATTACGTAGTAGCACATTTTCATTATGTACTATCTATAGGTGCTGTATTTGCTATCATAGCAGGACCTACTCATTGATTCCCCTTATTTAGAGGAACAACGAAAAAATCCTACATGACTAAAAATTCAATTCTTAGTAATATTTATAGGAGTAAACATAACATTCTTCCCTCAACATTTCTTAGGTCTTAGAGGAATACCTCGTCGGTATTCAGATTACCCAGACGTCTACATTACATGAAATATAGTATCAAGTATTGGTTCATTCCTTTCCTTCGTTGCCGTCTTAGTACTTGTAATTATTATATGAGAAGCCTTTGCAAGAGCTCGACCAGTAGTCTTTTCAGATCAACAAACAACATCTTTAGAATGATTTCAGAACCTACCACCCGCAGAACATAGTTATGCAGAACTTCCCTTACTAACAAACTTCTAAGGTGGCAGATAAATGCATTGGGCCTAAGCCCCAACTATAAGAATAATCCTCTTTTTTAGAAATGGCCATTTGAAATCAGCTAGGTCTTCAAGATGCATCCTCCCCTGTAATAGAACAAATAGTATTTTTTAATGATCATACAATACACATTGTAACTATAATTACAGTTCTTCTAGGTTATTTACTAGCCTCTCTTCTACCAAACACTTACATTAATCGTAACTTATTAGAGGGACAAACCTTAGAGACTATTTAAACAATTCTGCCTGCTATTACACTAATCTTTATCGCCCTCCCATCCTTACGACTCCTATACCTACTAGACGAAATTCATCAGCCAGCAATCACTCTTAAAACAATCGGGCATCAATGATACTGAAGCTATGAATATTCTGACTTCTCCTTAACAGAATTTGATTCTTACATAATCCCTATCAATGAAATAAATCCTAATTCATTTCGTCTACTAGATGTAGACAATCGTATTGTATTACCTATTAATATTGACATTCGTATCTTAATTACCGCTGTCGATGTTATTCACTCATGAGCTATACCCGCCATTGGTATTAAAGCAGAAGCTACTCCAGGACGTTTAAATCAAGTAGCAAATAATATTACATGCACAGGCTTATTCTTCGGCCAATGTTCAGAAATTTGTGGTGCAAATCACAGTTTTATACCAATCGTTGTTGAAGCCTGCCCTCATTCAGTATTTATTAACTGAATAACAAAAAAAAATACAAGAACTTTCATTGGGTGGCTGAAAGTAAGCAATGGTCTCTTAAACCTTAAACCTTAAACCAAAAAATTAGTTAAATTATAACGTAAGCATGTCAAGCTTAAATTACTACTCAATAGTATTTTTCTATCCCATCCCCTAAAATGACTCATATTATTTAGTGTATTTTCCTTATGCTACCTTCTATTTGCATCTATTATATATTTTAATTCAAAAACACCTCATCCTTCCTCAGTCACTTTTTATCTACACGTGAAAAAGATTATCCGGCAGGGACCACACACCTACCACTTTCCATTGGGTTCAGGATTAGACCATTTACTGCTGGAGTTGGAGGAACTTCCAAATTCAATGCTGCACACTTGCGTGTTAGTAGGGGAAAAAGTGGCAATATTAAAGCTTTGTAACTACTCCCTTGTTATACCTGATATGGATTATACCAGGGAGGACATGTTTCCTTCTCCATACAGACGAATAAGAATTGTGTAATGTGACTTAAACCATTTTGTCAGGATTGAGTTTTGGTTGGTTGAAGACTCTGACTAACTTGTACAATTTTTCTTCTTTATGAAGGGACTTGAAGGCTGCCAAATATTCACTACTGAGTATAGCTGAGGTCGTGTCACAGCCTGTTGCATCATGAAAAAGTGAAAGCAATCTTTTAATGACGTTAAAATTTTTTCAAATTTAATAATTTGGTAGCATTTCTTTTCAGTTCAGCTTGTATGTGCCCTTAAAAGTATCATTAACTGCTCATGAAGTCTTCTAGTAAGATTCTTAGAAGATCTGAATCAGACCCATCAACAGCTACAGATTTCGTGTTTGTAGTTTCTTCCCTTATTCTTGTCCATATACAGCTACCTTTACTCCTTCGAAATCTGCTTGCATCATATGAAGCCCTCTAGTTTTGATCTCCAGGTTTCTCAAGAACTGTGTTTCAATTTTCGTAGCTTCAATGGCAGATTTAAATTGGATCGTTGCATATATTTCCCGAACGCTCTTTTTTGTCTTTTGGTACTTTCCGTGTCTAATTTTAATTTATATCCATAAAATATAAGGTGAAAATAGCGTTTAACATAGTTTATATACGTAGATAAGACAGATTTAAGTTGTCATTTTTAGTCCACACCATTACGTGTAGAAAAACTCTTTCTTCTACGTGTGGGTTTTAAAACCCAATAAAAGAGTGGGACTGGAATATTTACCGCATTCGAATTGCCATTCTTTTGCGTTGAAATATTTTCACACATAGAAGGTGGCATTAGCTCAACGTGCCGCTCAGATGATAAACTGTTTCCTTCAAAAGACTGTAGAACTTCTTTTATCGTAACAGTATTTGGGAAAGAAGGATTAATCTTGCTAACGTTCTGTCTGACGTTGAGTTAATCCCCCAGAAAAAATTGTGGCCTTCGTTAAGCACTGTTCGATATTCATATTACTTGGAACTACGCTCAAGAAGGCCTCTTTTTCTGCGAATTGTGAATGTTCCTTGAGTTGTTCCTTGAGTTCGCTGATCTTCTAATCCTCTGATACCGTAGTTGCCTCCTAAGCTTCCATCAGTTGAAATTATTAATGTGGAAATTTTGCATAGAAAAAATGACCAGCTGCGTGAGCAAACGGAAGCATTAATTTAATTGCCTTCAAATGAAGTTTCTCGTCCCCTGTTCAATGTAGTCCTTTTGGATGAATGGCAAAACGATTATGACCTTATCTATATACTGTAGCCAAAGCTAACGTTTCTGAAAATGTCACCGTCTTAATTTTGAGACTTCTTTAGATGTTTTTTTTTCATGCAGCTTCATTATCTAGTAAATGTTGCATATTCATTTCGTTATCCAGACGTTGTTAAATAAGATCGCAGATCCTAGATTTTGTAATCTCCTCCGAGGGTTGTAAATGTCTTCAAAACCACATGTGGAGGTCACGGAGTAAACTCTAGAAGTGAGTTCTCAATGATCTTGAGTAGGTATGCCTATTGAACAGTTTCACTAAAGTTGCCATAGTGTACAGGATGCCCAAAACGTTTTCTACAACATTTCCTGACATAATGTATGCTGCAGCTACGGATTGAACTCCCTTTCAGTATAGTGGCTGATCTAATGTCATAACGCATGTGCTTTGGTTACTTTTCTTGCACATATTTACTGTATGCAGAAGAGTAGAGTATTAGTAAAATACTATTTCAATAAAGTCAAGAGACATCTTTACGTGCCTGAAGTTGGCTCCCTCACTTCTCCCAAATTACACCAAACATTGCACATCATTAGTGCCATGTTAGTACAAGTTAATGTACTCAGAACTACCGTTAGTGCTATCATCGTTTACGAGATATTTAAGATTTTAGGTGGGTGGGCCAACTTCATCTTTATGCGGACAGATTTTCACAAAACTTAGCGCATCGTTAGTGCATCGTTAGTGCATCTAAACACACTAAGCACCAACTTTAGTGCTATCATATTTTATGATTTATTCAATATTTTAGGTGGGGGCCAACTTCAGAAATATCAATTTCTATACAAATAGAGGTAGAAACACGAGGTTAGCGGCAATCGTTAGTGCATCGTTAGTGCTCTTAAACACACTAAGCACTAACGTCGGTGCTACCATATTTTGGTATATATCGAAGATTTTTGATGAGGGGGCCAACTTCAGAAATGTCGAATTCTATTCAAATACTGGTAGACACATCGAGCTAACGGAAATCGTTGTGCATCGTTAATGCACTTAAACGCACTAAGCACCAACGTTAGTGCTACCATATTTTGGAATTTATTCAAGATTTTTTTGGGGGGGCTACTTCAGAAATATCAAATTCTATTCAAATAGAGGTAGAAACTTAGTTAACGGCAATCGTTCGTGCATTTTAATGCTCTTAGACGTATTAAGCACTATCGTTAGTGCTACCATATTTAGTAGTTTATTCTAGTTTTTTGGTGGGGTGGACAATTTCAGTAATATCAAATTACATCTAATAGAGATAGATACATAGGGTTAACGGCAATCCTTAGAGCATCGTCAGTGCACTTAAACGTACTAAGCACTATCGTTAGTGGTACCATATTTAGTAATTTATCCTAGATTTTTGGTTGGGTGGGCAAATTCAGAAATATCAAAATCTATACAAATATAGGTAAAAACATATATTTAACGTCAACCGTTATTGCATCCTTAGTGCACTTAAACGCACTAACACTAACGTTAGTGCTAACATATTTTGGGATTTATTCAAGATTTTTTTGTTGTTGAGTGGCAGGTTCAGAAATATCAAATTCTATTCAAATATAGATAAAAACATAGAGTTAACCGCAATCATTAATGCATCGTTAGTGCACTGAAAAGCACTATACACTAACGTTAGTGCAACCATATTTGGGATTTATTCAAGATTATTTGTTTGGGGTCGAACTTCTAAAATATAAAATTCTATACAAATAGACGTAGAATCGTAGTGTTAACGGCAATCGTTAGTGCATTTTTAGTGCACTTTAACGTACTAAAGACTAATGTTAGTTCTACAATATTTTAGAATTTATTCAAAATTTTTGGTTAGGAGTCAACCTCAGAACTGACATTACTGCTTACTGCTTTCAGGTATTCTAACAATGCTCTAACGATTGCCGTTAACCCCAAGTTTCTATCTCTATTTGTAAACAATTTGATATTACTTAAGTTGGCCCCCCGAAAATCTTGAATAAATCCCAAAATATGGTAGCACTAACGTTAGGGCTTAGTGCGTTTAGGTGCACTAACGATGCACTAACGATTGTCGTTAACCCTATGTTTTTGCCTCTATTTGAATAGAATTTGATATTTCTGAGTTGGCCTCCCCAACAAAATAATCTTGAATAAATCCTAAATTGCGGTAGCACTAACGTTAATGCCTAGTGCGTTTAGATGCACTAACGATGCACTAACGATTGCCGTTAGCTCTATGTTTCTACCTCTATTTGAACAGAATTTGATATTTCTGAAGTTGGGCCCTCCCACAAAAATCTTGAAAACTACCCAAAATATGATAGCACTAACGGTAGAGCATAGTGTGTTTATGTGCAGTAACGATGCGCTAAGTTTTTTGAAAATCAGTATGCATAAAGATGGTTGGGGGGGCTAACTTCATATGAAGTTGGCCCCCACCAAAAATCTTTAATATCTCGTAAACGCTGATAGCACTAACGTTAGTTCTGAGCGCACTAACGTGCACTAACGATGCGCTAACGTAGTGCAATGTTTGGTGTAATTTGGGAGAGGTGGGGGCCAACTTCAGGCACGTGACATCTCTGCTAATATTCTAATTTAAGGCGATTTCTGACGTAGTGGATGCATATTACAAAATGGTTCACAAGCCTGGGGATGCTTGTCCTATCGCAAGTGACCCATTAAGTGGTCCATCATTTATCGCGCTTTCTCTTTACTATATCTTATGAGCTCACCTCGATATTAATTCTTTCTCAGCTAAAGACTTCTTCTTCCGCATGTCAATGAGTTCAAACTCGAATATTTCGAATTTACAAGTCCAAAGGACAATATGAGTAGCCGTACTTTCCCCATTTCTACCCACCCGTTCTTGTCGGTTGTACTCGGATTGACAGGACACACAAGCTCTGTTCACGTCAGCCCTTGTCGTGTCGTCTCTCGTATAAGCCATATCAGATATAACAAGTGAGACTTACAAAGCTTCAATATGGCCACTTTTCCCACTACAAACACGTCAGCTGTGACGCATTCAATTCGGAAGTAACTCCAACTCCAGGAGCGAAATTGTCTAAGCATGAACCCAATCGAAAGAGGTTGGTATGTGGACCCACACAGCTACCATGAGCACCAGCCAGATAATCTTACTTACCTGTAGGTAATAAGCGACTTCTAGATAGGATTGTGACCCAGCCACATGTTAGTGTAAAAGAGCGGATATGAAGTATTTAAGGTTTTGTGCATTCAGCCAAGGGAGATCATGTACAAATGGCAGATCGGAAGACAATCTGATATAGATCATAACGAACAACAGCTGTAAAAAACCAATATGTCATTGACATCGGCTTACTTGTTGATCCAATCTGTTTTGTCCCCTCCCTTATAGACCTAACAAAACGGACATGAAAACGATCTTGATGATACTTCTAATGAGGGTGGAAGGACAAGGTATAAAAATTGATGTTTCTTTATTGTTCTGGTTACATATTTTGGAATCCTTTAACACGATCTGCTTTGGCACCCCAAGAGAAAACGAAACCGTAGCAGGACACATTTAAGGTAACGACCAAAAACCAATTCATTCTGATAACACATTCACGTACTACAGTATCATTCAATTGTACGTTTAAAACAATGTTTATTATTTGATTCTTTATATGTAAAAATGTTTAACAGGAGATTGACTCCAGGGGTTCTGCCATCTCCAAGAATACATAAAATTATGTAAAAATATGTAACTGCCGTTTAGTTTTCGACTCTCCTAAAGCAAAGTTTAACACTCTTAATAAAGAACGAAGTTTGGATATTCCGTACATGCAAAGACTCCATGTACATTTTTATCTAAGACGATGTCGTGAGAAAGGAAGTTCTACTACACGTCGATACACAATTGGTTTCAACTTGTTGTCCTAGGTTTTATACGACATAAGTATAATCAATGCTTACTGCTCAGCACCTTGTTCCTTTGCGACTGTACAAAGCTACTTTTCAGTCAGAAGCCCACGAAGCTTAACAATTTTCTGTTACAGTTATGGTCGTAAGCTTGTAAAGGATTCACATGCAGGTTATTGGCCTGAAAATCTAGTAGGTAATCCTAAGGTAAATAGTGCTTAATAGTGCTTAATACGTGTAGGTGAACTAAAATGTACTAACGATTGCCGTTAACTATTTTTCTACCTCCATTTGAATAGAATTTGATATATCTGAAGTTGCCCCCCAACAAAAAAACTTGAATCAATTCCAAATTTAGGTAGCACTAACGTTAGTGCTTAGTGCGTTTAAGTGCATTAACGATGCAACACAATTTCCGTTAGCTCTATGTTTCTACCACTATTTGAATAGAATTTGGTATTTCTGAAGTTGGCCCCCCCACCAAAAATCTTCAATAAATCCGAAAATATGGTAGCACTAACGTTAGTGCTTAGTGTGTTTGAAAGCACTAACGATTCACTAACGATTGCCGTTAACCTAGTGTTACTACCTCTATTTGTATAGAATTTGATATTTCTGAAGTAGGCCCCCACCGAAAATTTTGAATAAATCATAAAATTAGATAGCACTAACGTTAGTGCTTAATGTGTTAAAGTGCACTAACGATGCACTAACGATGCCGTAAGTTTTGTGAAAATCTGTCCGCATAAAGATGAAGTTGGCCCACCCACCTAAAATCTTCAATATCTCTTAAACGATGATGCACTAACGTTAGTTCTGAGTACACTAACGTGCACTAACGATGTGCAATGTTTGGTGTAATTTGGGAGAGGTGGGGAGCAAACTTCAGGAACGTAAAGATGTCTCTTGAGTTTATTGAAATAGTATTTTACTACTACTCTACTCTTCTGCATACCGTAAATGTGTGCTAGAAAAGTAACCAAAGCACATGCGTTACTACATTAGATCAGTTATTATACTGGAAAGGTGTTCAAATCGTAGCTGCAGCATACATTATTTCAGGAAATGGTGTAGAAGACCTTTTGGACATCCTGTACACTATGGCAACTTTAGTGAAACTGTTCAATAGCCATGCCTACTCAAGATCATTGAGAACTCACTTCTAGAGTTTACTCCGGGACCTCTACATGCGGTTATGAAGACAGTTACAACCCTCGGAGGAGATTACAAATTCTAGGAACTGTGATATTATTTAACAACGTCTGGATAACGGAATCAATATGCAACATTTACTAGATAATTTGCACATTATTAATCTCAACTGATGGAAGCTTAGGAGGTAACTATGGAATCAGAGGATTAGAAGATATTAACTACTCAAGGAACATTCACAATTCTCAGAAAAAAAGGCCTTCTTGAGCGAAGTTCCAAGTGATATGATTATCGAACAGTGCTTAACGAAGTCCAGAATTTTTTCTGGGGGATTAACTCAACGTCAGACAGAACGTTAGCAAGATTAATTCTTTCCCAAATACTGTTACGACAAAAGAAGTTCTATAGTCTTTTGAAGGAAACAGTTTATCATCTGAGCGGCACGTTGAGCTAATGAAACCTTCCTTGTGTAAAATATCTAACGCGAAAGAATGGGAATTCAAAAGCGGTAAATATTCCAGTCTCACTCTTTTGTTGGGTTTTAAAACCCTTACGTAGAAGAAAGAGTTTTTCTACACGCAATGGTGCGGACTAAAAATGGCCACTCAAATCTGCTTTATCTACGTATATAAATTAAGCACTAATTTCACCATGGATATAAATTACAGTTAGACACGGAAAGTACCAAAAGACAAAAAAGAGTTTTCGGGAAATATGTGCAATGATCCAATTTAAATCTGCCATTGAAGCCACGAAAATTGAATCACAGTTCTTGAGAAACCTGGAGATCAAAACTAGAGGGCTTCAAATGATGCAAGCAGATTTCGAAGGACTAAAAGTAACTGTATATGGACAAGAATAAAGGAAGAAACTACAAACACGAAATCTGTAACTGTTGATGGGTCTGACTCAGATCTTCTAAGAATCTTACTAGAAGACTTCATGAGCAGTTAATGATACTTTTAAGGGCACATACAAGCTGAACCCAAAAAAAAAAAAAGAAAGAAATGCTTATTAAATTTAAAGAAATTTTAACGTCATTAAAAGATTGCTCTCACTTTTTCATGATGCAACAGGCTGTGACACGACCTCAGCTGTACTCAGTAGTGAATAGTTGGCAGCATTCAAGTCCCTTCATAAAGAAGAAAAATTGTGCAAGATAGTCAGTCTTCAACCAACCAAAACTAAATCCTGACAAAATGGTTTTTCACATTACACAATTCTTATTCGTCTGTACGGAGAAGGAAACATGTCCTCCCTGGTATAATCCATATCAGGTATAACAAGGGAGTAGTTACAAAGCTTCAATATTGCCACTTTTATCCCTACTAACACGCAAGTGTGCAGCATTGAATTTGGAATTTCCTCCAACTCCAGCAGTAAATGGTCTAATCCTGAACCCAATCGAAGGTTTAGGTGTGTGATCCCTGCCGGATAATCTTATTCATGTGTAGATAAAAAGTGACTGCAAGATAGGATTGTGAACGTGCCACATAGTGTAAAGGAGCCGATATGAAGTATTCAAGGTTTTGTGCATTCTGCCAAAGGAGTTCATGTAGAAATGGCAGATCTGAAGACAATCGGATATAGATGATAACGAACAACAGCTGTTAAAAAGCAATATGTCTTTCTCAACGGCTTATTTGTTGATCCAATCAGTTATGATTATTATTTTGTGATATCGTCTTCGCATTATTGACCTAACAAAATGGACATGAAGACGATGTTGTTGAAACTTTAAATTAAGGTGTAAGGAAAAGGTTAAAACATGAAGGTGGTTTATTGTTCTGTTTACATATTTTGGAATCCTTTAACATAAACTCCTTTGCACCCGAAGAGGAAACGAAACCGTAGCAACGAGCACGAGTCAACGAGCAAAAACAAATTCATTTAGATATCACTTTAGCGCTCTAAAGTAACATTCAATTGTACGTTTATAAAAATTTCTATTGTTTGATTCTTTATGTTATGTTCAACAGCTGAAGGTTGACTCCGAGGATTCTGCAGTCAGCAAGGACACAGAAAATTGTGTAACTGCCGTTTAGTTTTCAACTCTCCTAGAAAGAAGTCAAGTTTAACACTTAATAAAGAACGATGTTCCGATATGCGGTACATGCAAAGACTCGATGTACACTTGTTTCCAAGAGGGGGAGTATGAACGAAACCTGTAAAACACGTCGATCACAGTTGGTTTCAACAAGTTTCTTTAGGTTTTTTACGCTATAAAAACAATCAATGATTACTGCTCAGCACCTTGATGCTTTGCAACAGAACCAAGCTGCTTTTTAGATAGAAGGCCACGAACCTTAACAATATTCCGTAACAGTTATATTTCACTTATGGTTGTAAGCTTGTAAAGGATTGAAGTGCAGGTTATTGGCCGGAAAAAATAACAGTTGATAATTAGGTAATTATGTACGTGATTACCTTGTAGAACCAGACCCGCTTCTCTTGGTGTGTGAGACATATCCGTCCGAAGAATTTATAAAACTGCTGAACTGATAAACTGATGAGAACAAGAGTCCTATAGAACTTCTGTTATCGTAACAGTATTTGGGAATGAAGGAAAAATTTTGCTAACGTTGTGTCTGACGTTGAGTTAATCCCCGAGAAAATATCTTGCCCTTAATTAAGCACTGTTCGATAATCATATCACTTGGAACTTCGCTCAAGAAGGCCTCTATTCCTGCGAATTGTGAATGTTCCTTGAGTTGTTAAAATCTGTTATTCTGAAGCCGTATTTGCTTTCAGGGCTTCCATCTGTTGAGTATAGTGATGTGCAAATTTTTCATAGAAAAGATGACCAGCTGCGTGAGAAAACGGAAGCAGTATTTATTTCCCTTCAAATGAAGGTTTTAGTTCACTGTTCTATCTAGTCCTTTGGCATTAATTGCAATACGATTATGAACTTCTATATATACTGCAGCCAAAGTTCACGCTTCGGAAAATATAACCGTATTAATTTTGAGATTCCCTAAAGTGGTTTTTGTCATGCAGTTTCATTTTCTTGTAAATGTTGCATATTGTTTTCGTCATCCAGACGGTGTTGAATATGATCGCAGATTCTAGATTTTGTCCTCTCCTTCGACGGTTGTAAATGTTTTCATAAGCACATGTAGAGGTCCCCCAGCAAAGTCTAGAAGTGAGTTCTCAATGATCTTGAGTAGGCATGGTCATTCAGCATTTTCGCTAAAATTGTCATAGTGTTCAGGATACACCAAAGTTCTTCTATATTATTACCTGACATAATGTATCCAATCGTGCCTAGAAATTACTTAAGTGCAAACGTCCTAAAGGGGGTAATTTTTGGACCGATTAGAAATTTCTTCATCTGAGGTATACCTTTCAAGTATAATGGCTGATCTAATGTCATAACGCATGTGCTTTTTTCACTTTTCTTGCAATTATTTATGTATGCAGAAGTGTAGTATATATAGTATTAGTACTTAATGTTTAAATATTGAAGAAATACATAGGGACTACATAGTTTATATCAAAAGGAAAGATGTGGATCTCACCATTACACAATCGTTATGGCGAAGCTTTCGCAAGATGAACAGCTATCCAAAGGTTGTTTGTGAATAGGAATTCGTGAGGCGATACGCGAGTGAAGACTTGATTAAATCTTCCGAGTAAGACAGCATTGACACACCAAGAACCTGAGTGTATAGCATTAGAGGGGAAGATACCTCTAGATATACCGTGATATCATTCTAGAACTTGGATATGGAGAATTTTCACCAAGAGACTTCTGAAATTATTAACTCTTTCTGCTTTGAATTGTCTCTCACTTAGTTGCTAATCAAAGCATACCTTGAGTTTATATGAAATGCTAACTTGATTAGCCGAAAGTTTCGTTGCTTTCTGATGACCAGTGTTACTAAGTTGATAGCGAACACAGAAAGAATGGAACGTTCTTTCTCTGTTCATAATTACAATTGAAAGTGAGTCTACTTATTATGGCGCAAAGGACTGTTTTTAAGATGAAGTACACTTCTGAACATCACTACTTACTCATGTATGTTAGAATAAAATTGAAAGAATCAAATAGTCGTTAATTATTAGATAGTTACAAATGAAAAGGGGCGAGTGGAGCAATATGTGTGTATGTTATATAACACCAAATCTTTCTTAAAGTTATTTTCTAACAAAACTTAGATTAAAACGATAGATCGGAATTGTCGTAAACAGTAGTGTATTTATAATTGAAAAACTAGACTATCCAGTAGTGCGAAACAAGTGATCAGAATATGAAATGTATTTTGCTGATCGCTAGTTGCTGAGATACTTAAAAATATAACGAAACAACGAAGCACTCGTAAATTGTCATATATTTATATTATAAAAGAGAGTCGTTTGCATAGGGAAAAGGTGCGTTTTGGTATATAAATCAGACTCTTGATGATCCTTCATTAAATGGACTGTTTTAGAATAAAAAATAATGTAATTGACATAAATTACCGGATATGTAGTATTAAAAATTAGTTCATTCTCTATGGCGAAGGTTGTGTTTGGATTCTGATACAGAAATTTGGCGATCACTACCTGAGGGCATAATTAAGAATAATGTAAAAAGAACACAATACTCATATACTTACTATTGAAAAGTGAGTCCATACAATAGCGGCAAACGAGTATTTGAGGTTGAAGTAGTCTATTGCTGATCGTTTAGTTACTGACATATTTAAAAATAAAATCAGAGAACGGATAAGAGATAAATTGACAAATATTTAAAATAGAAAAGTTTGTTCCTTGAGCTGTGTTTTGGCATATATAACAGACTGTTCATGATAGTCACTGAAATATTTTAGATTAAATGAAATAATATAACTGTCGTGGATTCTCAGATATTTACAATTGAGAACCAATTCTATGTAGTATGTTAAGGTGTGTTTTTAAGCCGAAGGAGGCTCCTGCTAATCGTTAGTTACTGACATATATAGTAGAAAATGAAAGATCGAAATAGTCGTAAATAGTAAGACACTATCGAGTGAAAAGTGATACCATTCTGTAGGATGAAAGTATTTTTTCCAAGCAGAATTACTCTTGCTGATCGTTAGTTACTGACATATTGCAAAATAAAATGAAAGAACGGAAATATCGTATATTTCTAATATATTTACAGTTGAAAGTTTCTATTTGTCAGAGCGAAAGGTGTGTTTGGATG
This sequence comes from Thermobia domestica, assembly GCF_964235325.1. Lineage (NCBI taxonomy): Eukaryota > Metazoa > Arthropoda > Insecta > Zygentoma > Lepismatidae > Thermobia > Thermobia domestica. The sequence goes on from NC_137464.1 coordinate 138,134,749, forward strand.
ATAAAGCAGACTCTAGGTGATCATTACTTACTGACTTATTTTAGGATAAATTGAAAGAATGGAATTATCGTGAATTGCCAGGTACAATTGGAAAGTGGAAAAAGAATGGTATTTGCGTTATTTCACCGATATGTAATGTTGTAAGGGGAGTACATTTAGTAGACCGAAAGGAGAGTTTAGAGGACGAAGCAGACTCTTGCTGATCATTTGTTAATAACATATTTATGAACAAAATGGGAGATAGGTATTGTAAAATATCAGATATAAGCAATTGGTATGTAAATCGATTTTGTAGGCCGAAAGGCGTGTTTGCAAAATGAAGCAGACGCTTGGCGATCCCTTTTAGAAACGTATTAAAGAATAAAAGGAAGCAATGCAAATATCGTATTTTGTCTCTCATTGACAATACTAATTCAGTATTGTCAATACTAATGCAATACTAATACAGTATTCGGTAGGACGAAAAGATTGTTTAGGACCTAAAGATGATTCTTGATGATTGTTAGTTTCCGACACATATAAGAAAAAATGAATTAAAGGTAATGTCGTTAATTGTCAAATATTTACAATTGAAAACGCTTCTATTCAATAGGTCGAAAGAGTATTTGAACACGGAGGTAAACTATTGTGGATCATTATTTTCTTACGATTTAAAGAGTAAAATTAAAGAACGGAATTGTCCAAATCATCACATACTTTAATATGGAAAAAGATTTCATTCAGTAGGGCGAAGTGAGTATTTGGAACCTGAAATAGACTTTCCCTGTTCGTTTGTTACTGATAGATTTAAGTTTAGAATGAGATAACGGAGTTGAATATTGTCAGATGTTTAAAATTGAGAAGTGAGATCAGTTAGCAGGGCGAAAGGAGTAGGGAAACTCACGCAGATTCTTCCAGATCGTTACCTCTGAAATATTTAAGAATAAAATGAATTAACGGAATTGCCATAAATTTTTAGCTATTTACGGTTAAAAAGCAGCGCTATTTAATATGGCGAAAAAGTTGGAAAGTGGAAATAGATTATAATGTACATTACCTTCTCACGCATTATATACAAGAGAGAAAACGGAATTATCATAATGTTTCTATCATTTACAATTCAAAAGAGCTCATTCAATAGTACCAAAGAGTTTTTCGAAGATGAAACAGACTCTTGGTATCATCGCTTAGTGGCCTGTTTAAGTATAAAATGTAAGAACGGAATTGTATCAAAAAGTCAGATTATTACAATTGAAAAGTGAGGTTATTCAATAAGGCCAACGGAGTCTTTGGAAGATGTAGCACACTCTTCGTAATCGTTAGTTACTGACATATTTAAAATTGAAAGAATGGAGCGTTTGTAAATTACAAATCGACTAGCCGAACCTGCGCTCTCTTCACTGCGCATCATTCACATACGACCATAAATATCCTACTCATTTCTCACTTCTGTACATGCCCCTTTACAGACACTACAGAAAGAAGTCTTGGGAAAATAATCGGCAATGCGTATCATAAAGGGGACTATTTATCGATTATTCTTCTTCTCAAAATGTCGCACCGTTCCCAAGATTTAAGCATTTTTCCAGTTGGTGTTTCTCGTCATTCACCTGTACTGGTTTCTTCCTTCCTGCATTTTCTTGCTAATCAGTAATTGGCTTCATATTTAAGAATTAAATGAAACAATGGGATTCACGTAATTGGCCATATATTTACAATTGGTCAGTGAGTCCATCCTTTAAGGTGAAAGGAGTGTTTGGAAAATGGAAAGGAATGTTTGGATGTTGAAATGTAATTACTTACATATGTATGAATAAAATGAAAGAAAGCAGCAGTCTTCAAATGTTACATGTTACAAACGAAAAGTGAGTGCATTGAGTAGGGTGAAATGTGTCATTCGTACATAAATCAGACTCTTGATGATTTTTAGTGACTAAAGTATTTTAGAATAAAATCATAGAATGGATATTGATGTTAATTATCACATATGCTACATTGAAAATTCAGTGTATTCACTAAAGCCAAAATTGTGTGCTTGTTAGCTAATGCGTTTTATTGCGATTGCTAGTTGAAGGTATAGTTAAGAATAATGTAAAAAACATTATTTTTCAGATAATTATTGTTAAAAATTGAAACCACACACTAGGGGGAAAGGAGCTTTTTCAAGCTCAAACAGAGGCTTTCTGGTCGTTAGTTACTGATGTATTTAAGAATAATATGACGGAACGAAATTCTCATTGTCAGGTATTTAAAATTAAAAGTCAGTCTATTCAGTAGAGCCAAGAAAATGACTGTAAGCTGAAGTAGACTCTTGCTGATCGTTAGTTACAGAAATATTCAAGAATAATTTGAAACAACCGTATTGTCGTAATTTGTTATATATTTACAGTTAAAGAGTTATTCGAGTGAATATGGCGAAGGTGTGTTTGGTAGTTCTATTTTCACAGTTGCTGATTGCTAGATAATGGCATATTTTGAATAAAATGAAAGAACTTAATTGTCTTAAATGGTCAAGTATGTACAATTGTAAAGTATATCTATTCAGTTCGTCGAAGATAAATGTTTGAATAGGAAGCCGACTCTTGCTGATCGTTAGTTAGTGATATTATTATGAATTAACGAAAGAGCGGAATTGGCGTCAATTCTCAGTTAGCAACAATTAAGAAGTGAGACCAATCAGTTGGGCGAAAGAGGTATTGCCGTCTGTTGCTGATTGTGTTTCTCACATATTTAAGAATAAAATTAAAGAACATAATGGTCTTTAATTGTCTAATTTTTCACTTGAAAATATCTCAAATGTAAAAATTCTCGTCTTTCATTTCATCCATAAATATTTCAGTTACTAAGGAGCAGGGAGAGTTTATTTGAGAAATAAGTAAATGAACAAGCAGGCAGTCTGCTTCGCCTTCTAAAATCTCTTTTCGACCTATTGAATACATTCCCTTTCAATTGTTAATATTAGGCTATTTACGACAAATACGGTCTTCCATTTTAATTTTAAATATGTCTTTAACTAATGATCAGCAACTGGTTGCTTCATATTCCAAGCATTCCTTCGCCCAATTTTGGACTGTTGGACTCAATTTTCAATGGTAAATTTCTCATAATTTCCGACAATTTCTTACTTTCAGTTTCTTCTTAGGTATTCTTTCTTGTAGGAACCGAAATCAATCCGCATCAGCTTGCTGGCACTTCTTTCGCCCTATTAAATTGACTCACATTTCTGATTTAAATAAGCTTTAACTTACGACAATTCCGTTCTTTCAATTTATTCTAAAGTATTTTGGCAACTAGTGATCAGCAAAAGGCTACTTTGGCATATATTTAGTATTGCTATTAGTTTCCATTGTGTAAGTTGAATCGAGTGCTTGGAAGATAAAGCTGATCCTTGTTGATTGTTAGTTACTAATAAATTTAAGAATTGAATGAAATTACGGAATTGTCGTAATGTCTTTGATATTTGCTATTAAAATATGGTTCTATTGTTCTTGGCAAATGGAGTGTTTGGAAGCTGAAGTAGACTCTTGCTGATCGGACGTGGCCGACATATTTAAGAAAGAAATGAAAGAACAAAATTGTCGCAAATTGTCAGATATTTAGTATTGAAGATTGATGTCAATTATTAAGGCGAATGGACTATTTCATTGATAAAGCAGAATCTTGCTAATGGTCACTTACCGAAATATCAAAGAAAGATGAATAAAAAACTAAAATCGGACAGATATTTTCTATTCGAAAGTAAATTTTCTTCGTAAGAACGAAAGGAATATTTGAAAGATTAAGCAATCTCATTCTGATCATTAGTTCCTGATATATTAAAGTATAAATAATGCAAGGCAGCAGACGTAAATAATCGGATACTCAGTACGGGAAAAGAAGAGATGGCTGGATGAAATATTTTATCACTATCATTAGACATTCGTGTTCAAGTTATAAAAAGAAATGTTCTTAATTTATCTGTAATTTGCAATTGAAACGTAAGTCCATCGCGTACAACGATGAAGGGTTTCGAATATGAAGCATACTCTCACTGAACATTACTTAGTGACGTATTTAAAACAAAATCAAAGAACGGGATAGTCGCGAATTGTCAGATATTAACAATTGAAAGTTAATATATCCTGTACGGAGTAAAGCAAGTTTAAAATATGAAGCACAGTCTTGTAGATCATTACTTACTGATAATCAAAAAAGAATGAATACTAAAATTTCTAATTATTTATAATTGAAATGGAGTGATTTAAAGGTATAACAAACTCTTGTTAATTGTGTAATTGACATATTTAAAATTAAAATGATAGAATGCAGTTTTCGTAAACTGCGAAATATTTGGAATTAAAAGGTAGTCCAGTTAGCAGCGCGAAAGAGAATATAAGTTAAGGTAGACTCTTGCTGATCGTGTGTTACTGACATTTATACGAATAAATTGGAAAAAGAAATTTACTAAAATTGTCAGATACATACAATTGAAATGAGGGCAGTTCGGCGAAAGGAGTTCTTCGTGTACTAAGCAGACTTTTAGTGATGATTAATTCTTAACATATTTAAGAATTAAATGATAGAAGACAATTGCCTTAAATTCTCAGATATTCACAGTTAGATAGTTAGTGCATTCGAAAGGGGAAGAATTGCGTGGAAAGTAAAGCAGACTCTTGCTGAACGCTAGTTGCAAACTTATTTTAGTAAATAGTGAATGTACATAATTGTCCATTGAGTGATAAGAAAGCAAATTTTCTATTATATAAGAACCTTTAGTTGGTCGTTACTACTGACGTAATAAAAATTAAATGAGGAAAGCAATTGTCGTAAATTTTCATATATTTCAAATTATACGAGTCTATTTTGTAAAGGAATTGGAGAATTTAGGCTAGTATAAATTAATAATATTGTCGTTACATCTCAGGCCTTTGCAATTGATATGTGCGTCTACTCGGAAGGGCCAACGGAGTGTTTTAAATCCGATGTGGACTTTTGTGAATGTAACACTCCTCTCGCCCTGTTGCGTGAACTCAATTTTGAGAATTGCGTTCTTTCATTTTGTTGTTAAACATGTCTTCTTCAATGGATCAACAAGTGTCTGCCCCAGCTTCAAAGAAATTTGCCCTTACTGAAGAGCCCAGCATTTTCAAAAGTAAGTATATGATTAAATATAAATAGATAAAGCGAGAGATGCTTTATCTCCCAAGCAATCCTTTCAGGTGTCCAGACAATCCTTCAGACTCACTTTTCAACCCTAAGCATCTGACAACGAACTTAAGCTATATTTTTTTATTTTATTCGTAATATATGTTGGTAATTAACGATCAAGTCTACTCAGCCTCAAAATCATTAGGTTTGAAAGTACCTCCAACTCCAGGAGCGAAATGGTCTAATCGTGAACCCAATCGAATGAGGTTTGTGTGTCAAAGAGGATATGCGAATTCCAGGACCCACACAGCTACCATCAGCTCCAGCCGGCTAATGTTATTAACCTGCACATACCAATTGACTGCAAGATAGGATTGTGAACGAGCCACATGTTAGTGTAAATAGCAGATATCCAATACTTAATATTTTCTCCATTCTGCCAGAGACTTAATGTACAAATGGCAGACGGAAGACAATTTCATATAGATGATGACGAACAAGAGCCGTAAAAAACAATATGTATTTCAGAACTGTTGATCCAGTTATGATTAATATCTTGTAATAACGTCCCCGCCTTATAGACCTAAAAACGGACATGAAGACGATCGTGATGTAACGAAAAAGAAGGTGTAAGGACAAGGTATATAACATGAAGGTGGTTTATTGTTCTGTTTACATATTTTGGAATCCCTTAACACGAGCGGCTTTGACCCGAAAAGAGAACAAAACCGTATCAGTGCATATATTATTTAACGAGATAAATCAATTCATTTAGATCTCACAATCACGTACTAAAGTACAATTCAATTGTACGTTTATAACAATTGTTAATTGTTTGATTGTTTATATGTTAAGATGTTCAAGAGAAGATGTTTGACTACAAGGATTCTGACATCTGCAAGGACACTAAAAATTGTGTAACTAACGATTAGTTTTCGAATCTGCTAAGAAGAAGCAAAGATGTTTCGATATGCGGTTCATGCAAAGACTCCATGTACATTTTTATCCAAGAGGGGGCGTAAGAATGAAAGCTCTCCTACACGTCGATCCCAGTTGCTTTCAACTTATTGCCCTAGGTTTTATACGAGATAAGGACAATCAATGTTTACTGCTCAGCACCCTGTTACTTTGCGATTGTCCAAGCTGCTTTTCAGACAGTAGGCCACGAAGCTTAACAATTATCCGTAACACTTATATTACACTTACGGTCGTAAGCTTGTAAAGGATTCACATGCATATTATTGGCCTCAAACTCTCTAGGACATTTTTAGGTGATTAAATACGTGATTACCTTGTAGAAACAGGCCCGCTTCTCTTGGCCTGTGAGACAAGTCCGGCCGATGAATTTATAAAGCTAGCGGATTAATGCACTGACTCCCGATACAAAGTAGTTATACAGGCCAGGTAGAAAAGGTGTAGAACACAGACATCAACAAAATTATTAATTGACAGATTTTTTTTTTTTTTTTTTTTTTTTTGACTTAGGTTACATTCGGAGATTTTCAGTTAAGCACACTTGACAGATCTAAAATTTCTTCAGCTTACTTTCCACATCTTGGAGCAGAAGCCCTGAATTTTCTCTTTTGGTAATAGAGTTCGAGTACTTGCTCGTCTCGGTGCCCAAAGAAAGTAATAGACACTGCTATTAACATTCGATTAGCCTGAAATTTAAACTAGCGTCTATAAAAAATTTCGAGGCGTCTTTTGCAACCTTGACTCACTTCATCAAGATGCTATATTGATGAAGCTACGTACGTAATCATCAGGCTATAGAACTTGAAAGTCTTTCTGCCTCGCACGGTTCATCTTGCACTACAGACTGCCCTTATTTCGCACACCCTTATTATGCTTATTGGAGGATTGAATTCATCGATCTTCTAAACGTTTTCTCACCGGTGAGTAAAGTTCTGGTAAGCTTCAACTCTGTAGCAGATTAGTGCACCAACTGTATTAGCTTTTTGACACCTTTCATATCTTAGACGGAATGATCAATAAGAAGAATTTATGTAATCTTACTTATTAAATTATTCACTACATCATCTCGCTGACGTGAATAGAGCTTGTGTGGCCTGTCCATCGACACAAAGGTATCTTCTCAAGGTCAGAAAGATACTCAACAAAATATACCCGATTAAACGCCAGTAATTGAGGTTTACGAAGTGTATTCAATTCTAACACTGAACTAAACTGTCATTTGGCTGGTATGTATGCGAGCATATTCATGGCCGTTGACCAGAGCCACCCTATATCACCAAGTAAATTCCGTTCCAAAAATAGAAGCACCAAATCGTCTGTAGAATTCTGCATAGATGATGGCTGCATATAGCGGAATATTATGGCAAACAGCCTAGAGTACATTCCTTGCGCAGTCCAGCTAAGAGCCGTTAACATTGGCAAGAAGTAAGATGAAACTGAGAGATATGTGCTTAGATCTATACTTCAGACTGTTTTCAGAGAACATTCAGATATTTTACAAAGACCGTAGTGAGATTAGGATTTTTCAGTTGCAACTTGCACGCAGTAAATTTTAAAATTTGTTGAAAAATTATTTACATTGGCAAAAGATTTAAGATTTATCTACAAGGCTGCCGACTGTGATTTTCTGCAGAAATTATGGTATTACTAATTGTAGATATCAGGATGCTTTTAGATAAAAAGATAATAACCGTAGATGTCGAGATCCGCCATGATACATACATTAGAACGAGTTGAATCAGTTTGCAGTACATCCGACGAGAGCGTGCGGCTTGAAATGGAAAAAGGGCGGCAGCTCATATTGTTTTTAGGACTAGCAAATTCAAAATATTCGAGTTTAAACCCTGTGTCGTGCGGAACAAGAAGTCTTTAGCTGAGAAAGAATGAATATCAAGCTGAGCTCATAAGGTAAAGTAAAGATAAAGCGCGTTAAAATGATGGACAACTTGATGGGTCCCTTGCGATAGGACAATCATCCCCGAGCTTGTGAAACTTTCTGCAAAATGCATCCAGTACGTCAGAAATCACCTTGAAATAACAGTTATATTAAAGTAAATGTTAAAGTAACAGTTATATTAGACTTACGGTCGTTATCTTGTAAAGGATTCAAATTCAGGTTATTGACCGGAAAATCTATTAGGAGATCCTTAGGTAATTAGGTGCGTGTATGCCTTGTAGAACCAGGCCCGCTTCTCTTAGCATCACACTGGTTCAATTGCCATCTAGCTTATCAAAATTCGTAACCAAAGAAAACACGGCAGAGCACATACACAGAGCGACACGAAAATGTAAGCAATCTCATATCCTCACTGGAAGAACTATTGTTGTGTTCAGTAGTATGATCAGCTGAAATGTATGCTTGATACGTGGGAGGAACTTGTAACAATAGTAGTATTTGTCCGGGAAGATGGCACTGTGTTTGAGTGTGAATTTGCTAAGGTTTGTTATGCAGGGATCCGATATGATTAACAACATGTGCATTAAATTTTCTATGTTGTTGTGACGAGAACTTTTCCTGGCATAATGATCGCGGAACCTTCGACAATCTTTATTCCGAGCTTCTTGTGACTCTTCGGAAAGCTGTCCAATAGGAACGAGCGCAGATTCGACGATTTCCCATGTATCAATAATATATGCTCAGATGCCCGGGCAGTTTGCAGAGAATACATACCAAATGACTCACAGTTAATTACATAACCACTAGAAATGGCACGTAAGAGAATTGGAAATCGTTTAATCAACTCTTCATTGATGACAGTAATGGACTCTGATAATGATTGATTCGAGAAAAACCTGCGGGCAGAATTACCTCATGGCTTGTTCTGTAGCCTGGTTTCGGCACATCCACCAGGAGACCTATTTCTTCAAGAAATCGCTTCTGTAGTAATTTTTTTCTGTGATCAACATTAAAATGATGGACAAGTTGCTGGGTCACTTGCGATAGGATGAGCACCCCGAGCTTGTGAAGCTTTCTGTAATAAGAGATGAAATCGATCTCTAAGTCACGCGGTGATAAAAGTAATTATTTTGGGGATGGTCGGGGATGTTCGATTTTTAATTAGTAGATTAGAGTGCAACACGGGCGCCAATAGTTCGAGGGTAACATTTCGAGGTGTGCGGTAAGACTAAACTGCTTATGCCGGCTTATGTTCTTCTTACAATGCTGTGAAATTTTGAAGTCAGCACTGGACATCAACATCTATTACTTGATTCCTATTGGCTTACAGCTAGTAAAGAAATTCAACAATGAATCCGATGCCGTGGGATCATGTGTTGTGTACCTAGGTCTTAAAAACGAAGCAGTAGTTCTTTAAGAGCTCCTTAACTCACATTATACAATGGCGTACCATTTAAGAAGCCGTGGATTTACTTCCCCCTTTAATAAGACGAGTGTATATCAGACGTATAGCCTTGGGAACGAACAGCGGCTTGTTTTAGGTTGGCCCTTGGGATTGAAATATGTTGGGATACCAAATGTAAAATAATTACTAATCAATGATAATCAAGCAATTGCTATATTTCCCGTTTATATGAAACTACAATACTTTTTGAGAATGCTTCCTGCTGAAGAAATCTACCTAGCACCCATAACGCTCTCGCCTGGTTCTTGATCGTTAGCGTGATAGAGACTGTTTTATCCAAAGAATTTTGTTCTTACGGATATATTATTTAAAGAAAGACTCCAGTGTGTTAACACTCGAGGCTATCAAATATACATTTAATTAGCGTCCTTGCTGTTCACTAGGGCTTACATACAGAGTTGTACAGGATTCACTAGGTTCCGATCTATCATTAATAATATTTTCCCGATTCTTTGCTGTAAAACTTGCTATAGAACCAATTATATTCTAACCTGCAAAGCAGCTTCACTTTCGGCCTGAGACCGGTGATCTGATCGATGAGCCAAGTAAAGAATCGATTTTTAAGTTCTTTTGAGATCTACTCTTACACGGTTAGGTGGAAAATATTTACAGTATAGTAAGTCCTGGGTTCGCTATCACCTTATTAACACTGATCTTCACAAAGCAACCAAACTGTTGGCTAATCAAATAAGCTTTTCATATAAGTTTACTGTATGCTTTGATTAGTAACTAAGCGATGCACATTTCGTAAAGCAAAAAAAGTAATTAATTTCAAACGTTTGTTGGTAAAAATTGTCCATATCCAAGTTCTAGAATAATATCACGGTAGCATTGTCTTGATAAGAACGTCGTATCCCATTTCGTTATTCTGACATTCTCTTCCCCTCTAATGCTATACACTAATGTTCTTGGTGTGTCAATTCTGTTTTACTCGGAAGATTTAATCAAGTTTTCTCTCGCGTTTAGATGTCCTATTCTCAAACAACCTTTGGATAGCTATTCATCTAGTGAAATCTTCGCCACAACGATTGTGTAATGGTGAGATACACATCTTTCCTTTTGATACAAACTGTGTAGTCCCTATGTATTTCTTCTATATTTCAACATTAAGTACTTATTCTATATATACTACACTTCTGCATACAGTAAATAATTGCAAGAAAAGTGAAAAAAGCACATGCGTTATGACATTAGATCAGCCATTATACTTGAAAGGTGTTCAAATCGTACCTCAGCTGAAGAAATTTCTAATCGGTCCAAAAATTACCCCCTTTAGGAGGTTTGCAGTTAAGTAATTTCTAGGCACGATTGGTTACTTTATATCAGGAAATGGTATAGAACTTTGGTGTATCCTGAACCCTATGACAACTTTGCGAAAATGCTGAATTACCATGCCTACTCAAGATCATTGAGAACTCACTTCTAGACTTTGCTCGGGGAGCTCTACATGTGGTTATGAAGACATTTAAACCTTCGGACGAGATGACAAAGTCTAGAATCCGCAATCTTATTAAAGAACATCTGGATGACAAAAATTAATATTCAACATTTACAAGAAAATGAAACTGCATGACAAAAACCATTTTGGAGAATCTCAAAATTTAATACGGTTACATTATCCGAACCGTTGACTTTGGCCGCAGTGTATAGAGAAGGTCATAAATTCACCCCAAAGGACTAGGTAGAACAGGGACTAAAACCTACATTTGAAGGGAATTAAATAAAGCTTCCGTTTTCTCACGCAGCTGGTCATCTTTTCCATGAAAAATTTGCACATCTCAATATTCAACAGATGGTAGCCCTGAAGGCAAATACGGCATCAGAGTAATAGATTTTAAAAATTCAAGGAACATTCACAATTCGCAGGAATAGAGGCCTTCTTGAGCGAAGTTCAAAGTGATATGATTATCGAATAGTGCTTGATTAAGGGCAAGAAATTTTCTCGGGGATTAACTCAACGTCAGACACTACGTTAGCAAAATTAATCCTTCATTCTGAAATACTTTTACGATAACAGAAGTTCTACAAGACTTTGTTCTCACCAGTTTATCAGTTCAGCAGCTTTATAAATTCATCGGACGGATATGTGTCACACACCAAGAGAAGCGGGTCTGGTTCAACAAGGTAATCACGTACATAATTACCTAAGGATCAACTGTTATTTTTTCCGGCCAATAACCTGCATGTGAATCCTTTAAAAGCTTACGACCATAAGTGTAATATAACTGTTACGGAATATTGTTAATGTTCATGGCCTTCTATCTAAAAACCAGCTTGGTACTGTCGCAAAAGATCAAGGTGCAGAGCAGTAAGCATTAATTTGTTTTTATAGCGTATAAAACCTCGGGAAATAAGTTGAAAACAACTGGCATCGACGCGTTTAAGAGGTTTCATTCATACGACCCCTCTTGGAAAAAAGTATACATGGAGTCTTTGCATGTACCGCATGTCGGAACATCGTTCTTTATTAAGAGTGTTAAACTTGACTTCTTTTTAGGAGAGTCTACACTAAACGGCAGTTACACAATTTTCTGTGTCCTTGCTGACTGGAGAATCCTGGGAGTCAATCATTTGCTTTTGACCATCTTAACATATAAACAATCAAAAAATGTGGCTTTAGAGCGTGAAAGTGTTATCTAAATGAATTGTTTTTTTTCTCGTTTACTTGTGTGTGTCCTGCTACGGTTTCATCTCCTCTTCGGGTGCAAAGCAGTTTGTGTTAAAGGATTCCAAAACCTTGAATAATTCATATCGGCTCCTTTACACTATGTGGCACGTTCGCAATCCTATCTTGCAGTCACTTTTTATCTACACGTGAATAAGAATATCCGGCAGGGACCACACACCTACCTCTTTCGATTGGGTTCAGGATTAGACCATTTACTGCTGGAGTTGGAGGTACTTCCAAATTCAATGCTGCACACTTGCGTGTTAGTAGGGAGAAAAGTGGCAATATTGAAACTTTGTAAATACCCCTTGTTATAGCTGATATGGATTATACTGGGGAGGACATGTTTCCTTCTCCAAACAAGGAATAAGAAATGTGTAATCTTGACCATTTTGTCAGGATTGAGTTTTGGTTGGTTGAAGAATCTGACTAACTTGCACAATTTTTCTTCTTTTAGCTGAGGTCGTGTCGCTGCTTGTTGCATCATGAAAAAGTGAAAGCAATCTTTTAATGACGCTAAAATTTTTTAAAATGTAATAATTTCGTAGCATTTCTTTTCAGTTAAGCTTGTATGTGCCCTTAAAAGTATCATCAACTGCTCATGAAGTCTTCTAGTAAGATTCTTAGAAGATCTGAATCAGACCCATCAACAGCTACAGATTTCGTGTTTGTAGTTTCTTCCATTATTCTTGTCCATATACAGCAACCTTTACTCCTTCGAAATCTGCTTGTATCATTTGAAGCCCTCTAGTTTTCATCTCCAGGTTTCTCAAGAACTGTGATTCAAATTTCGTGGCTTCAATGGCAGATTTAAATTGGATCGTTGCAGATATTTCCCGAAAGCTCTTTTTTGTCTTTTTGTACTTTCCGTGTCTAATTGTAATTTATATCCATAAAATATAAGGTGAAAATAGCGCTTAACATAATTTATATACGTAGATAAAGCGGATTTGAGATGCCATTTTTAGTCCACACAATTGCGAGTAGAAAGACTCTTCCTTCTACGTGTGGGTTTTAAAAACTACAAAAGGGTGAGACTGGAATATTTACCGCATTCGAATTGCCATTCTTTCGCGTTGAGATAATTTCACACAAGGAAGGTGGCATTAGCTCAACGTGGCGCTCAGATGATAAACTGTTTTCTTCAAAAGACTATAGAACTTCTTTTGTTGTAACAGTATTTGGGAAAGAAGAATTAATCTTGCTAACGTTCTGTCTGACGTTGAGTTAATCCCCCATAAAAAATTGTGGCCTTCGTTAAGCAGTGTTCGATAATCATATCACTTGGAACTACGCTCAAGAAGGCCTCTTTTTCTGTGAATTCTGAATGTTCCTTGAGTTGATAATATCTTCTAATCCTCTGATACCGTAGTTGCCTTCTAAGCTTCCATCAATTGAGATAATTAATGGTAAAATATTGCCATAGAAAAACTGACCAGCTGCGTGAGAAAACGGAAGCATTAATTTAATTGCCTACAAATGAAGTTTCTCGTCCCCTGTTAATCTAGTCCCTTTGGATGAATGGCAATACGATTATGACGTTCTCTATATACTGCAGTCAATGTTAACGTTTCGGAAAATGTCACCGTCTTGATTTTGAGACTTCCTTAGATGTTTTTTGTCAAGCAGTTTCATTATCTTGTTTATCTTGTATATTGATTTCGTCATCCAGACGTAGTTAAATAAAATCGCAGATCCTAGATTTTGTCATCTCCTCCGAGGGTTGTAAATGTCTTCATAACCACATGTAGAGGTCCCGGAGCAAACTCTACAAGTGAGTTCTCAATGATCTTGAGTAGGCATGGCTATTGAACAGTTTCACCAAAGTTGCCATAGTGTACAGGATACCCAAAAGGTCTTCTACACCATTTGCTGAAATAATGTATGCTGCAGGAACGATTTGAACACCCTCCCAGTATAATGGCTGATCTAATGTCATAACGCATGTGCTTTTGTTACTTTTCTTGAACACATTTACTGTATGCAGAAGAGTAGAGTATTAGTAAAATACTATTTCAATAAAGTCAAGAGAAATCTTTACGTGCCTCAAGTTGCCTCCCTCACCTCTCCAAAATTACACCAAACATTGCACATCGTTAGTGCCATGTTAGTACAAGTTAGTGTACCTAGAACTAACGTTAGTGCTATCATCGTTTACGAGATATTGAAGATTTTAGGTTCAATATCTTCCAGATTTTCACAAAACTTAGTGCATCGTTAGTGCATCGTTTGTGCTCTTAAACACACTAAGCACTCACGTTAGTGCTACCATATTTTGGGATTTATTCAAGATTGTTTTTGGGCGGGCCAACTTTAGAAATGTGAAATTCTATTCAAATAGTGGTAGAAACATAGAGCTAACGACAATCGTTGTGAATCGTCAGTACACTTAAACGCACTAAGCACCAACGTTAGTGCTACAATATTTTAGAATTTATTCAAGATTTTTTGGGGGGGCAACTTCAGAAATGTCAAGATCTATTCAAATAGAGGTAGAAACATAGTTAACGGCAATCGTTAGTGCATTTTAGTGCACTTAAAAGTATTAAGCACTATCGTTAACGATACCATATTTAGTAATTTATTCTAGATTTTCGGTGGGTTGGGCAATTTCAGTAATATCAAATTATATCTAATAGAGATAGCAACATAGCTTTAACGGCAATCGTTAGTGCATCGTTAGTGCACTTAAACGTACCAAGCACTATCGTTAGTGGTATCATATTTTGGAATTTTTTCTAGATTTTTGGTTGGGTGGGCGAATTCAGAAATATCAAAATCTATTCAAATATAGGTAAAAACATAGACTTAACGTCAACCGTTAGTGCCTCCTTAGTGCACTTAAAGCATTACGCACTAACATTACTTCTACCATATTTTGGGATTTATTCGTTTTTTTTTTTTTTTTTTTTTTTTTGTTGTTGTTGTTCGGGGGCAGCTTCAGAAATATCAAATTCTACTCAAATATAGGTAAAAACATAGAGTTAAAGGCAATCGTTAATGCATCGTTAGTGCACTGAAAAGCACTAAACACTAACGTTAGTACAACAACAATTTGGGATTTATTCAAGATTATTTGTTTGGGGTCGACTTCAAAAATTACAAATTCTATACAAACAGACGTAGAAACGTAGTGTTAACAACAATCGTTAGAGCATCTTTAGTGTACATAAACGTACTAAAGACTAATGTTAGTTCTACAATATTTTGGTCTTTATACAAGATTTTTGGTTTGGAGTCAACGTCAGAACTGCCATTACTGCTTAGTGCATTCAAGTACACTAACAATGCTTTATCGATTGCCGTTAATCCCATGTTTTTATCTCTATTTGTAAAGAATTTGATATTACTGAAGTTGCCCCCCCCCCCGAAAATCTCGAATAAATCCTATAATGCGGTAGCATTAACGCTACCGCCTAGTGCGTTTAGGTGCAATAACGATGCACTAACGATTGCGTTACCTCTATGTTTCTACGTCTATTTGAATAGAATTTGATATTTCTGAAGTTGGCCCTTCACCAAAAATCTTAAATAAATCCCAAAATATTGTAGCACTAACGTTAGTGCTTAGTGTGTTTAAGTGCACTAACGATTGCCGATAACCTCGTGTTTCTACCTCTATTTGTATAGAATTTGATATTTCTGAAGTTGGCCCAACCACTAAAAATCTTGAATAATTCCGAAAATATAGTAGCACTAACGGTAGTGCTTAGTGTGTTTAAGTGCACTAACGATGCGCTAGCTTTTTGAAAATCTGTCTGCATAAAGATGGTTGGGGGGGCTAAATTCATATGAAGTTGGCCCCCGCATAAAATCTTCAATATCTCGTAAACGCTGATAGCACTAACGTTAGTTCTGAGCGCATTAACGTGCACTAACGATGCACTAACGATGTACAATGTTTGTTGTAATTTGGGAGAGGTGGGGGGCCAACTTCAGGCACGTGATATCCCTGCTAATATTCTAAATTAAGGCGATTTCTGACGTAGTGGATGCATATAACAAAATGGTTCACAAGCTCGGGAATACTTGTCCTGTCGCAAGTGACCCATTAAGTGTTCCATCATTTTAACGCGCTTTCTCTTTACTATATCTTATGAGCTCACGTCCATATTAATTCTTTCTCTGCTAAAGACCTCTTGTTCCGCATGTTAATGGGTTCAAACTCTAATATTTCGAATTTGCAAGTCCTATGGACAATATGAGCAACCGTACTTTTCCCATTTCAACCCGCCCGCTCTTGTCGGTTGCACTCGGATGGACAGGACACACAAGCTCTGTTCACGTCAGCGAGATGAGGTAGTGTTGAATTTATTAAGTAAGATACAGAAATTCTTCTTGTTGATCATTCCGTTTCAGATATGAAAGGTGTCAAAACAGATGGTGCACTATTCAGCTACAGAAGGAAACTTGCCTGAACTTTACTCACCGGTGAGAAAAAGTTTAAATGATCGAGAAATTCAAATCCTCCCATAAGCTTCATAAAAGTGTGCGATATGGCAATCTGTAGTGCAAGATAACCGTGCGAGTCAGAAAGATTTTAAGGTTCTATAGCCTGAAGATTAGTGTGACAGATACGTAGCATCAATATAGCATCTTGATGGAGTGAGTCAAAATTTCAAGAGATGCCTCGAAATTTTTATAGACGCAAGTTTAACGTTCAGGCTAATCGAAAGTTTATCGCAGTCACTATTACTTAATTTGGCCACCGAGACGAGCATGTTCTCGAGCACTATTCCCAAGGGGGAAATTCAGGGGTTGTGGCCAAAGATGTGGGAAGTGAGCCTAGGATGTATTATATCTTTCAGGAGTACTTGACTGAAAATCTCCCAATGTAACCTAAGTACAAGAATAAAAAATAAAAATCTGTCACCTGATAATTTTCTTGATGTCCCCGTTCTACACCTGCTCTACCAAGCCTCTTTACTTCCTTGTATTGCGAATCAGTGCTTTACAGCGCTAGCTTGGGTAATTCATCGGCCGGACTTGTCTCACAGGCTAAGAGAAGCGGGTCTGGTTCTACATGGTAATCACGCCCCTATTTACCTAAGGATCACCTACTAGATTTTCAGGCCAATAAACTGCATGTGAATCCTTTACAAGCTTACGACCATAACTGTTACAGAAAATTGTTAAGCTTTGTGGGCTTCTGAGTGAAAAGAAGCTTGGTACAGTCGCAAAGGAACAAGGTGCTGAGCAGTAAGCATTGATTATACTTATGTCGTATAAAACCTAGGACAATAATTTGAAACCAATTGTGATCGACGTGTAGTAGAGCTTCCTTTCTTACGACATCGTCTTAGATAAAAATTTACATAGAGTTTTGCATGTACGGAATATCAAAACTTCGTTCTTTATTAAGAGTGTTAAACTTTACTTTGCTTTAGGAGAGTCGAAAACTAAACCGCAGTTACATATTTTTATGTATTCTTGGAGATGGCAGAATTCCTGGAGTCAATCATCTGCTGTTAAACATCTTTACATATAAAAAATCAAATAATAAACATTCTTTTAAACGTAGAGTTGAATGATACTGTAGTACGCGAATGTGTTATCAAAACGAAATGGTTTTTGGTCGTTACCTTAAAAGTGTCCTGCTACGGTTTCGTTTTCTGTTCGGTTACCAAACACTTCGTGTTAAAGCATTTTAGAAAATGTAAAGAGAACAATAAACAAACATCAATTCTTATACCTTGACCTTCCACCCTCATTAGAAGTTTCATCCGGATCGTCTTCATGTCCTTTTTTTTTAGGTCTATAAGGAGGGGACGATATCAAAAAACTCATTGGATAAATAATTAAGCCGTTGTCAATGACATATTGGTTTTTTACAGCTGTTGTTCGTTATCATCTATATCAGTTTGTCTTCCGATCTGCCATTTGTACATGATCTCTCTTGGCAGAATGCACAAAATTTAA
Organism: Thermobia domestica; assembly: GCF_964235325.1. Classification (NCBI taxonomy): domain Eukaryota; kingdom Metazoa; phylum Arthropoda; class Insecta; order Zygentoma; family Lepismatidae; genus Thermobia; species Thermobia domestica. The sequence goes on from NC_137464.1 coordinate 138,152,779, forward strand.
ATACTTCATATCGGCTGTTTTACACTAACATGTGGCTCGGTCACAATCCTATCTAGAAGTCGCTTATTACCTACAGGTAAGTAAGACTATCTGGCTGGAGTTGATGGTAGCTGTGTGGGTCCACACACCAACCTCTTTCGATTGGGTTCATGCTTAGACCATTTCGCCTCTGGCGTTGGAGGTACTTCCGAATTGAATGTTGCACAGCTGTTGTTTTAGTAATGGGAAAAGTGGCCATATATAAGCTTTGTAATTATTTCCTTGTTATATCTGATATGGCTTACACCAGGGAGGACATATTTCCTTCTGCATACAGGTGAATAAGAAACGTCTTACCTTACGACTTTGCCAGGATTCACATTCGGTGAATTCAATACTCTGACTAACTTGCACAATTCTTTTACTTTTTGAGGGATATTGAAGGCTGCCAACTATTCACTGCTGAGTGTAGCTGAGGTCGTGTCACAGCCTGTTGCATCAGGAAAAAAGTGAAAACAAACTTTTAGTGACGCCAAAGTTTCTTTAAATTTAATAATTTGGTTTCATTTCCCTTAAGTTCTTCTTGTATGTGGCCTTAAAAGAATCAGCAACTGCTCATGAAGACTTTTAGTAAGATTCTTAGAAGATCTGAATCAGACCTTTCAACAGCTACAGATTTCCCGTTCGTAGTTTCTTCCATTATTCTTGTCCATATACATCTACCTTTGCTCTTTTGAGACTGTTTGTATCATTTGAAGCTGTCTAGTATTGATCTCTAAGTTTCTCAAAAACTGATTCAATTGTCGTGCTTCAATGGCAGATTTAAATTCGATCGTTGCAGATATTTCCCGAACGCTCTTTTGTCTCTTTCGGCACTTTCCGTGTCTAATTGTAATTTATATCCATAAAATAATTGGTGGAAATAGAGTTTAACATAATTTATATACGTACTTAACGCAGATTTTAGTTGCCATTTTTAGTCCAGACCATTGCGTGTTGAAGGACACTTCCTGCTACGTGTGGGTTTTAAAACACCAACACAAGAGAGACTCTGTAATATTCACCACAGTCGAATATACATTCTTGCGCATTGAGACATTATCACACAAGGAAAGTTGCATTAGCTCAACGTGTCGCTCTGATGATAAACTGATGCCCAGAAAAGTCCTGTAGAACATGTGTTATCGTAACACTTTTTGGGAATTAAGGATTAATTTTGCTGACGTTGTGTCTGACGTTAAGTTAATCCCCGAGAATATTTCGTGCCCTTAATTAAGCACTGTTCGATAATCATATCACTTGTAACTTCGCCCAAGAAGGCCTCTCTTCTACGAATTGTGAATGTTTCTTGAGTTGTTAATATCTTGTAATCCTCTGATACCGTAGTTGCCTCCTAAAATTCCATCAGTTGAGATTATTAATGTGCATATTTTTCATAGAAAAGGTGACCAGCTGCGTGAGAAAACGGAAGCATTTATTCAATTGCTTTCAAATGTGGTTCTAGTTCACTATTCAATCTAGTCCTTTTGTGTTGCAATACGATTATGACGACCTGTATATACGTCAGCCAAAGTCAAGGGTTCGAAAATGTAACCCTCCAGATTTTGAGTTTTCCTAATATGGTTTTTGTCATGCAGTTTCACTTTCTTATAAATGTTGCGTATTGATTTTGTCATTTAGACGTTGTTTAATAAGATTGCAGATCTTTAGATTTTGTCATCTCCTCCGACGGTTGTAAATGTTTTCATAATCACATGTAGAGGTCGCCGAACAAAGTCTAGAAATGAGTTCTCAAGGATCTTGAGCTGGCATGGCCATTCAGCATTTTCACTAAAGTTGTCATCGTGTGCAGGATACACCAACTTTCTTCTATACCATTTCCTGGTATAAAGTAATCAATCGAGCTAGAAATTACTTAACTGCACACCTCCTAAAGCAGGTACAACTTTGGACCGTTCAGAAATTTCTTCAGCTGAGGTACGATTTGAACACCTTTCCAGAATAATGGCAGATGTAATGTCATAACGCATGTGCTTTGTTTCCCTTTCTTGCACACATTTACCGTATGCAGAAGGGTAGAGTATTAGTAGAATACTATTATAATGAATGTGGTTTGTTCAATTTTATTGCAGTTATTATCTGTATGCAGAAGAGTAGAATTTTTCTGCTTTATGAAATGTGTGGCACTTAGTTATTAATCAAAGCATACAGTGAGCTTATATGAAGAGATTATTTGATTAGCCCACAGTTTCGTTCCTTTGTGATGACCAGTGTTACTAAGTAGGTAGCGAACACAGGACTGACTATACCGTAAATATTTTCCACCTAACCGTGAAAGAGAAAATCTCAAAAAATTTAAAATCGATTCTATATTTGTCTCATCGATGAGATCACCGATCTCAGACCCAAACTAAGGTTGCTTCGGAGACTAAAATATAATGGCTTCCATAGCAAGCTTTTTCATTATGCAATCGTGAAAATATTATTAATAATAGGCCGGAAACTAGTGAATCCCACACAACACTGTATAAAAGCCCTAGTTAAGCAAGGACGCTAACTAAATGCATATTTGATAGCCTCGAGTGTTGACACACAGAACAATTTCTTTAAATAATATATCCGTAAAATCACAATTCTTTGTATTAAACAGTTTCTATAATGCTAACGATCAAGAACAAGGTGAGAGCGTTATGACTGCTAAGTAAATTTTTTCAGCAGGAAGCACTCTCAAATATTATTGTATTTGCATATAAACAGGAAGTATAGCAATTGCTTGATTACCGTTGATAAATTTATACTTATGTTTTTTTACATTTGGTATCACAAAATTTTGTCAATTCCAGAGGCCCACCTAAAACAAACCGCTGTACTTTCCCAAAACTATATGACTTTGGTACCCTCGTCTTATTAAGAGAGAAGTAAATCCACGGTTTTTTAAAAGGTGAATTAAAAAGCTCTAAAAGCACTATTGCTTCGTTTTTAAGACCTAGGTACAGAACAGAAGTTACTGCGGCCTCCGATTCATTGTTGAATTTCTTTACTCTCTCTAAGCCAATACGAATTAAGTAATACATAACACAGCTGATTTCTAATTTTCATAGCATTGTAAGAGGGACATAATATGCATAAGACGTTTAGCTTTTCCGGAAACCTCAAATAGGACCCTCAAAAAAATGGAACGCCTGTTGCACCTTAAACCACTAATTAAAAATCGAAGATTCCCGTCCATCCTCAAAATTATTTTTGTAATCACTGCATCACTTAGAGATCGTTTTAGTCTCTAATTAATATCAGTTTTCAGATATTGTAGAATACTATTACAACGAAGTCAAGTGACATCTGTGCTAATGTTCTCATTTTAAGGTGATCTCTGGTGTTGCAGATGCATATTACAAAAAGCTACACAAGCTCGAGGATGCTTATCGTATCGCAAATGACCCATCATCTTGTCAATCATTTTAACGCGCTTTCTCTTTACTATACCTTATGAGCTCACCGTCATATTCATTCTTTTTCAGCTAAAGATTTCTTGTTACACACGTCACTGGGTTTAAACTCGAATATTTCGAATTGACAAGTCGTAAGGACAATATGTGCTGCCGTACTTTTCCCATTTCAATCCCCCCGCTCTCGTCGGTTGTACTGCATGCAAACTGATTCCATTCGTTCTAATGCAAGTATCATGGCGGATCTCGACATCTATTATTATGTTATTAACTAAATGCAACATGATATCTATAATTAGTATTACCATTATTACTGCAGAAAGCACCATTCAAATTATTGGACTTAAAATGGCAGAACTAAAGGAAATGCTACGAAATTATTATATTTAAAGATCCCTTAGCGTCATTAAAAGATTGCTATCACTTTTCATGATGCAACAGGCTGCGACACCTCCTCAACTACACTCAGCAGTGAATAGTTGGTAGCCTCCAAGATGCTTGAAAAAGAAGAAGAATTGTGCAAGTTAGTCAGAGTCTTCAAACAACCAAAACTCAATCCTGACAAAATGGTCAATATTACACATTTCTTATTCGGCTGTATGCAGAAGGAAACATGTAGTCCATGGTATAATCCATATCAGGTATAACAAGGGAGAGTTACAAAGCTTCAATATGGCCACTTTTTCCCCTACTAACTATGCAGCATTGTACTGGGAAGTACCTCCAACTCCAAGAGCGAAATGGTGTAGACATGAACCAAATCCAACGAGGTTTATGTGTCAAAGAGTAAATGCAAATTCCAGGACGCACACAGCTACCATCAGATCCAGCCGGCTAAGGTTACTAACCTTTACAAAACAAGTGACTGAAGTTAGGATTGTGAACGAGCCATGTGTTAGTATAAAAGAGCAGATTTGAAATATTGATGGTTTTCTCTATTGTGCCCAATGGACATGAAGATGATCGTTTTGTAACTTTAAAAGAAGTTACAAAAACAAGGTCTAATATATGGAGGTGGTTTACTGTTTAGTTTACATATTTTCGAATCCTTTAACGCGAGCGGCTATGGTATAAAACCGTAGCAGGACAAATCTAATTTAACGAGTTAAACCAATTAATTTAATTATCACATACGCGTACTACAGTACCATTCAATTGTACGTTAATAACAATTGTTTATTGTTTGATGGTTTATATGTTAAGATGTTCTATAACAGATTATTGACTCCAAGGATTCTGCAATCTTCATGAATACTAAAAATTGTGTAACTACCGTTTTGTTTTCGAATCTCCTAAAAAGAAGCAAAGTTTAAATCTCTTAATATAGAAGCATGTTTCGATATGCGGTACATGCAAAGACTCCATGTACATTTTTACCCAAGAGGGGGCGCAAGAATGAAAGCTCTACCACACATCGATCCCTGTTGGTTTCCACTTATTGCTCTAGGTTTTATACAACATGAGGACAATCAATGCTTACTGCTCAACACCTTGTTCCTTTGCGACTGTACCAACATGCTTTTCAGTCTGATGGCCACGAAGCATAACCATTTTCCGTAACAGAAATATTACACTTATGGTCGTAAGCTTGTAAAGGATTCACATGTATGTTATTGGCCTCACACTCTAAAAGGATATTTTTAGGTAATTACGGACGTGATTACCTTGTAAACCCAGGCCCGCATCTTGGCCTGTGAGATAAGTCCGGCCAATGAATTTATAAAGCTAGCGGTTTTAAGCACTGATTCGGGACTCCCACGATTCATCTTGCACTACAGACTGCCATATCGCACACTCTTATTAAGCTTATTGGAGCATTTGAATTTCTCGATCTTCTAAACGTTTTCTCAGCGGAGAGTAAAATTATGGTAAGCTTCCCCTCTGTAGCAGATTAGTGAACCAACTGTGTTAGCTTTTTGACACCTTTCATATCTGTTTCGGAATGATGAATAAGAAGAATTTCTGTAGTCTTATTTATTAAATTAAACACAACCTCATCTCGCTGACGTTAATAGAGCTTGCGTGTCCTATCCATAGAATTTAAGGTATCTTCTCAAGAGTATAATGCTAATCCACAAAATGTAACCGATTAATCGAACGCAGTTGAGGTTTACGAAGTGTACTCATCTCTAACACTGAACTAGATTGTCGTTTGGCCTTGTATGTATGCGAGCATATCCATGGCCGTTGACCATAGCCATCCTAGATCACCAAGTAAATTCCTTTACAAAAATAGAAGCACTAAATCGTCTGTAGAATTCTCCATAGATAATCGCTGCATATAGCGGAATATCATGGCAAACTGCCTAGAGTACATATATTACCTGCACAGTCCAGCTAAGAGCCGTTAACATTGGCAAGAAGAAATTCGAAACACAGATATGTGGTTAGATATATACTTCCGACAGTTTTCAGAGAACATTGTATTACCAAGTTACAGAAACATTCAGATATTATAATAAGAAGATATGTCGAGATACGTGTGCTTCTCTCATCAAAACGAATGCAAGCAGTTAGCAGGCACTACAACTAACCAGACATAGTAATATTTGAAAAGAAGCGTAGTCAGATTAGGATTTTTAATTGCAACTTACACGCTGTAATACACTAAAATCTTTTGAAAAATTATTCTGATTTGGTATATCTACAAGGCTGCCGACTGTAGCTTTCTGCAGAAATAATGTTATTACTAATTGTAGATATCAGGATGCATGTAGATAAAAAGATAATTACAGTAAATGTCGAGATCCGCCATGATACTTGCATTAGAACGAGTGGGATCAGTTTGCATGCAGTACAACCGACGAGAGCGGGCTGGTTGAATGGGAAAGCACGGCATGTTATATTGTCCTCAGGACTTGCAAATCGGAAATATTCGAGTTTAAACTTAGTGACTTGCGGAAAAAAAGTCTTTAGCTGAACGAGAATGAATATCACAGTGAGCTCATAAGGTATAGTAAATAGAAAGCGCGTTATTTGATGGACAAGTTGATAGGCCACTTGCGAAAGGACAGGCATCCCCGAGTTTGTGAAGCTTTTTGTAATCTGCATCCACAACGACATAAATCGCCTTAAAAGGAGAACATTAGAAGAGATACTAATTGAAGCAGAGATGATACATTACTTCATTGTAATAGTATTCTACAATGTCAAACGACAGATATTAATCGATCCCTAAGTGATGCGGTGAATAAGGAAATAATTTTGAGGATGGACGGTAATGTTCGGTTTTTAATTAGTGGTTTAGAGTTCAACAGGCGTGCCAATAATTCGAGGGTTCTATTTCGAGGTGCCCGGTAAGGCTAAATAGCTTATCCCGGATTAACTCCTTACAATGCTACGTAATTTAGAAATCACCAGTGGACATCGGCACTGGTGTAGTCTACCTTGGTCTCAAAAACGAAGCAGTAGTACATTTAAAGGTCCTTAACTCAAATTATAGAATGGCGTACCGTGGATTTACTTCTCGCTTTAGTAAGACGAGGGTATCACAGTCATATAGCTTTGAGAACGAAGAGCCGTTTGTTTTAGGTTGGCCCTTGGTATTGAAAAATGTTGTGATACCAAATGTAAAAAACATAAGTATTAATTTATGAATCGTAATCAACCAATTGCTATACTTCCCGTTTATATGCAGCTGCAATACTATTTGAGAGTGCTTCCTGCTGAAGAAATCTACTAACTGTTCAATCTGGACTAGAAACTGTTCAATCCAAAGAGTTGTATTCTTACAGATGCAATATTTATAGAAATTCTCCTGTGTTAAAACTCGAGGCTATCAAGTATGCATTTAATTATCGTCCTTGCTGCTTACTAGGGCTTACATACAGAGATGTGTAGAATTCACTAGGTTCCGGTCTGTCATTAATAATATTTTCACGATTGCATAATGAAAAAACTTCATATGGAACCCATTATATTCTAACTTCCAAAGCAGCTTTACTTTCGGTCTGAGACTGATGATCTGATCGATGAGTCAAATATAGAATCCATTTTAGGTTCTTTTGAGATCTTCCCTTTGAAGGTTAGGTGGAAAATATTTACGGTAGTCCTGTGTTCGCTACCAAATTAGTAACACTGGTCATCACAAAGCAACCAAACAGTGGGCTAATCAAATAAGTTTTTCATATAATCTCATTGTATGTTTGTGATTAGTAACTAAGTGCCACACATTTCATAGAGAAGAAAAGGTTATTTATTTCAGATGTCTATAGATGAAAATTCTCCATATCCAAGTTCTTGAATGTAAGAGTAATCTTATATCACGGTATTATTGTCTTGATAAGAAACTCACATTTCTTCATTCTGACATCCACTTTATATCTAATGCTAAACACTCATGTTCTTGGTGTATCAATGCTGTTTTACTCGGAAGATTTAATCAAGTCTTCACTCGCGTCTCGCCCCTTGTATTCCTATTCTCAAACAGCCTTTGGATAGTTACTCATCTTGTGAAAGCCTCGCCACAACGATTGTGTAATGGTGAGATACACACCTCTCCTTTTGATATAAGCATTGAGGTTCCTCTGAATTTCTTCAATATATCAAAATCCAGTACTAATACTAAATATTCTAGACTTCTGCATACAGTAAAAAACTGCAAGAAAATAGAAAAAGGACATGGGTTTTGACATTAGATCAGCCATTTTACTGGAAAGGTGTTCAAACCGTGTATCAGCTGAAGAAATTTCTGAACGGTCCAGAGTTGTAACGCTTTGGGAGGTTTGCAGTTAAGTAATTTCTAAGCACGATTGGATACATTAAGTCAGGATATGCTGGAGAAGAACTTTGGTGTATCCTGTAGACTATGACAACTTTACTGAAAATGCTGAATGACCATGCCTAGTCCATATCATTGAGAACTCACTTCTAGACTTTGCTGGGGGACCTCTGAAAAAGAGGCGATTTTGAGCGAAGTTCCAAGTGATATGATAATCGAACAGTGCTTAACGAAAGCCACAAATTTTTCTGGAGAATTAACTCAATATGAGACACAACGTTACCAAAATTAATCCTTCATTCCCAAATACTGTTATGATAACAGAAGTTCTACAGTACTTTTGTGGACATCAGCTCCTTAGGTAAGTAGGAGTGTGCTTACCTTGTAGAACCAGGCCCGCTTCTCTTAGCTTGTGAGACAACTCCGGCGGATGAATTACTAAAGCTAGCGGTGTAAAGCACTGATTCCCGTACAAAGATGTAATACAGGCTTGGTAGAACAGGTGTAGAACGGAGACATCAACAAAATTATCAGGTGAGAGATTTTTTTTTTTTTTTTTTTTTGTACTTAGGTTACATTGGGAGATTTTCAGTCAAGTACTCCTGAAAGATATAAAACTTACTAGGCTCTCTTCCCACATCTTGGGCCACAACCCATGAATTTCCCCCTTCGAAATAGTGTTCGAGAACATGGTCGTCTCGGTGGCCAAATTAAGTAATAGTGACTGCGATAAACTTTCGATTAGCCTGAACGTTAAACTTGCGTCTATAAAAATTTTCGAAGTATCTCTTGAAACCTTGACTCACTTCATCAAGATGCTATATTGATGCTACGTGTCTATCACACTAATCTTCAGGCTATTGAACTTTAAGTCTTTTTGACTCGCACGGTTCATCTTGCACTACAGACTACCATATCGCACACTTTTATAAAGCTTATGGGAGGATTTGAATTTCTCGATCATTTAAACTTTTTCTCACCGGTGAGTAAAGTTCAGGTAAGTTTCCTTTCGGTAGCAGATTAGTGCACCATCTGTTTTGACACCTTCCATATCTGAGACGGAATGATCAACAAGAAGAATTTCTGTATCCTATTTAATAAATTCAACACTAACTCATCTCGCTGACGTGAACAGAGCTTGGGTGTCCTGTGCATCCGACTACAACCGACAAGAGCGGGCGGGTTGAAATGGGAAAAGTACGGTTGCTCATATTGTCCTTAGGATTTGCAAATTCGAAATATTCGAGTTTGAACCCATTGACATGCGGAACAGCAAGTCTTTAGCTGAGAAAGAATTAGTATGGAGGTGAGCTCATAAGATAAAGTAAAGAGAAAGCGTGTTAAAATGATGGACAACTCTATGAGTCACTTGCGATAGGACAAGCATCCCCGAGCTTGTGAACCATTTGTAATATACGTCCACTACTTCAGAAATCGCCTTAAATTAGAATATTAGCACAGATGTCACGTGCCTGAAGTTGGCCTAACACCTCTCCCAAAATACATCAAAAATTGCACATCGTTAGTGCACGTTAGTGCGCTCAGAACTAACGTCACTGCTATCACCCTTTACGAGATATTAAAGATTTTTAGTGGGGCCAACTGCATATTGACAACCCGCTCAATTCGTGCCTAAATTTGGGGATGCAAAGTTGAATTGAGCTGAGCGCCTTCCACTCACCATCTAGAATGGGTGGGCAAGTTCTCTGATTCATATGCGAGAGGTTTATAGTTTAATACCTAACAATTGGGGATTGAGTTTGAATGATAACACATTGATTTCAATGTTTAGATAACAACTGTATTACTTATTCAATGAAATGTAATGAGTATGAATGTTGTGAATTTAGTACGGATATTTGGAAACTTTGCCAGAAGAGTATCGCGTATCGAGCATTGAGCGATTGAATCCTGAATTGGAGAAACACATACCTTTCAGTTCTCCTCCAAACGATGTTCGCTGATGACCTCGGTGTTGACGAGTTGATCCCAGTATCGCCAAAATGATACTTCTATGGACGGGCGTTGCTGCTTAGCATTGAATCTGGTCTCACTCCCAATGCTCTGGATAAACTAACGATGGCAGTTAGTCTTCCTTCGATGTCGTGGTTAAATTCATACGGTGAATATCGAAAACTCAAACTACTTTGATAAATCGTAGAACTTCTTTAAAAAAATACTGGAGCTTCTCTAAGAGCTGAAGCTTCCATTAAGATCGCGATGACTTCTTTCTCCAAAGAGCAATCAGTTCTCTATCTCTATAGAATCCTCGGTTCTCTATCTCCACCGAACACACGGTTCTCTATCTATCCAGAAGACCTCCTGTCCCTCGGTTTTGTTCAACTCCTCAGTTCTGGAATTCTCCGGCGTCGTCTGCTTCTAGGCACGTGTGACCTCCTTTCATTCGGAAAAACAAATTCTTTCCTCGTGTCAACAATCAAAAACTGCAACACTCGACACACTCCGATTTCCCGATTCTAGGCAACTTCCTCATATCCGTGAATGTGTGAAATGTTCACAAACATATTACAATTACGCTTCGTGATTTACAGAATGTCATTAATGTAGGAGTTAACGCATTACATACATTGTCTTCCTGCATTCGCAGACTCTCCATTGTGCATTTTTGTTTACTAGATCTTGCTGACAATTAAATAATACAGTTCTATCAGCTTGCGTGGATCTCGACTCTTAATAGTTGTTTACCTTCACCTCATGATTTCATAAAACTCGATATCCATAAAATAAATAAAAATGATCAATAAAATAAAATTATTATAATGAAATTCTGATTAAATTCGGGTACTGCCACATGTCCCCGCTTAAAAACTTGGTAGCTACGCTAACCAAATTAGATCTCGTAAGAGGCCGTGATATTACAAAACTCCCTGTAGATATATACAACATATGAAAATAAATAAAACTGAAAATAAACATAAACTTGAAAATAAATAGTGAATCATATGCATCTACATAAAAAAATATCATTAAATCAATAACTGTTTTCCTACACCTGAACAGTAACATAATATATATATATATTTAATCTTTTAATCATTTCCATTAATTAATGAAAAAAATATAACGTGAAACATATACATCAACATATCTATATTCAAAAAGTGTACATTCACAACATCTTGTGAGATGTACTAGAATTATGAGATGAGCACAAGTACTCTGTGAATATTTAATTGCAAATCAGCTCGCAATTCAGCTTAGATATCAAATTACTTGAATTTTCCATTACTTAGTTGTCCATACTTGCCAACTGAAACTTTTGCTGACAGTATCAGTAACAGATTTCGTTTGTCCATTCCAGTTGTCTTACATTTCAATTCTAAAAAGATAAAACTTTTGACGAATATTTAAAACATACTCACTTATTGTGGAATCGTAGCACTTAAAATAGATCGCAAAATATCATCACTTTTATTTTTCAAAAAAAATTGAACACTGAATTTTTCGCTATGAAAGAATAAAATTCTTCTTTAGGGCATTTGCTACAATGGCAATAAGTCTGGGCGGCAACTGCAAACTCAGTAAAATTGATCCAAGGTTAATCTACATCCGCGCTGGTACTTCCATTTTGCGCGTCGCTTTGGTTCCATGTTCACTTATTTCGAAACGCACTACGAAATTTTTAATAATTTCACCAAAATTTCGTGTTTTACAATATAATGACGTCACATGGGAAAAGTAATCCCTGTTGATATCTGTCGGGCATTCGGTTTTTCCGTTTTTTCCTGAATTTCCAACATAAACGTTAGATTTCGTGGTTTTACTGTGTCCCATTAGTGTATTGGTGTGTGCCTCTTCTTCTTTAGTGGTGTGGTTTATTTGTGTCAACTTCAATGCAGTTTCAGTGCTAGTACTACGATATGCTTTACTACAATCTGGCAAATTACGAAAAATTGTGTTATCAGTGCTTTGTGTTATGTTATTAAGTGGTGATTTATTCTTATTTAATATTGTGGCATAGAGGGGAGAAACTTGTGAATGTACGTAAGTTTCAGACTCATCTTTAGCACTTACATCTAATACTATATTTGATCTTACACTATTCTTACCATCTCTATTTTCGTATTTTCTCTCTAGCTTACTTAATCTTACTAAAATATAACATGTAATAATCACTATTATAACTAATATACTTCCTAAAACTATCGTAGATGTTAATAATAAAATTGTTTCGACGTCCACTTTCCTTGTTTTGGATATTATCTGAAATAGACGAGAAATAGATAAAGTCGGGATAGGCCTACTTAAAATTTGTATAAAATTATATTCACTATAATTATTTGAATAATTATTATTCCTAGCTTGTGTCTGCTTACACTTTTTGCGACTATATTTCGCGTGTTGTTGAAGCAGGCTTATATTGTTCTCTACTGTGTCTAACACACTTGCTACTTTCGAAGTAATACTGGTGAAAGACCGTTAAAACTATAATTGTGTGTAAAAACTTAGTTGCTTATGAGTTCTAGACTCTATTTTACACTGAAAAACTCGTATTTTCCGACGTATTCTTCATTTAAAATAATACAAAACTATATTCGCTATATTTCCACATGTTTAGACTTATATGTCTTCTAACGTATGTTTTTCTATTATTTAAACCTTATTTTAATAATCTACATACTTAAATATCGTTAATTCTATTTAATATCTTTATTTTCCGTAATTTAAAATAATATTTCTTTGGTTTTACGCTCGGACTAGGCTGTTCGTTTCGGCTGGAAAGTTAACTGCTGGGAGAGATAACTTTCGTAATCATTCGTGCTTGCTCGGAACTGTTCGTTTTTCGTCTGCAGTCTTCGCTGGGGCCTGGAGTGGAGAGTAAATCTAATCTCTTACCGGGTCTCTGTTCAATATTTCACGTCTTGGCGTGCAGAGCTCACTGAATGTCTTGACGCAAATGATTACTGACTTCCATATGATTATTGCCTGTAGAACTTTCAATGTAAACACAACGATGAAATAAATGATTCCAATCATTATTTTTAATCAATATAGATTGATTATTACCAATTATATCAGAAATATATTATATTATTTTCTTTTCTTTTCTTTTCTAAAAATAATTTTCTACACGGAAAATAACCATTAAATACATTAATCCTATTTTAATTAATCATTCTTCTATACTCTTCGTGAACTATTTCTCGCTGTATCTATGCTTTATTCATAGATGTTAACCCTTCAGTTCATAATGTAAATACTATTCAAATTTAATTATTCTATATTTTCTATAAATAATCGTAGTATGTATCTATATATTTTAACTATTAATACAATAATACTAATCTACTTCTATTTTATCTATTTTATCTATTATTAACTATTTTTACTATTACTATTAATTTTCTATTATTTTCTACTCTTATTTTCTTATCCTGCTTGGACATTCTTGACTTTATCTATCCTCCTTTGATGTTACTATCCTAGATTTATCTAGGTTATCTATTCTCATCTATTTCTATCCTTATTTTCATTTTTTTCATTTACGCCTCAAACGTAAATGGGACATCGTTCGGTTCGGTATTACCATACGGTGTATTCGCTTGGGTACTATGAACTATTATGATCTATAGACTTTCTTTACTTCAATTCATTCTTACATTTGGTGATGGTTTTTGCTGTTGGTGATGGCTGTTTGGTGAGTACCTAATGCATGATTCCTATGCACTATTGATACCTCCTACTTGTTTGTTTAAATATGTTTACATTTTTTTTCAACGATTTACCAATCCATGACTTCATTGTTTACAAAATTTTTCGTAAGTTTTTCGTGCACCAAAACATGAATAAATTCTATATTATGTATCACTAAATGATATTATTGTTATTGTTATTATTATTATGGATCATTGCTTTCCAATTTATATTTCCTTATTGATTTATACAATCTACAATACAATATTATTAAAGCAGCAATAGAAACTACAAGAACAAGTATAATGGCTGCAACTACATACATTATATAGTTTGTTTTGATTATTAACAGTGGTACAGTAGTATCCACTTTTAATTTTAACAAATTTTCGGCTAGACTATTGAGTTCTTCGTGATGTAGACTGAAATTTAATTGTTTTTGCGTCCAATTTCCTATTAAATTATTATAATTATTATAATTAACATTTACTACTTTTTTCGTTGGAAGTGCCAATTCTCCAAAGATTAAATTATCAGATAGGCTGTACTTAATAAAATAAGAACAATTATTTCCAAAGTTTACTTTCGTTGATGTGACTTCGTGATGGTTTCCTAATTTGGTTATGTATCCTTCTACTAGTGACGAATACAATATTCCAGCATGAGTATATTTATGTACTACAATCCCTAGTTATTTCTCTGTTCGTTGTTGACAACCACTTAGTGATCCCTTAAAAATGATATTGTTAAGACATTTTGCTTCGTCATCTAATGTTATTTGTTCACAGAAATACAAAAAGCTCTTAAATTCGCATTTAGATCGATCCAACGTATGATACATACAATTTGCTAAATATACCACTTCCGGTAATTTGTAATAGGTACGAAAATTTCTCATTAGGTATCCCATCGAAATCACATTAAACATTCTTGATACTTTGTTTTCGTAAACTATAGGCGTTTTTAGTAATAAATCACTATTATTTTCGTTATAATGATATTTCATCAAGTAAATTGATGAAACTCCGTAGAACATTCCTATGTCAAATCGATAAATAGAATGTTTTAGAATGTCATGTGTACTTATGAATTTGTTTACATCTAAATTTGATAAAATATGATAGGATAATTGTTTATTTAATATATCGTTGAATATTTTATTCACTCTCTATAGCCATGTGCGAAAATAAATCTACTCCTTTTACTTTATTGTTATTTATTCATATTTTAGATTACTTTTAACAATTTATTAATTTATATGTACTTCGCATTCCATTTTATGTTCTAGGCACCAACTCAATTTAACTTTAATATTACCTGCATATTGCATATATTTATTTATTTACTTAAAATTCTAGTAACTATAATCCAAATATGTCTATCGATTCGGGAATTTTCTGATGGAGATTAGCATTTCCTCCAATCTCGGGTTGAGGGTTTGGTTGAGAAAGTGCCCTCTGTCTGACACTTCATCGGTAGACCCAATTTGTAGCATAGTTACAGTAAACCCTAACTTAAATGTTTTCAAAAATTTGTTTTTTCAAATTCAAATTTACTCTTCGCCATCTGATATCTGATCAATATCACCAAATTTTTCGTCTTTACTAGGCACAAACAATTTCAACCGTCTTATGTCTATAGTGTCAATTTTAGTTTCGCCCTTTTTGGTTTCATACTGAACTTTGTATGAATTGTTATTGACTTTGTCAACAATTACACCTTTTGTATTATACCGATTACCGAAACATGCCGGCAGACCTGCTCTTGGCATTTCTCTAATCAAGACTTTTTGACCGATATCAAAACTTGGTTAGTCAAATTTCTTTTCAATTTGCTTTTTCTGGGATCTGAATTTCCTTTGCAAATTCTTATACGCTAGTTGACGTGCCTCCTTTATGCCCTGAAGTCTCACCTCGTTGTCCACAAACTCGCAAGGGATATCTAAATCTTGCTCGAGAAATGTTCTCGGTTCGACTCCATTCAACAAATAGTACGGTGAAAAACCAGTACCATCATGCACTTGCGTATTGATCGTAAATATTATACTAGGTAGTATTTCGTCCCAGTTTGCAAAATCTTTATCTATATAGTGCTTCATTACTTGTTGTAATGAGCCTATGGCCCTCTCTGCGCTTCCAATCGAATAATGGGCACTTGTATTTGCGAAATGTAACTCCATACCAAATTTTTCAGACATCTCCTCTATTGCTGCGGTGGGATGATAACCTATCCAGATGGAGCTGGGATGGGACCCCATGTTTGGTAATAAGATCCTCAAAGATCACTTGAGCAACGATCTCTGCTGTTATCGCTGGTACTGCTCTAGCAATGATGAATCTTGTAGCATTATCTACGAACACTAAAATGTACTTATTTCGGTTATTACGGGAGATCTTAAATGGTCCAACCTCATCCATTACAACTCATTGAAATGGTGCGTAAGACGGATAAGCCTGAGCATGAAACGGGACTCTACCTGTTTTCCTCTTCTGTATTTGACAACTTATACACTGGCCTACTTTATCCATGAAGAACTTTTTCATATTAGGAAAATATATCATTTTCAATGCTCGTCTGTAACTTTGTATACGAAAAGTGTCCACCACCATACACTGAACAATGTAAATTCCTAAATACCTGCTCTCTCAAGGTATATGGGATACACAACAATAATTTCGTTCCGTTAGCCATACGCTGTGTTCTATATAACCTGTTGTCTTTAACTGTGTACCATCTAGCTTGTTTCTCTGCTTTCACATCTGCCTCTGTTGGATTTTCAATTGCCTGCATTATAGGGCCAAAAATGGATCTTTACGTTGTAAGTCCCCTACGTCGATATCTTTATCAAAAGTCAAATTGACTTGCAAATCCTCGTTGTTTACTTTCAATGTTTCCAACTCCACATCGTCCGTTGTCGGTTCAATGTCAGTATTCCTAGACAAAATATCACTCGGATTCTTTTCTCCAGGACAATGCACCGGCGTATACTTGTATTGTGGTAAGTCAAGACTCCACCTCACAAGTTTTGGAGCTAACTTCGGCGATGCTTGAAGATACTTTAGCGCTTTACAATCGGTATACAGTTCAAACTCCTTATTAAACAAATAGTAGTTGAACGCTCTTAAGGAACTAATCACTGCTAAAATTTCCAATTCTACTATGTGTCTCGTTTTTTCTTGTGGTCTTAGTACGCGACTGTAATACGCTACTGGTGTCCTTCACCATTAGCTTGTTCCTGCATAAGGACGCCACCAATTTAACTTGTTGATGCATCCGTGTACACCCTCGTTTCTAACTCCTCTCTAAATGGGGCTAACAATGGTGCATTCATCAATTCCAATTTCAAATTTTCAAACGCCTGTTGGTATGACTCGTTCCACTCAAATTTATGTCCTTTTTTCTAAATTGGTTGGAAAATTGAAGTTATCTTAGCGTAATCTTTACAAAATTTCCTAACGTAATTCTTAGTCCGAGGAATGACTTAAGTTGCTTAACGTTGTTTCGGGCTTTATACGCTTTAATGGCCTGTATAATTTTTGGGCTAACCTCGTAACCTGTATCGCTTACAATGTAACCAAGGGCTAAAATTTTCCTTTCAACAAACTGGCACTTCTCTACTGCCAACTTGAGACCATAATGTCTCAATTGAACACTGATTGCAGTACATCTAAAATTTTCCCTTGTTCATCGGTGTAGGATACGGACTCTGGATTTACATTGGCCAAGGTCATTGCCATTATCTTTGTGTAGATACCGGGCGCTCGGAGATATCCCATAGGCAAAACACGATATGAATAGGCTCCTACGCCTGGTATGTTAAATGCAGTATACTCTCTTACTCTTCAGAGATGAGAACTTGGTGATAAGCAGATTTCACATCTAAAATGCTAAAATATTTATGTCCTCCTATGCATGTTAATATCTGATGGATTGGAGGCAGCGCAATGCTATGTAATTTAACGCATTTATTCAAAAATCTACAGTCCAAAACTGCACGAATACCCCCTGATGGTTTCTGTATAAACAGCATAGGAGAATTATAAGCACTTGAACTTTCCTCAATAATGCCCTGTTTTAGCAAAATATTAATCTGTTCTTTTACTTTGTCTTTGAGTACGATTAGAATGGGATACTGATGTCTCCTGAACGGTACTTTAGTCTCTAACTCGATATGATGCTGGAAATGCTTAACTTGATCTAACTCGTCCTCTTGCCATGCAAAGACGTCTGCGTATTTAAAACATAACTTCTCAATTTAGTCATTAATCTCTGGCCATGTTTCTTCTCCAAACTTTAATCGAGACTTATCAAAGTTTTCCCTTGACTTTAAAATATCCTCATTCGACAATCCTTCCTGCTTTAATTCTTCCTCATCTATAATACTATATCTAATTCTAATACTATATCTCAAGCCAATAGATGCGTTTTCCGATACAGTAACAGATTCCTGTCCTTCCCTCTTTCTAAACCGTGGTTTTCCACATCGCTGTAATGTTAATTTATTCTGTCCGTGATTTATTTGACAATTTTGACTTTCCAGAAAATCATTTCCGATCAAAACTTGATACAGAAAATCCTTTACTACACGAAACCCCAAATGAAACGTTTGACCAGCCATCTTGAATCTTATAATAGCTATCTTGTTTACTATTAACGCATTCTGTGTTATACCACGTATTCGTGTTGGTTTAGAAATTAATTTAGCGCTTGGTGGAACTAGCTTTTCATTTACGATTGATATCTGCGAACCTGTATCGATTAATGCCTTGTGTTTACGCCCATCGACTTCTATCGGTACATACAACATATTATTCTCGTTTACTGTAGAGGCTACAATTTCTCTAATCTTTGTTTTACTTCCTGTAAATGCGCCTCCGTCATTTACTGTATTACTGAGTTTAAATTATTTGTATTTGAAGCCTGATTATATGTTGTTCCGTTAATCTGATTTGGTACAACCGGTACATATTGCACATGACTATTCATATGCCCTTGATTTTGACACCATGACGGACCATTACTACGATTACCACAACAACTCCCAAGTTGTTGCCAATAATTTGTCCTTCTTCCACCACGATTACCACGCCAATTGTTTTTCCTATATTCCCTTCTATTATTATAGTCACTATTGCCTCTATTCCTATTGAAATTACCATTATCCCGGTTCCAACTTCTATTACCGTTATTCCGATAAAAGTTTCGTGCTTTATTTCTAAAATTCTTGTTTCCTCTAAAATTATTTCCGTTCTTTTGTTGTTTAGACTCCCTATCTCGTCTATCTTATCTATCATCCTGGTCTTGAAACTTCGCAGCTAAAGCCAGCTGTAGCTTTTCTATCTTTTTCTCTAATTCACCTAATTGGGTGATACTCTGGGGCTCTTGCTTAATTTTCACTTCGTCCCTCTTCCTAATTTCTCTCTTTAGTAATAACTTGTCTACTTCTATGTTACTGTCATCCTCTTCTACTTGCTCACGCATTTTCTTGAGTAGATCCTTCACCGTAACCTTTCCATTTTCTCTCTTTACACGTTTGTCTACTTTACATTTGTTTTTCTCTATTTTCTGGAGATCTTCAACAAACTTGTCTATTGTGGAATACGAAATCGTCCCCACTTTCTCCATAAAATATGGCTGAAGGCCACCTACTAAGATTCCAATCTATTTCTTATCATCCATACTAGAGTCTAACCTTTCGCATAGCACCAACATATCGTAGACGTAATTGATAATAGGTTCATCCTCGAGATGTAACCTTTCCCTAATCTTTTCTTCTATGTCCAAGGTAACATTAGTTCTCGTAAACTCATCAATAAAGTTCTTTTGTAGCTCTTTATAACCTATGTCACTAGTATTCCATCTTTTTAAAAACACCTTAATCCATTGCCTACCGTTTCCCTTGAATACGCTTGGCAAAAGCTCTTTCCTTTTATCTTCGGTTACGCCTGCCATTTGACACGCGTCGTCAAACTCATCGAAAAATCCTACGATGTTATTATCCGTTTTTAAATCAAATTTAGGGAGTTTATTAACGTCCGAATAAAACATCACACTGGTCGTCATTTTGTCTTCTTGCGAACTATTGTTTTCACACTAGACTGTTTATTATTTATAACACTACTTTCAAACGGAAAGATAGACTCGAAATCCTCAGAGTATGACTTCGCTACCGGACTAGATGGAAAATTCTCTACAGGACCTAATTTTGAACTTGGTTTAGCAAATTCTTGTTCAGTTAGTTTAACTTGCTTCTTTCTACTCGAAGTTGCAATGTTGAATATACTTCCAACTTGTACACCTCTACCTCTTTTTTGTGCTCTAGTACGAACTGTATCGTCACTCATTTAACCATTATTCAATTCAATTCTTATTATTCTTATATATATAACTTGTATATCGAGCATCTAAAGTATTCGCTAGGGTGGCTGGGTGGGAATTATTCTTATTGCTTAAACTATAATCATAATTCATAAAATCTTACTTATAATTAAACCTTACAACTAAACATATATTGCTAATTTCGAGAAAATACTTGAGATATTCTTAACGTTCATTTCATCGTAAACAGGGTGGGTTGGGAGGGTTTAATATAACCACTGATATAACATAATAACCTCGGCATTGTACTAGAATCTTTACAAAATGGCCTAAGCCCACAGTATCTCCACCATGAAAGGGTGGGTAGGGAGGGACTTAATATTTACTGATAACACTACAAAATTATGTGAGCCGTTTACTGGAATTGAAACCAGCAATCTCCAACCATGACAACCCGCTCAGTAAGTGCCTAAAATTGGGGATGCAAAATTGAATTGAGCTGAGCGCCTTCCACTCACCATCTAGAATGAGTGGGCAAGTTCTCTGATTCATATGCGAGAGGTTTATAGTTTAACACCTAACAATTGGGGATTGAGTTTGAATGATAACACATTGATTTCAATGTTTAGATAACAACTGTATTTCTTATTCAATGAAATGTAATGAGTATGAATGTTGTGAATTTAGTACGGATATTTGGAAACTTTGCCACACGAGTATCGCGTATCGAGAATTGAACGATTGAATCCTGAATAGGAGAAACACATACCTTTCAGTTCTCTTCCAAACGATGTTCGCTGACGACCTCGGTGTTGACGAGTTGATCCCAGTATCGCCAAGTTGATACTTCTATGGACGGGCGTTGCTGCTTAGCATTGAATCTGGTCTCACTCCCAATGCTCTGGATAAACTAACGATGGCAGTTAGTCTTCCTTCGATGTCGTGGTTAAATTCATACGGTGAATATCGAAAACTCAAACTACTTTGATAAATCGTAGAACTTCTTTAATAAAATACTGGAGCTTCTCTAAGAGCTGAAGCTTCCATTAAGATCGCGATGACTTCTTTCTCCAAAGAGCAATCAGTTCTCTATCTCTATAGAATCCTCGGTTCTCTATCTCCACCGAACACACGGTTCTCTATCTATCCAGAAGACCTCCTGTCCCTCGGTTTTGTTCAACTCCTCAGTTCTGGAATTCTCCGGCGTCGTCTGCTTCTAGGCACGTGTGACCTCCTTTCATTCGGAAAAACAAACTCTTTCCTCGTGTCAAGACTCAAAAACTGCACCACTCGACACACTCCGATTTCCCGATTCTAGGCAACTTCCTCATATCCGTGAATGTGTGAAGTGTTCACAAACATATTACAATTACGCTTCGTGATTTGCAGAATGTCATTAATGTAGGAGTTAACGCATTACATACATTGTCTTCCTGCATTCGCAGACTCTCCATTGTGCATTTTTGTTTACTAGATCTTGCTGCCAATTAAATAATACAGTTCTATCAGCTTGCGTTAATCTCGATTCTTAATAGTTGTTTACCTTCACCTCATGAATTCATAAAACCCGATGTCCATAAAATAAATAAAATTGATCAATAAAATACAATTATTATACATGAAATTCTGAGTAAATTCGGGTACTGCCACAATTTGAAGTATGCCCCCCTAACCATCTCCATGCAGACAGATTTTCAAAAAGCTAAGCGCATCGTTAGTGCACTTACACACACTAAGCACTACTGTTAGTGCTATCATATTTAGGGAATTATTCAAGATTTTTAGAGGGGGGCCAACTTTAGAAATATCAAATTCTATTCAAATAGAGGTAGTAACATAGAGCTAACGGCAATCGTTAGTGCTTCGTTATTGCACCTGAACGCAGTAGGCACTTACGTTAGTGGTATCGCATTTTGGGATTTATTTAAGATTTTTTGTGGGGGGCCAGCCAGAAATATCAAATTTTATGCCAATAGAGATAGGAACATAGAGTGAACGGCAATCATTAGTGCATCGTTAGTACACATAAACACACTAAGCACTAACGTTAGTGCTAACATATTTTGGGATTTATTCAAGTTTTTATTGGGTGGCCAACTTCAGAAATATCAATTTCTATTCAAATAGAGGCAAAAACATAGGGCTAACGACAATCGTTAGTGCATCATTAGTGCACCTAAACGCACTAAGCTCTAACGTTAGCGCCACCATAATTTGGGATTTAGTCAAGATTTTCGGTGGGGGCCAACTTCAGTAATGTCAAATTCATTACAAATAGATATAGAAACATGGGGTTAACGGTAACGGGTTAACGGAGACGGGGGAGCCAACTTCAGGCACGTAAAGATGTCTCTTGACTTTATTGAAATAGTATTTTACTAATACTCTACTCTTCTGCTTACAGTAAATGTGTGCAAGAAAAGTAACCAAAGCACACGCGTTATGACATTAGATCTTATGCCGACTTATATTCTTCTTACAATGCTGTAAAATTGAGAAGTAGCAGTGGACATCAGCATGTATTATTTAATTCGTATTGGCTTATAGCTAGAAAAGAAATTCAACAATGAATCGGAGGCCGCAGTATCTTTCGTTGTTACCTAGGTCCTTAAAACGAAGCAGTAGTGCTATTAGAGCTACTTAACTTACATTATTCAATGGCGTACCATTTAAAAAAACTTGGATTTTCTTCTCCCTTCATACGACAAGGGTATGACAGACGTATAGCTTTGGGAACGATTAGCGGTTGGATTTAGATGGGCCCTTGGGATTGAATAATGTTGGGATACCAAATGTAAAAAAAATTAGTATTAATTTATCAATGATAATCAAATAATTGCTTTACTTCCCGTTTATATGCATCTACAATACTGTTCTAGAGTGCTTCCTGCTGATGAAATCTAATTAGCACACATAACGCTCTCACTTTGTTGTTGATTGTTAGTCTGATAGTAACTGTTTAATCCAAAGAATTGTGTTTTTACGGATATATTATTTAAAGAAAGTCTCCTGTGTGTTAACACTCGAGGCTATCAAATATGCATTAAATTAGCGTCCTTGCTGCTTACTAGGGCTTACATACAGAGTTGTGTAGGATTCACTAGGTTCCTGTCTATCGTTAATAATATTTTCCGATTGTATGCTGTAAAACTTGCTATGGAACCAATTATATTCTACCTCCAAAGCAGCTTTACTGTGGGTCTGAGACCGGTGATCTGACCGATGACCCAAATAAATAATCGATTTTAAGTTTTTTGAGATCTTCTCTTACACGGTCAGGTAGAAAATATTTACTGTATAGTCAGCCCTGTGTTCGCTATCAACTTAGTAACACTGGTCATCAGAAAGGAACGAAACTTTCGGCTAATCAAATAAGCTTTTCATATAAACTCACTCTATGTTTTGATTAGTAAATAAGTAAGACATTTTTCACAGAGCAGAAAAAGTCATTAATTTCAGAAGTCTCTTGGTGAAAATTCTCCATATCCAAGTTCTAGATTTATATCACGGTATATCTAGAGGTATCTTCCCCTCTAATGCTATACTCTCAGGTTTTTGGTGTGTCAATGCGGTCTTACTCGGAAGATTTAATCAAGTCTTCACTCGCGTATCGCGTATCGATTTCTTATTCTCAAACAACCTTTGAATAGCTATTAATCTTGTGAAAGCTTCGCCACATTGATTGTGTAATGGTGAGATACAAATCTTTCCTTTTGATATAAACTGTGTAGTCCCTATGTATTTCTTCAATATTTCAACATTAAGTACTAATACTATATATACTACACTTCTGCATACAGTAAATAATTGCAAGAAAAGTGAAAAAAGCACATGCGTAATGACATTAGATCTGCCATTATACTTGAAAGGTCTTCAAATCGTACCTCAGCTGAAGAAATTTCTAATCGGTCCAAATATTACCCCCTTTAGGACGTTTGC
Organism: Thermobia domestica; assembly: GCF_964235325.1. Lineage (NCBI taxonomy): Eukaryota > Metazoa > Arthropoda > Insecta > Zygentoma > Lepismatidae > Thermobia > Thermobia domestica. Next base: position 138,176,836 of record NC_137464.1, read on the forward strand.
AGTTAAGTAATATCTAGGCACGATTGGATACATTATGTCAGGAACTGGTATAGAAGAACTTTGGTGTATCCTGAACAATATGACAACTTTAGCGAAAATTCCGAATGACCATGCCTACTGAAGATCATTGAGAACTCAGTTCTAGACTTTGCTCGGGGAGCTCTACATGCGGTTATGAATACATTTACAACCGTCGGAGGAGATGACAAAATATAAAATCCGCGATCTTATTAAACAACGTCTGGATGTAGAAATCAATATGGAACATTTACAAGAAAATGAAACCGCATGACAAATCCATCTAGGGAATCTCTAAATTAGGACGGTTACATTTTCCGAACCGTCAACTTTGGCAGCAGTATATGGAGAAGGTCATAATCGTATTGCAATTCATTCCAAAGGACTATATAGAACAGGGGACAAAAACCTTCATTTGAAGGGAATTAAATAAAGCTTCCCGTTTTCTCACGCAGCTGATCATCTTTTCTATGAAAAATTTGCACATCACTATACTCAACAGATGGAAGCCCAGTAGGCAAATACGGCATCAGAGTAACAGATTTTAAAAACTCAAAGGAACATTCACAATTCGCAGGAATAAAGGCCTTCTTGAGCGAAGTTCCAAGTGATATGATTATTGAACAGTGCTTATTTAAGGGCAACATATTTTCTCGGGGATTAACTCAACGTCAGACACAACGTTAGCAAAATTTAACCTTCATTCCCAAATACTGTTACGATAACAGAAGTTCTACAGGACTCTTGTTCTCATCAGTTTATCAGTTCATTAGCTATATAAATTCATCGGCCGGATTTGTCTCACACACCAAAAGAAGCGGGTCTGGTTCTACAAGGTAATCACGTACATAATAACCTAGGGATCAACTGTTATTTTTTCCGGCCAATAGCCTCCATGTGAATCCTTTACAAGCTTACGACCATAACTGTAATATAACTGTTACGGAATATTGTCAAGGTTCGTGGCCTTCTATCTAAAAAGCAGCTTGGTACTGTCGCAAAGGATCAAGGTGCTGAGAAGTAAGCATTGATTGTTTTTATAGCGTATAAAACCTAGGGAAATAAGTTGAAACCAACTGGGATTGATGTGTTTTAGAGGTTTCATTCATACGACCCCTCTTGGAAAAAAGTGTACATGGAGTCTTTGCATGTACCGCATTTCGAAACATCGTTTCTTATTAACAGTTTTAAATTTGACTTCTTTTTAGGAGAGTCGAAAACTAAACGGCAGTTACACAATTTTCTGTGTCCTTGCTGACTGCAGAATCCTCGGAGTCAATGATCTGCTGTTGAACATCTCAACATATAAACAAACAAACAATTGAAATTTTTATAAACTTACAATTGAATGTTACTTTAGAGGGCGAAAGTGATACCTAAATGAATTGGTTTTGCTCGCTGACTTATGTGTGTCTTGCTACGGTTTCGTTTCCTCTTCGGGTGCCAAACCAGTTTCTGTTAAAGGATTACAAAATATGTAAACAGTACAATAAACCACCTTCATGGCTTGACCTTCTTCTTACAACTTAATTTAAAGTTTCATCAAGATCGTCTTCATGTCCATTTTGTTTGGTCTATAATGCGAAGACGATATCAAAAAAGAATAATCATAACTGATTGGATCAACAAATAAGCCGTTGAGAATGACATATTGGTTTTTTACAGCTGTTGTTCGTTATCACCTATATCAGATTATCTTCAGATCTGCCATTTCTACATGAACTCCATTGCCAGAATGAACAAAACCTTGAATACTTCATATCGGCTCCTTTACACTATGTGGCACATTCACAATCCCATCTTACAGTCACTTTTTATCTACACGTGAATAAGATTATCCGGCAGGGACCACACACCTACCTCTTTCCATTGGGTTCAGGATTAAACCATTAACAGCTGGAGATGGAGGTACTTCCAATTCAATGCTGCACACTTGCGTGTTAGTAGGGGGAAAAGTGGCAATATCGAAGCTTTGTAACTACTCCCTTGTTATACCTGATATGGATTATACCAGGGAGGACATGTTTCCTTCTCCATACAAACGAATAAGAAATGTGTAATCTTGACCATTTTGTCAGGATTGAGTTTTGGTTGGTTAAAGACTCTTGACTAACTTGCACAATTTTTCTTCTTTTTGAAGGTACTTGAAGGCTGCCAACTATTCACTACTGAGTATAGCTGAGGTCGTGTCACAGCTTGTTGCATAATGAAAAAGTGAATGCAATCTTTTAAAGACGCTAAATTTTTTTTTAATTTAATAATTTGGTAGCATTTCTTTTCAGTTCAACTTGTATGTGCCCTTAAAAGTATCAACTGCTCATGAAGTCTTCTAGTAAGATTCTTAGAAGATCTGAATCAGACCCATCAACAGCTACAGATTTCGTGTTTGTAGTTTCTTCCATTATTCTTGTCCATTTACAGCTACCTTTACTCCTTCGAAATCTGCTTGCATCATTTGAAGCCCTCTAGTTTTGATCTACAGGTTTCTCAAGAACTGTGATTCAATTTTCGTGTCTTCAATGGCATATTTAAATTGGATCGTTGCAGATATTTCCCAAACGCTCTCTTTTGTCTTTTGGTACTTTCCGTGTTTAATTTTAATTTATATCCATAAAATATAAGGTGAAAATAGCGCTTAACATGATTTATATACGTATATAATGCAGATTTGAGTTGCCATTTTTAGTCCACACCATTGCGTGTAGAAAGACTCTTCCTTCTACGTGTGGGTTTTAAAACCCAACAAAAGAGTGAGACTGGAATATTTACCGCATTCGAATTGCCATTCTTTCGCGATTAGATATTTTCACACAAGGAAGATGCCATTCGCTCAACGTGCCGCTCAGATGATAAACTGTTTCCTTCGAAAGACTATAGAACTTCTTTTGTCGTAACAGTATTTGGTAAGGGAGGATTAATCTTGCTAACATTCTGTCTGACGTTGAGTTAATCTCCAAAAAAAAAAAAAAAAAATGTGGCCTTCGTTAAGCACTGTTCGATAATCATATCACTTGGAAATTCGCTAAAGAAGGCCTCTTTTTCTGCGAATTGTGAATGTTCCTTCAGTTGATAATATCTTCTAATCCTCTGATACCGTAGTTGCCTCCTAAGCTTCGATCAGTTGAGATTATTAAAGTGCAAATTTTGGGTAGAAAAACTGACCAGCTGCGTGAGAAAACGAAACCATTAATTTAATTGCTTACAAATGAAGTTTCTAGTCCCCTGTTCAATCTAGTCCCTTTGGATGAATGGTAATACGATTATCACCTTCTCTGTATACTGCAGCCAAAGTATACCTTTTGGAAAATGTCACCGTCTTAATTTTGAGACTTCCTTAGATTTTTTTTTGTCATGCAGTTTCATTATCTTGGAAATGTTGCATATTGATTTCGTCATCCAGACGTTGTTAAATAAGATCGCAGATCCTAGATTTTGTCATCTCCTCCGAGGGTTGCAAATGTCTTCATAACCACATGTACAGGTCCCGGAGCAAACTCTAGAAGTGAGTTCTCTATGATCTTGAGTAGGCATGTTTATTGAACACTTTCACTAAAGTAGCCACAGTGTACAGGATACCCAAAAGATCTTCTACACCATTTGCTGATATAATGTATGCTGCAGGAAAGATTTGAACACCCTCCCAGTATAATGGCTGATCTAATATCATAACGCATGTGCTTTGGTTACTTTTCTTGCACACATTTACTGTATGCAGAAGAGTAGAGTATTAGTAAAATACTATTTCAATAAAGTCAAGAGACATCTTTATGTGCCTGAAGTTGGCTCCCTCACCTCTCCCAAATTACACCAAACATTGCACATTGTTAGTGCCATGTTAGTACACGTTAGTGTACTCAGAACTAACGTTAGTGCTATCATCGTTTACGAGATATTTAAGATTTTAGGTGGGTGGGCCAACTTCATCTTTATGCAGACAGATTTTCACAAAACTTAGCGCATCGTTAGTGCATCGTTAGTGCACTTAAACACACTAAGAACTAACGTTAGTGCTATCATATTTTATGATTCATTCAAGATTTTCGGTGGGGACCAACTTCAAAAATATTAAATTCTATACAAATAGAGGTAGAAACACGAGGTTAGCGGCAATCGTTAGTGCATCGTTAGTGCTTTTAAACACACTAAGCACTAGCCTTAGTGCTACCATATTTTGGGATTTATTGAAGATTTTTGGTGATGGGCTGCCAACTTCAGAAAAGTCAAATTCTATTCAAATAGTGGTAGAAACATGGAGCTAACGGCAATCGTTGTGCATCGTTAGTGTACTAAACACACTGAGCTCCAACATTAGTGCTACCATATTTTGGAATTTATTCAAGATTTTTTGTTGGGGGGCAACTTCAGAAATATCAAATTCTATTCAAATAGAGGTAGAAACATAGTTAACGGAAATCGTTAGTGCATTTTAGTGCACTTACACGTACTAAGCCCTATCGTTAGCGATACCATATTTAGTAATTTATTCTAGATTTTCGGTGGGGTGGGCAATTTCAGTAATATCAAAATCTATACAAATATAGTTAAAAACATAGATTTAACGTCCACCGTTAGTGCATCCTTAGTGCACTTAAAGCACTACGCACAAACGTTAGTGCTACCGTATTTTGGGATTTATTCAATATTATTTGCTTGGGGTCGACCTTAAAAAATATCAAATTCCATACAAACAGACGTAGAAACGTAGTGTTAACGGCAATCGTTAGTGCACCTCTAGTGCACTTAAACGTACTAAAGACTAATGTTAGATCTACAATATTTTGGATTTATTAAAGATTTTTGGTTAGGAGTCTACGTCAGAACTGACCTTTCTGCTTACTGCGTTTGAGTACACTAACAATGCTCTAACAATTGCCGTTAACCCCATGTTTCTATCTCTATTTGTAAAGAATTTGATATTACTGAAGTTGGACCCCCAAAAATCTTGAATAAAACCCAAAATATGGTAGCACTAACGTTAAAGCTTAGTGCGTTTAGGTGCACTAACGATGCACTAACGATTGTCGTTAACCCTATGCTTTTGCCTCTATTTGAATAAAATTTGATATTTCTGAAGTTGGCCTTCCCAACAAAAAATCTTGAATAAATCCCAAAATATGGTAGCACTAACGTTAGTGCTTAGTGTGTTTAAGTGCACTAAATAAGCACTAACGATTGCCGTTCACTCTATGTTCCTATCTCTATTGGCATAAAATTTGATTTTTTTTGTTGGCCCCCAACCAAAAATCTTGAAAAAACCCCAAATGCGGTAGCAGTAACGTTAGTGCCTCGTGCGTTTAGGTGCAATAACGATGCACTAACGATTGCCGTTACCTCTATGTTTCTACCTCTATTTGAATAGAATTTGATATATCTGAAGTTGGCCCCTCCACCAAAAATCTTGAATAAATCCAAAATAAGGTAGCAATAACGTTAGTGCTTAGTATGTTTAAGTGCACTAACGATTGCCGCTAACCTCGTGTTTCTACCTCTATTGGTATAGAATTTGATATTTCTCAAGTTGGCCACCCCACTAAAAATCTTGAAAAAACCAAAAATATAATAGCACTAAAGGTAGTGCTTAGTGTGCTTAAGTGCACTAACGATGCGCTAAGTTTTTTGAAAATCTGTCTGCATAAAGATGGTTGGGGGCTAAATTCATATGAAGTTGGCCCCCACAAAAAATCTTCAATATCTCGTAAACGCTGATAGCACTAACGTTAGTTCTGAGCGCACTAACGTGCACTAACGATGCACTAACGTAGTGCAATGTTTGTTGTAATTTGGGAGAGGTGGGGGCCCATCTTCAGGCACGTGACATCTCAGCTAATATTCTAATTTAAGGCGATTTTTGACGTAGTGGATGGATATTACAAAATGGTTCACAAGCTCGGGGATGCTTGTCCTGTCGCAAGTGTCCCATTAAGTTGTCCATCATTTTAACGCGCTTTCTCTTTATTATATCTTATGAGCTCACCTCTATATTAATTCTTTCTCAGTTAAAGACTTCTTGTTCCGCATGTCAATGGGTTCAAACTCGAATATTTCGAATTTGCAAGTCCTAAGGACAATATGAGCAGCCGTACTTTTCCCATTTCAACCTGCCCGCTCTTCTCGCTTGTACCCGGATGGACAGGACACACAAGGTCTCTTCACATCAGCGAGATGAGGTAGTGTTGAATTTATTAAATAAGATACAGAAATTCTTCTTGTTGATCATTCCGTCTCAGATATGATAGGTGTCAAAACGCTTATATAGATGGTGCACTAATCTGCTACAGAAAGGAAACTTACCAGAACTTTACTCACCGGTAAGAAAACGTTTAGAAGATCGAGAAATTCAAATCCTCCAATAAGCTATATAAAAGTGTGCGATATCGCAGTATGTAGTGCAAGATGATCGTGCAAGTCAGAAAGACTTTAAGGTTCTAAAGCCTGAAGATTAGTGTGATAGATACGTAGCAACAATATAGCATCTTGATGAAGTGAGTCAAGGTTTCAAGATATGCCTCGAAATTTTTTATAGACGCAAGTTTAACGTTCAGCCTAATCGAAAGTTTATCGCAGTCTCTATTACTTACTTTGGCCACCGAGACGAGCATGTTTTCTCCCACTGTAACCTAAGTACAATGAAATAAATTTTGTCACAAGATAATTTTGTTGATGTCTCCGTTCTACACCTGTTCTACCAAGCCTGTATTACAATCGCGAATTAGTGCTTTACACCGCTAGCTTGAGTAATTCATCGGCCGGACTTGTCTCACAGGCTAAGAGAAGCGGGCCTGATTCTACAAGGTAATCACGCACCAATTTACCTAAAAACCACCTACTAGATTTTCAGGCCAATAACCTGCATGTGAATCCTTTACAAGCTTACGACCATAACTGTTACAGAAAATTGTTCAGCTTCGTGGGCTTCTGACTGAAAAGTAGCTTGGTACATTCGCAAAGGAACAAGGTGCTGAGCAGTAAGCATTGATTATACTTATGTCGTTAAAACCTAGGACAATAATTTGAAACCTATTGTGATCGACGTGTAGTAGAGCTTCCTTTCTTACGTCATCGTCTTAGATAAAAATGTACATGGAATCTTTGCATGTACTGAATATCCAAACTTCGTTTTTTACTTTGCTTTAGAAGAGTCGAAAACTAAACGGCAGTGACATAATTTTAATTATTCTTGCAGATGGCAGAATCCCTGGAATCAATCATCTGCTGTTAAATATTTTTGTGTATAAACAATCAAATAATAAACATTGTTTTAAACGTACATTTGAATAATACTGTAGTACGCGAATGTGTTATCAAAATGAATTGGTTTTTGGTCGTTACCTTAAATGTGTAATGCTACGGTTTCGTTTTCTCTGCGGGTACTAAAGCAGATCGTGTTAAAGGATTCTAAAATATGTAAAGAGAACAATAAACAAACTTCATTTTTTATACCTTATCCTTCCACCCTCATTAAAAGTTTCATCAAGATCGTATTCATGTCCATTTTCTTAGGTCTATAAGGGGGGGGGGACGATATCACAAAATGATTGGATCAACAATTAAGTTGTGTTCAATGACATATTGAATTTTTACAGCTGTTCGTTATCATCTATATCAGATTGTCTTCCGATCTGCCATTTGTACATGATCTCCCTTAGCAGAATGCACAAAACCTTGAATACTTCATATCGGCTCTTTTACACTAACATGTGGCTCGGTCACAATCCTATCTAGAAGTCTCTTATTACCTACAGGTAAGTAAGATTATCTGGCTGCAGCTGACGGTAGCTGTGTGGGTCCACACACCAACATTTTTCGATTGGGTTCATCCTTAGACCATTTCGCCTCTGGAGTTGGAGATACTTCCGAATTGAATGTTGCACAGCTGCTGTGTTAGTAATGGGAAAAGTGTCCAATATAAGCTTTGTAACTACTTCCTTGTTATATCTGATATGGCTTACACCTTATTTCCTTCTCCATACATGTGAAAAGAAAATGTCTTACCTTACGACTTTGCCAGGATTCACATTCGGTGAATTCAATACTCTGACTAACTTGCACAAGTCTTACTTTCTGAAGGATCTTGAAGGCTGCCAAATATTCACTGCTGAGTATAGCTGAGGTCGTGTCACAGCCTGTTTTATCAGTAAAAAAAGTGAAAGCAAACTTTTAATGACGCCAAAGTTTCTTTAAATTTAGTAATTTGGTAGCATTTCTTTTCAGTTCATCTTGTACGTGGCCTTAAAAGAATCAGCAACTGCTTATGAAGACCTTTAGTATGATCCTTAGAAGATCTGAATAAGACCCTTCAACAGCTACGGATTTCCCGTTCGTAGTTTCTTCCATTAATCTTGTCCATATACAACTACCTTTGCTCCTTTCAAAACAGTTTGCATCATTTGAAGCTGTCTAGTATTGATCTCTAAGTTTCTCAAAAACTGTGATTGAATTATCGTGGCTTCAATGGCATAATTAAATTCGATCGTTGCAGATATTTCCCGAAAGCTCTTTTGTTTCTTTCGGCACTTTCCATGTCTAATTGTAATTTATATCCATAAAATAATTGGTGGAAATAGAGTTTAACATAATTTATATACGTACTTAACGCAGATTTTAGTTGCCATTTTTAGTCCACACCATTGCGTGTTGAAGGACTCTTCCTTCTACGTGTGAGTTTTAAACACCAACACAAGAGAGACTCTGCAATATTCAGCTCAGTCGAATTGACATTCTTGCGCATTGAGACATTATCACACAAAAACGTTGCATTAGCTCAACGTGTCCCTCTAATGATAAACTGATGCCCACAAAAGTCCTGTAGAACATGTGTTATTGTAACACTTTTTGGGAATCAAGATTAATTTTGTTGACGTTGTGTCTGAGGTTGTGGCTGAGGGAAAGTTAATCCCCGAGAATATTTCGTGCCCTTAATTAAGCACTCTTCGATAATCTTATCACTTGGAACTTCGCTCAAGAAGGCCTCTGTTTCTACGAATTGTGAATGTTTATTGGGTTGTTAATATCTTGTAATTCTCTGATACCGTAGTTGCTCCCTAAGCCTCCATCAGTTGAGACTATTAATGTGCATATTTTTCATAGAAAAGGTGACCAGCTGCGTGAGTAAACGGAAGCATTAATTCAATTGCTTTCAAATGATGGCTCTAGCTCACTGTTCATTCTAGCCCTTTTGGGTTGCAATACGATTACGACCTTCTCTATATATTGCAGCCAAAGTTAACGGTTCGGAAAATGTAACCGTTCTAATTTTGAGATTTCCTAATGTGGTTTTTGTCACGCAGTTTTATTTTCTTATAAATGTTGCAGATTGATTTTGTCATTTAGACGTTGTTTAATAAGATCCTAGATCCTAGATTTTCTTAACTCCTTCGACGGTTGTAAATGTCTTCATAATCAGATGTAGAGGTCACCGAGCCAAGTCTAGAAGTGAGTTCTCAACGATCTTGAGCTGGCATGGCCATTCAGCATTTTCACTAAAGTTGTCATCGTGTGCATCATACACCAACTTTCTTCTATACCATTTCCTGCCATAATGTAATCAATCGAGCCTAGATATTACTTAACTGCCCAAACTTATCACAAAATTTTGTCAATCCCAGGGGCCCACCTAAAACAAACCGCTGTTCATTCCCAAAACTATATGACTTTCGTACCCTCGTCTTATTAAAGAGAGAAGTAAATCCACGTTTTTTTAAAAGGTACGTCATTGTATAAGCTGAGGTAAGGAGCTCTAAAAGCAATACAGCTTCGTTTTTAAAACCTAGGTACAAAACAGAAGATACTGCGGCTTCCGATTCATTGTTGAATTTCTTTACTACCTCTAAGCCAATACGAATTAAGGAATACATAACACAGCTGATTTCCAATTTTCATAGCATTGTAAGAAGGACATAAGATGATTAAGACGTTTAGCCTTACCGGAAACCTCAATTAGGACCCTCGAAATATTGGCACGCCTGTTGCACCTTAAACCACTAATTAAAAATCGAAGATTCCCGTCCATCCTCAAAATTATTTTTTTAATCACCGCATCACAGAGATCAATTTAGTCTCTTATTAATATCGGTTTTCAGATATTGTAGAATACTATTACAACGAAGTCAAGTGACATCTGTGCTAATGTTCTCATTTTAAGGTGATTTCTGGTGTTCCAGATGCATATTACAAAAAGGTACACAAGCTCGAGGATGCTTATCCTATCCCAAGTGACCCATCATTTTAAGATGTCCATCCTTTTGACGCGCTTTCTCTTTACTATACCATATGAGCTCACCGTCATATTCATTCTTTTTCAGCTAAAGATTTCTTGTTTTTCACGTCACTGGCTTTAAACTCCAATATTTCGAATTGACATCGTAAGGACAATATGTGCTGGCGTACTTTTCCCATTTCAATCCGCCCGCTCTCGTCGGTTGTACTCGATGCAAACTGATTCCATTCGTTCCAATGCAAGTATCATGGCGGATCTCGGCACTTATTATTATGTTTTTAACTAAATGCAACATGATATCTATAATTAGTAATACCATTATTACTGCAGAAAGCACCATTCAGATTATTGGACTTAAAATGGCAGAAATGCTACGAAATTATTAAATTTAAAGATACTTTAACGTCATTAAAAGATTACAATCACTTTTTCGTGATGCAATAATCTGTGACAAGACCTCAGCTATACTCAGCAGTGAATAGTTGGCAGCCTACAAGATCCTTCAAAAAGAAGAAGAATTGTGCAAGTTAGTCAGTCTTCAACCAACCAAAACTCAATCCTCACAAAATGGTCAATATTACACATTTCTTATTCGGCTGTATGGAGAAGGAAACATGTCGTCCATGGTATAATCCATATCAGGTAAAACATGGGAGCGTTACAAAGCTTCAATATGGCCACTTTTCCCCCTACTAACACGGCAGCTGAGCAGCATTCTACTCGGAAGTACCACCATCTCCAAGAGCGAAATGATGTAGGCATGAACCCAATCGAACGAGGTTTATGTGTCAAAGAGTAAATGCAAATTCCAGGACGCACACAGCTACCATCAGATCCAGCCGGCTAAGGTTACTAACCTTTACATAACAAGTGACTGCAAGTTAGGATTGTGAACGAGCCATTGTTAATATAAAAGAGCCGATATGATATATTGACGTTTTTCTCTATTCTGCCAAATGGACATGTAGATGATTGTTTTGTAACTTTAAAAGAAGGTATAAAAACAAGGTCTAATACATGAAGGTGGGTTATTGTTTAGTTAACATATTTTCGAATCCTTTAACACGAGCGGCTAGGTACAGTAAGAGATAATAAAACCGTAGCAGGACAAATCTAATTTAACTAGCTAAACCAATTAATTTAGATATCACATACGCGTACTACAGTACCATTCAATTGTACGTTAATAACAATTGTTTATTGTTTGATTGTTTATATGTTAAGATGTTCTATAACAGATTATTGACTCCTTGGATTCTGGCATCTGCATGAATACTAAAAATTGTGTAATTACCGTTTTGTTTTCGAATCTCCTAAAAAGAAGCAAAGTTTAACTCTCTTAATATAGAACGATTTTTCGACATGCAAAGATCAATTTACATTTTTATCCAAGAGGGGGCGTAAGAATGAAAGCTCTACCACACGTCGATCCCTATTGGTTTCAACTTATTGCTCTAGGTTTTATACAACATAAGGACAATCAATGCTTACTGCTCAACACCTTGTTCCTTTGCGACTGTACCAATCTGCTTTTCAGTCAGAAGGCCACTAAACATAACTATTTTCCGTAACAGAAATATTACACTTATGGTCGTAAGCTTGTATAGGATTCACAAGTATGTTATTGGCCTTACACACTGAAAGGATATTTTTAGGTAATTACGTACGTGATTACCTTGTAAATCCAGGCCCGCTTCTTGGCCTGTGAGTTAAGTCCGGCCAATGAATTTATAAAGCCAGCGGTTTTAAGCACTGATTCGCGATACAAAGAGTTATACAGGCCTGGTAGAAAAGGTGTAGAACTCAGACATCAACAAAATTATAAATTGACTACTTTTTTTTCTTTCTTTTTTTTTTTTTTTTTTTTTTTTTGGTACTTAGATTTCATTCGGAGATTTTCAGTTAAACCTGAAAGATATAAAACTTCCTAGGCTCACTTTCCACATCTTGCAGCAGAATCATTGAATTTCCTTCCTTAGTAATAGTGTTCGAGTACTTGCTCGTCTCGGTGCGCAAAGAAAGTAATAGATACTGCTATTAACTTTCGATTAGCCTGAAAGTTAAACTTGCTTGTATAAACAGTACCGAGGCGTCTATTGCAACCTTGACTCACCTAATCAAGATGCTATATGGCTAACGTAAGGTATCAATCACACTAATCTTCAGGCTAAAGAACCTTAAAGTCTTCCTGCTCGCACGGTTTATTTTGCACTACAGACTGCCATATCGCACACTTTTTAAATCTTATTGGAGGATTTGAATTTCTCGATCTTCTAAACGTTTAATCACCGGTGAGTGAAGTTCTGGTAAGCTTCCCCTTTGTAGCACATTATTGCACCAACTGTATGGTCTTTTGGACACCTTTCATATCTGAGACGAAATGATCAACAAGTATTTCTGTAATCTTATTTATTAAATTCAACACTACCTTATTTCGGTGACGTGAATAGAGCTTGCGTGTCCTTTCCATTCACTCAAAGGTATCTTCTGAAGAGCAGAAAGTTATTCTACAAAATGTACCCGATTAGTCGCCAGCAGTTAAGGCTTACGAAGTGTATTGATTTCTAACAGAGAACCACACTATCATTTGACCTGTTATGTATGCGAGCATATCCATTACCGTTGACCAGAGCAATCCTTACCCTGTTGGTCTCAACTTATTGCTCTAGGTTGTATACGACATAAGGACAGTCAATGCTTATTGCTTAGCACCTTGCTCCTTTGCGGCTGTACCAAGCTACTTTTCAAACAGAAACCCACGAAGCTTAACAATTTTCTGTGTCAGTTATATTAGACTTATGGTCGTAAGCTTGTAAAGGATTCACATGCAGATTTTTGGCCGGAAAAAATAACAGTTGATCCTTAGGTAATTAGCTGCGTGAAGGAAACATGTCGTCCCTGGTGTAAGCTATATCAGGTATAACAAGGGAGATTTACAAACCTTCAATATGGCCACTTTTTCCCCCACTAACACAGCAGCTGTGACGCATTCAATTCGGAAGTAACAACAACTCCCGGAGCGAAATGGTTTAAGCATGAACCCAATCGAAAGAGGTTGGTGTGTGGACCCACACACCTACTATCAGCTCCAGCCTGATAATCTTACTTACCTGTAGATAAAAAGTGACTGCAAGATTGGATTGTGAACGAGCGACATGATCGTGTAAAAGAGCCGATATGAAGTATTCTTGGTTTTGAGCATTCTGCCAAAGGAATTCATGTAGAAATGACAGGTCGGAAGACAATCTGATATAGGTGATAAGGAAACACAGTTGTAAAAAACTTATGTTATTGACAACTGATAATTGTTGATCCAATCAGTTATGATGATTATTTTGTGATATCGTCCCCGGCTTATAGACCTAAAAAAAAATGGACATGAAGACTATCTTGATGAATCTTTCAATGAAGGTGACAGGAAAATCTATAAAACATGAAGTTTGTTTATTGTTCTGTTTACATATTTTGGAATTAGTTAACACGAGCTGCGTTGGTAATAGAAGAGGAAACGAAACCGTGGCAGGACACACACAAGTTAACGAGCAAAAACTAATACATTTAGTATCACTCTCGCGTACTAAAGTATCATTCAATTTTACGTTTATAACAATTGTTTATATGTTAGGATGTTCAACAGCAGGTGATTGAATCTGAGGATTCTTTGTGGTTACGCGGACCGTGGTTACCTTGTATTGGGTTGGCCTGTGAGAAAAGTCAGGCCAATGAATTTATAATGCTAGCGGTTTAATGCACTGATTCGCGATACAACGTATTTATACAGGCCTAGTAGAACATGTGTAGACCACAGACTTCAACAAAATTATCAATTAACAGAATTTTTTTGCACTTTGGTTACATTCGGAGATTTTCAGTTAATAACACCTGAAAGATATAAAACTTCTTAGGCTTAATTTCCAAATCTTGGAGCTGAGGCCCTGAATTTTCTCCCTTAGTATTAGTGTTCGAGTACTTGCTCGTCTCGGTGCCCAAAGAAAGTAATATATACTGCTATTAGCTTTCAATTAGCCTGAAAACTTGCGTGTATAAAAAATTTCACCGCGTCTTTTGCAACCTTGACTCACTTCATCAAATGCTATATTGATAACACTAAGTATCTATCACACTAATCATCAGGCTATAGAACTTGAAAGTCTTTCTGCCTCGCACGATTCATCTTGCACTACAGACTGCCATATCGCACACTCTTATTAAGCTTATTGGAGGATTTGAGTTTCTCGATCTTCTAAACGTATTCTCACCGGTGAGTAAAGTTCTGGTAAGCTTCCCCTCTGTAGCTGATTAGTGCACCAACTGTATTAGCTTTTTGACACCTTTCATATCTGTTACGGAATGATCAATAAGAAGAATTTCTGTAATCTTATTTATTAAATTAAACACTACCTCATCTCGCTGACGTGAATAGAGCTTGCGTGTCCTATCCATAGAATCAAAGGTGTCTTCTCAAGAGTAGAAAGCTACTCCACAAAATGTACCCGATTAATCGAACGCAGTTGAGGTTTACGAATTGTACTCATCTCTAACACTGAACTAGACTGTTATTTAGCCTTGTATGTATGCGTGCATATCCATGGCCGTTGACATTCCTTTACAAAAATAGAAGCACTTCATCGTCTGTAGAATTCTGCGGAATATGATTTATGCATATTACGGATTATCATGGCAAACTGACTAGAGTACCTACATTCCCTGCACAGTCCAGCTAAGACCAGTTAACATTGGCAAGAAGAAATTCGAAACACAGATATGTGGTTAGATATATACTTCCGACAGTTTTCAGAGAACATTGTATTACCAAGTTACAGAAACATTCAGATATTATACTAACAAGATATGTCGAGATACGTGTGCTTCTCTCATCAAAACGATTGCAAGCAGTTAGCATGCACTACAACTAACCAGACATAGTAATATTTGAATAGAAGCGTAGTCAGATTAGGATTTTTAATTGCAACTTACACGCTGTAATACACTAAAATCTTTTGAACAATTATTCTCATTTGGCATATCTGCAAGGCTGCAGACTGTGGCTTTCTGCAGAAATAATGGTATTACTAGTTGTAGATATCAGGATTCATTTAGATAAAAAGATAATAACAGTAAATGTCGAGATCCGCCATGATACTTGCATTAGAACGAGTGGGATCAGTTTGCATGCAGTACAACCGACGAGAGCGGGCTGGTTGAATGGGAAAGTACGGCAGGTCATATTGTCGTTAGGACTTGCAAATCCGAAATATTCGAGTTTAAACTTAGTTACGCGCGGAAAAAAAGTCTTTAGCTGAGAGAGAATGAAAATCACAGTGAGTTCATAAGGTATAGTAGAGAAAGCGCGTTATTTGATGGACAAGTTGATAGGCCACTTGCGAAAGGTCAGGCATCCCCGAGCTTGTGAAGCTTTTTGTAATCTGCATCCACTACGACATAAATCGCCTTAAAAGGAGAACATTAGAAGAGATACTAATTGAAGTAGAGATGATACTTGACTTCATTGTAATAGTATACTACAATGTCAGACGACAGATATAATCGATCTCTAAGTGATGCGGTGAATAAAGAAATAATTTTGAGGATGGACGGTGATTTTCAATTTTAATTAGTGGTTTAGAGTTCAACAGGCGTGCCAATAATTCGAGGGTTCTATTTCGAGGTGCCCGGTAAGGCTAAACAGATTATGCCGGATTAACTCCTTCTTACAATGCTGCGTAATTTTGAAAACACCAGTGGACATCGGAACTGGTGTAATGTACCTAGGTCTAAAAACGAAGTAGTAGTGCATTTAAAGGTCCTTTACTCAAATTATACAATGGCGTACCATTTAAAAAACCGTGGATTTACTTCTCGCTTTAATAAGACGACGGTATCAGAGTCATATAGCATTGAGAACGACAGCGGTTTGTTTTAGGTGGGCCTTTGGTATTGAAAAATGTTGTGATACCAAATGTAATAAACATAAGTATTAATTTATCAATGATAATCAAGCAATTGGTATACTTCCCGTTTATATACAGCTACAATACTATTTGAGAGTGCTTCCAGCTAAAGAAATCTACTTAGCACGCATAACACTCTCACCTTGTTCTTGATCGTTAGCCTGATAGAAACTGTTCAATCCAAAGCGATTACCTACGGATGCAATTTTGATAGAAATTCTCCTGTGTGTTAAAACTCGAGGCAATCAAGTATGCATTTAATTAGCGTTCTAGCTGCTTACTAGAGCTTACATAGAGAGCTGTGTAGGATTCACTAGGTTCCGGTCTCTCATTAATAATATTTTCACGATTGCATAACGATAAAATCTTGATATGGAACCCATTATAATCTAACTTCCGAAGCAGCTTTACTCTGCGTCTGAGACCGATGATCTGATCGATGAGTCAAATATAGAATCCATTTTAGGTTCTTTTGAGATCTTCCCTTTGAAGGTTAGGTGGGAAATATTTACGGTAGTCCTGTGTTCGCTACCAAATTAGTAACACTGGTCATCACAAAGCAACCAAACTGTGGGCTAATCAATAATCTTTCATATAATCTCATTGTATGCTTTGATTAGTAACTAAGTGCCACACATTTCATACGGAAGAAAAAGTCATTTATTTCAGATTTCTGTAGATGAAAATTCTCCATATCCAAGTTCTTGAATGTAAAAGTAATGTTATATCACGGTAGCATTGTCTTGATAAGAATAACGTATCACATTTCTTCACTCTGACATCCACTTTATTTCTAATGCTAAACACCCATGTTTTTGGTGTAT
This sequence comes from Thermobia domestica, assembly GCF_964235325.1. NCBI lineage: Eukaryota > Metazoa > Arthropoda > Insecta > Zygentoma > Lepismatidae > Thermobia > Thermobia domestica. The sequence continues at coordinate 138,193,845 of NC_137464.1, forward strand.
CAATGCTGTTTTACTCGGAAGATTTAATCAAGTCTTCACTCGCGTCTCGCGTCTCGATTTCCTATTCTCATACAACCTTTGGATAGTTATTCACCTTGTGAAAGCCTGCCACAACGATTGTGTAATTGTGAGATAAACACCTTTCCTTTTGATTTAAGCAGTGAGATTCCTCTGAATTTCTTCAATATATCAACATCAAGTACTAATACTAAAAATTCTACTCTTCTGCATACAGTAAAATACTGCAAGAAAATAGAAAAAAGCACATGCGTTATGACATTAGATCAGTCATTTTACTGGAAAGGTGTTGAAATCGTATATCAGCTGAAGAAATTTCTGAACGGTCCAGAGTTGTAACGCTTTGAGTAGGTTTGCAGTTAAGTAATTTCTAAGCACGATTGGATACATTAAGTCAGGATATGCTGGAGAAGAACTTTGGTGTATCCTGAACACTATGACAACCTTACTGAAAATGCTGAATGGCCATGCCTACTCCAGATCATTGAGAACTCACTTCTAGACTTTGCTCGGGGACCTCTACATGGGGTTATGAAGACACTTACAACCGTCGGAGGATATGAAAAAATCTAGGATCTGCGATCTTATTCAAACGTCTGGATGAGGAAATCTATATGCAACAATTAAAACAAAATGAAACTGCATGACAAAAACCATATTAGGAAATCTCAAAATTAGGACGGTGACATTTTCCGTACCGTTAACTTTGGCTGCAGTATACGGTATGAGAAGTACACAAAAAATTAACAAGATTAGGAACATTCAATTTAGCTGCAAAAGAGGCGTTTTTGAGCGAAGTTCCAAGGGATATGATAATCGAACAGTGCTTAACTAAAGCCACAAATTTTTCTGGAGGATTAACTCAATATGAGACACAACGTTAGCAAAATTAATTCTTCATTCCCAAATACAGTTTCGATAACAGAAGTTCTACAGTACTTTTGTAGACATCAGCTTATCATCAGAGCGACAGGTTGAGATAATGCCACCTGATAATCTTTGTCTGATAATCTGAAAATCTAGTAGGTGATCCTTAGGTAAATAGGGTCGTGATTACCTTGTAGAACCAGGCCCGCTTTTCTTAGCTTGTGAGAGAAGTCCGCCCGATGAATTACTAAAGCTAGCGGTGTAAAGCACTGATTCGCGCACAAAGATGTAATACAAGCTTGGTAGAACAGGTGTATAACGGAGCTGTGCAATTAAGTAATTTCTAGGCTCGACTGATTACATTATGCCAGGAAATGGTATAGAAGAACGTTGGTGTGTCCTCAACACTATGACAACTTTAGTGAAAATGCTGAATGGCCATGCCAGCTCATGATCGTTGAGAACTCACTTCTAGACTTTGCTCGGCGACCTCTACATGTGATTATAAAGAGATTTACAACCGTCGGAGGAGATGAGAATATCTAAAATCTGCCATCTTATTAAACAACGTCTAAATGACAAAATCAATACGCAACATTTATAAGAAAATGAAACTACATGATAAAAAATCATATTAGGAAATCTCAAATTTAGGACGGTCACATTTTCCGAATTGTTAACTTTGGTGCAGAATATAGTGGTCATAATCTTATTGCAACCCAAAAGGACTAGATTGAACAGTGAACTAGAACCTTCATTTGAAAGCAATTGAATTAATGCAATCGTTTTCTCACGCAGTTAGTCACTTTTTCTATGAAAAATATGCACATTAATAATCTCAACTGATGGATGCTTAGGAGGCAACTACGGTATCAGAGGATTACAAGATATTAACAACTCAATAAACATTCACAATTCGTAGAAAAAGAGGCCTTCTTGAGCGAAGTTCAAATGATGTGATTATCAATAGAGCTTAATTAAGGGCACGAAATATTCTCGGGGATTAACTTTGCGTCAGCCACAACCTCAACAAAATTAATCCTTGATTCCCAAAAAGTGTTACGATAACACAGTTCTACAGGACTTTTGTGGGCATCAGTTTATCATCAGAGCGACACGTTGAGCTAATGCAACCTACCTTGTGTGATAATGTCTCAATGCGCAAGAATGTCAATTCGACTGTAGTGAATATAGCAGAGTCTCTCTTGTGTTGGTGTTTTAAAACCCACACGTAGAAAGAAGTGTCCTTCAACACGCAATGGTGTGGACTAATAATGGCAACTAAAATCTGCGCTAAGTACGCATATAAATTATGTTAAACTCTATTTCCAACAATCATTTTATGGATATAAATTATAATTAGACATGGAAAGTGCCGAAAGAGACAAAAGAGCTTTCGGGAAATATCTGAAACGATCTAATTTAATTATGCCATTGAAGCCACGATAATTCAATCACAGTTTTTGTGAAACTTAGACTTCAATACTACAAAGCTTCAAATGATGCAAACAGTTTTCAAAGGAGCAAAGGTAGTTGTATATGGACAAGAATAATGGAAGAAATTACGAACGGGAAATCGGTAGCTGTTGAAGGGTCTGATTCAGATCTTCTAAGAATCTTACTAAAAGTCCTCATGAGCAGTTGCTGATTCTTTTAAGGCCACATACAATAAGAACTGAATGGAAATGCTACCAAATTATTAAATTTAAAGAAACTTTGGCGTCATTAAAGGTTTGCCTTCACTTTTTTCCTGATGCAACAAACTGTGAAGACCTCAGGAATACTCAGCAGTAAATAGTTGGTAGCCTTCAAGATCCTTCAAAAATTAAAAGACTTGTGAAGGTTAGTCAAAGTATTGAATTCACCGAATGTGAATCCTGGCAAAGTCGTAAGGTAAGACATTTCTTATTCACCTGTATGGAGAAGGAAATATGTCCTCCCTGGTGTAAGCCGTATCAGATATAACAAGGAAGTAGTTACAAAACTTCAATATGGCCACTTTTCCCATTACTAAATCAGCAGCTGTGCAACATTCAATTCGGAAGTACCTCCAAATCCAGGTGCGAAATGGTCTAAGCATGAACCCAATAGAAAGAGGTTGGTGGACCCACACAGCTAAAATCAGCTCCAGCCAGATAATCTTACTTACCTGTAGGTAATAAGCGACGATAGGACTGAGACCGAGCCACATGTTAGTGTAAAAGAGCCAATATGAAGTATTCAAGGTTTTGTGCATTCTGCCAAGGGAGATCATGTACAAATGGCAGATCGGAAGACAATCTGATATAGATGATAACGAACAACAGCTTTAAAAAACCAATATGTCATTGACAACGGCTTAATTGTTGATCCTATCAGTTTTGTGATATCGTCCCACCCTTATAAACCTAACAAAATGGTCATGAAGACGATTTTGATGAAACTTTCAATGATGGTGGAAGGACAAGGTATAGAAAATAAATTTTGTTTATTGTTGTGTTTACATATTTTGGAATCCTTTAACACGAGCTGCTTTGGTGCCCTAAGAGAAAACGAAACCGTAGCAGGACACATTTAAGGTAATGACCAAAAACCAATTCATTTTGATATCACATTCGCGTACTACAGTATCATTCAATTGTACGTTTAAAACAATGATTGTTTATATGTAAAGATGTTTAACAGCAAATGAATGACTCCAGGGATTCTGCCATCTCCAAGAATACATTAAATTATGTACCTGCGTTTAGTTTTCGACTATCCTTAAGCTAAGTAAGGTTTAACACTCTTAATAAAGAACGAAGTTTGGATATTCCGTAAATGCAAAGACTCCATGTACATTTTTATGTAAGACATTGTCGTAAGAAAGGAAGCTCTACTACACGTCGATCACAATTGGTTTCAACTAATTGCTCTAGGTTTTATACGACGTAAGTATAGTCAATGCTTACTGCTCAGCACCTTGTTCCTTTGCGACTGTACCAAGCTACTTTTCAGTCTGAAGCCCACGAAGCTGAACAATTTTCTGTAACAGTTATGGTCGTAATCTTGTAAAGGATTCACATGCATGTTTTTGGCCTGAAAATCTAGTAGGTAATCCTAAGGTAAATAAGGGCATGATTACCTTGTAGAACCAGGCCCGCTTCTCTTAGCCTGTGAGACAAGTCCGGCCAATGAATTACTAAAGCTAGCGGTGTAAAGCACTGATTCGCGATACAAACAAGTAATACAGGCTTGGTAGAACAGGCGTAGAACGAAGTCATCAACAAAATTATCAGGTGACAGATTATTTTTTTGTACTTAGGTTACATTGGGAGATTTTCAGTCAAGTACTCCTGAAAGATATAAAACTTCCTAGGCTAACTTCCCACATCTTGGGCCACAACCCCTGAATTTCCCCCTTGGGAATAGTGTTCGAGAACATGCTCGTCTCGGTGGCCAAAGTAAGTAATAGAGACTGCGATAAACTTTCGATTAGCCTGAACGTTGAACTTGCGTCTATAAAAAAATTCGAGGCATCTCTTGAAACCTTGACTCACATCAACAAGTTGCTATATTGATGCTACGTATCTATCACACTAATCTTCAGGCTTTAGAACCTTAAAGTCTTTCTGACTTGCACGATCATCTTGCACTACATACTGCGATAACGCACACTTTTATATAGCTTATTGGAGGATTTGAATTTCTCGATCTTCTAAACGTTTTTTCACCGGTGAGTAAAGTTCTGGTAAGTTTCCTCTCTGTAGAAGATTAGTGCACCAACTGTATAAGAGTTTTGACACCTTTCATATGTGAGAAGGAATGATCAACATGAAGAATTTCTGTATCTTATTTAATAAATTAAAAACTACCTCATCTCGCTGACGTGAATAGAGCTTGTGTGTCTTGTCCATCCGAGTACAACCAACAAGAGCGGGCGGGTTGAAATGGGAAAAGTACGGCTGCTCATATTATCCTTAGGTCTTGCAAATTCGAAATATTCGAGTTTGAACCCATTGACATGCGAAACAAGAAGTCTTTAGTTGAGAATAAATTAATATCGAGGTGAGCTCATAAGATATAGTAAAGAGAAAGCGCGTTAAAAAGATGGACAAATTAATGGGTTACTTGCGATAGGACAAGCATCCCCGAGCTTGTGAACCATTTTGTAATATGCATCCACTACGTCAGAAATCGCCTTAAATTAGAATATTAGTAGAGATGTCACTTGCCTGAAGTTGGCCCCCCACCTCTCCCAAATTACACCAAAGATTGCACATCGTTAGTGCATCGTTATTGCACGTTAGTGCGCTCAGACCTAACGTTAGTGCTATCAGCGTTTACGAGATATTGAAAATTTTTGGTGGGGGCCAACTTCATATAAAGTTAGCCCCCCTACCATCTTTATGCAGACAGATTTTCAAAAAACTAAGTACATCGTTAGTGCACTTAAACACACTAAGCACTACCGTTAGTGCCATCATATTATGGGAATTTTTCAAGATTTTTAGTGGGGGGGCAAACTTCTGAAATATCAAATTCTATACAAATAGAGGTAGAAATATAGAGGTAACGGCAATCGTATGTGCACCTAAACGTTCTGGGCACTAACGTTAGTGCTACCGCATTTTGAGATTTATTCAAGATTTTTGGTGGGGGGCCAACCAGAAATATTAAATTTTATGCAAATAGAGATAGGAACATAGAGTTAACAGCAATCGTTAGTGCACTTAAACACACTAAGCACTAACGTTAGTGCTACCATATTTTGGGAATTATTCAAAATTTTTGGTGGGGGGCCTACTTCAATAATATCAAATTCTTTACAAATAGAGATAGAAACATTTGGTTAACGGCAATCGTTAGGGCATTGTTAGTGTACTTGAACGCAGTAAGCAGTAATGACATTTCTCCTCTCCTAACCGACATTCCGACTCCTATCTACAGTCGGCAGCCTTGTAAATAAATCTTTATTCTTCTGCCATATGAAGGTCATAATTCTGTAGATTTTAGTCTATTAAAGCATGTGATTTGCAATTGAAAAATCATAATCTTTTTACGCTTCGTATCAAATATTACTGTGAATGGTTGATTGTTGTGCATTCTAACTACTTGCATACGTTATGATAAGAAAACAACAAGTATCTCGCCATCTCCTCTTAGTAAAATATTACGGTTTCGGTACGTTTCGGTTCTGAACGTTTCGGTATTTTAGTAATACTACGTTTTCTGAAAACAGTCTGAAATATAGATCTTGACACACATAGGCACTTTCCCATGATATTCCGCTATATGCAGCGAACACCTAAGCTGAATTCTACAGACGATTTGGTGCTTCTATTTTTGTAAAGGAAATTACTTGGTGATCTAGGATGGCTCAGGTCAACGGACATGGATATGCTTGCAAACATATCAGGCCAAATGACAGTCTGCTTCATTCTTAGAGATGAGTACACTTCGTAAGCCTCAAATGCTGACGATTAATCATGTACATTTTGTACAGTAACTTTCTGCTCTTGAGAGAACAATTTTTTGTCGATGGGAGGACCGCAAGCTCTTTTCACGTCAGAGAGATGAGCCAGTGATGAATTTAATAAATAACATTACAGAAATTATTCTTGTTGATCATTCCGTATCAGATAAGAAAGGTGTCGAAAAGCTAATAGTGTTTGTGCACTAGTCTGCTACAGAGCGGAAACTTATCAGAATTTACTTACCGGTGAGAAAACGTTCAGAATATAGACAAATCCAAATCCCCAATAAGCTTGATAAGACTGTTCTATAAGGCACTATGTGGTGCAAGATGAACCGAGCGAGCCACAAAGATTTTTGGATTCTATAGCCTAAAGATTAGTGTAAGAATTACGTAGCGTTATCAATATAGGATAGTCCATCGCAGTCTCTATTACTTACCTTGGCCACCGAGTCGAGCATGTTCTCGAACACTATTCCCAAGGGGGGAAATTCAGGGCTTCTGGCCAGGATATGGGAAGTGAGCTTAGGAAGTTTTATATCTTTCGGGGTATACTTGACTGAAAATCTCCCAATGTAACCTAAGTATAAAAAAAAATTTTCTCACCTGATAATTTTGTTGATGTCTCTGTTCTACACCTGTTCCACCAAACCTTTATAACTTGTTTGTATCGCGAATCAGTGCTTTACACAGCTAGCTAAAGTAATTCATCGGGCGGACTTGTCTCACAGGCTATGAGAAGCGGGCCTGGTTTTACAAGGTAATTACGCACCTTTTTACCTAAGGATCTCCTACTAGATTTTCATGTCAATAACCTGCATGTGAATACCTTACAAGTCTACTATAACTGTTACAGAAAATTGTTCAGCTTCGTGGGCTTCTGTCTCAAAAGTAGCTTGGTACAGTCGCAAAGGAAAGAGGTTCTAAGCAGTAAACATTGATCATCCTTATGTCGTATAAAACCTAGGGCAATAAGTCGAAATTAACTGCGATGGGCGTGTAGTAGAGCTATCAATCTTACGACCCGGTGTTGGATAAAAATCTACATGGAGTCTTTGCATGTATGGAATATCCAAACATCGTTGTTTATTAAGAGTGTTAGTCTTATCTTTCTTGTAGGAGAGTCGAAAGCTAAACGTCAGTTACACAATTCTAAGTTTCCTTGCCGATGGCAGAATCCTCGGAGTCGATCATCTGCTATTGAACATCTTAACATATAAACATTCAAATAATAAACAATTGTTATAAACGCACAATTGAATAAAAATAAATTCTGTTTAAAAATTACTTTCCTATGGCATATCTACAAGGATGCTGACTGTGCCTTTCTGCATATATAATGGTGTTACTAATTGTAGATATCAGGATACATTTAGATAATAAGATAATAACAGTAGATGTCGAGATCCGACATGATATTTGCATTAGAACGTCTTAAATCTGTTTGCATGCAGTACAACCGACGAGAGCGGGATGGTTAAAATGGGAAAGGTACGGCAGCTCATATTATCCTTAGGACATGCTAATTCGAAATATTTAAACCCTGTGACGTGCGGAACAAGAAGTCTTTAGCTGAGAAAGAATGAATATCACGGTGAGCTCATAAGGTATAGTAAAGTGAAAGCGCATTAAAATGATGGAGAAGTTTATATTTAAAATAGGTCACTTGCGATAGGAAAGGCATCCCCGAACTTGTAAAGATTTTTGTAATATGCATCCACAACGACAGAAATCGCCTTAAAATGAAAACATTAACGGAGATGTTACTTGACTTCATTGTAATAGTATTCTACAATTTCTGAAAAGAGATATTAATAAGAGATTAAATCAATCTCTAAATGATGCGGTGATTAAAGAAATAAATTTGAGGATGGACGGGGATGTTAGATTTTTAATTAGTGGGTCAGAGTGCAACAGGCGCGCCAATAATTCGAGGGGTCCATTTCAATCTGTCCGGTAAGGCTATACGGCTTTTGCCGACTTATGTTCTTCTTACAATGCTGTGAAATTTAGAAGTAGCAGTGGACATCAGTATGTATTTTTTAATTCGTATTGGCTTAGAGCTAGAAAAGAAATTCAACAATGAATCGGAGGCCGCAGTATCTTTTGTTGTGTACCTAGGTCCTTAAAATCGAACAATAACATAACAGTCCTAATATTACTCACTCTTTGAAATCCTTATATACTAGGAAGTCCTGAAAATTTCACTCCGGCGAATCCTCTAGTCACACCAGTACATATTCAACCAGAATGATACTTCCTATTTGCTTATGCCATTCTTCGTTCCATTCCTAATAAACTCGGAGGAGTTATTGCCTTAGTAATATAAATCCTCATTTTAATAACTATACCATTTTTTCATACTAGAAAAATACGAGGTTTACAATTCTATCCTATTAACCAAATTATATTCTGAATTATAGTTAGCACAGTAATCATTTTAACTTCCTATTTGTGCCATTCAACCAGGTCAAATTCTCACGGTTATCTACTTCGCTTACTTCCTATTTGTGCCATATCTCTCCTCCTTATGAGATTTCCTACTAAATAAAACTTAGTTCTTTGGCTGAGAATAAGCATATGTTTTGAAAACATACAACAGAGCAAAGCTCTAAGAACTTGTTTCTTAATTTAATACACTTAAATTAAAAGAGAAATAAAAAGAAGCTCTATACCCCCTAAAAATAAAAGATAATTAAGCGATAGAGGCAAAAAACACTTTCAAGCAAGATATATTAATTTATCATATCGAAATCGTGGTAACGTTCCTCGTACTCAAATAAACCCAAAAGAAATAAGTACTACCTTACAAAATAACAAAACAGAAAAAAATATCATAACCTAAAAACAAAATACTAAATAAAGCTCTTATAAACAAAATGCTAGCATATTCAGCCATAAAAATAAGACCAAATCCCCCTGCTCTATACTCAAAATTAAATCCAGAAACAAGTTCTGACACCTTCTGCAAAATCAAAAGGAGTACGATTAGTTTCGGCTAAACAAGAAGCAAATCAAACTAATGCCAAAGGAAACGTGATTCATAAAAACCATAACTCTTCCTGATAATAACCAAAATTCAACAATCTATATCTCTCAGCTAAAAATACGAAAGGGAAAAAATTAAAGCCAAACTAACCTCATAAGAAATAGTTTGTGCTACTGCTCGAAGACCTCCTAACAAAAAATATGAAGAATTAGGAGATCAACCAGCAATTATTACAGTATACATACCCATGCTTGTGCAACATAAAAAAAATAATAAACCTAAAGAAAAAGTCGGTATAACACTTAAATAATGGATTCTCAATCATACTAACAAAGATAAAAAAAACTAAAAACACGAGCTAGATAATAAGGATAATAATTAGACATAGTAGGAAAAACTTGCTCCTTAGTATATAACTTAATTGCATCTCCAAAAGGTTGAGGTAATCCGCAAATGCCTACCTTATTAGGCCCCCAAAGAATTTGAATATATCCTAGAACCTTCTGCTCTAATAAAGTTAAAAATGCAACCCCAATTAAAACACAAATAATCAAAATCAAATAAGAAACCACACCTATAATATAAAAATTATACATTATTACCTGGACTCGATTCATCCATTATTAGATCCTAAATCTAATGCACTTATCTGCCAAAGTAATTGCTCATTTATTTTTATTCCTTAATAATAAATATTATTAGTACTTGCTCTTTTCGCACTAAAGTACTACTACCAATAAAGGATAGTAACCGATCTGGCTTACGCCGATCTGAACTCAGATCATGTAAGATTTCAAAGGTCCAACAGACCTATACACTAAGCTTCTGCACCTAGATAAAATCTTAATCCAACATCGAGGTCGAAATCTCTCTTGTCGATATGAACTCTCAAAAAAAATGACGCTGTTATCCCTGAGGTAACTTAGTCTAATAATCATCAATAAAGGATCATAAAAATACTTAAAAGTAATTATATAAAAAAAAGAGTTTATTTTATCTCCTCGTCGCCCCAACGCAACAATCAAATAGCAAATTTATTCATTACCAACTACAAAAATTACTACTTAAATATAAAGATCTACAGGGTCTTATTGTCCTCTTAAATTATTTAAGCCTTTTCACTCAAAAGTAAAATTCAACGTTATGAACAAAGATAGTCTTCCACTCGTCCAACCTTTCATACAAGCCGACAATTAAAGGACTAATGATTATGCTACCTTCGCACGGTCAAGATACCCCGGCCGTTTAAAGCCTCACTGGGCAGGTCAGACCTTCTATTTTAACAAAGGGACATGTTTTTGATAATCAGGCGGAGGAAATCTTTGCCGAATTCCTTTAATCATCCTCTCCAATATACTAATAACACCATTATAAATTACCTTAACTAATTTAAGGCAAAATTAAATGCAATAAAATATTATAAACAACTCAAATAAGTTATAACAAAATTACAAATGACGGCTACTTCTAAGCCCACATCTTTCATTTAATATAAAACCACATTATAAATAATAAAAGTAAAGAGCAAATCCCCCTTACTATTCCTCACGGCAGAACTACAAAAATCAAATCCACAACAAGTCTAGCCGCGGCTGAATTAAATCCAATTCCTGCACAACCAGATATAATGGTAACCGAAAGGCTTTTCACCACTAAAATAAGATTCATAAATAATATACTACATATAATATCATAATATTTTAGCTCTTTCCATTTGGGGAAATAATTATATAATAATATTATTTAGTGCCCCCTGATACAAAAGGTACAACATTTCATGTTTTCTTCCCTTCAAACAAAATTTCACCTATTTAAACAATCCCTTACGGTACTAATTAACTATAATATCAACAAATTAATTCTATACCCCATACAATAACATCAATTAAAGTTGATTCACTTAGTCTCAATAAAAGTTATCCTTCAATCAAAATAATCTGAATCGCACAAAAACCTTTTCGATGTAAACGAATAACTCAACTAACAAGTTCTATTTTGTTACTAATTCAACCTAGGCACACCTTCCGGTAAACCCACTATGTTACGACTTATCTCACCTAAACAAGTGAGAGCGACGGGCGATGTGTACATATTTTAGAGCCCTACTCATAATAGCAATATAACTAATATTACATTCAAATCCACCTTCATCTAAATGATTTCATAATAAAATCCGTATAAACATTCCATTCTAATCCATCTCCTCTTACTGATAAGCTGCACCTTGACCTGAAGTCCTCCTCAATAAAGATAATGAAAGATTCTAAGCTCTCCTTAATACCTGGAATTACGGCGGTATACAAAATGCCAACAACAGTGAGTAAAATATATCGTGGATTGTCGATTACGGGACAGATTACTCTGAACAGCCTAAAATACCGTCAAATCCTTTGAGTTTCAAGAATATAACTACTATTACCCAGGTATTACATTTTACATTAAAAATAATAGGGTATCTAATCCTAGTTTAACAAAAAATTTCATAGCCTCATATATAGAACTCATTAATTTAAATAATAATTCCACCTAAAAATAAAAAGACAAAATCCTATAATTTAAATTTATAACTACACCTTAACCGTCATTGCCTCTTCCCTTCAATCCCCTCGTCTCACCGCGGCAGCTGGCACAAATTTCGCCGAGTCTTGCTAAACCTTAACTGCTTCAAACATTAATCAATAAACAAAAACAAGTACTGCGAACGATTATACTTCATCCTTTATCTTTAAGATAAATGACATTTATTTCTTATCCGGAAGGTTACATATACAACTAGACAAACAAGAGAAGAAAAGCCAGGATAATACTTTATCATTAATTTATAACGCTAAAATAAATAATTATTAATTATGTATTTAATACAATTGATAAAAATTAGTATTAAATAAAACCTATTTTCCCCCTTGTCTAGGATACAATTTTGTTTTTTCCCCCCTCAAACAAAATTGTATCCTATCAAAGTATATTTACTCTCTCCTTACACATATGCTGTAAAAACTAGCATATTCTGGATACGTTAGTCTTTTTAATATACCTTTAGTCGGTATCTCAGGTTAATTAAGAGAAGTTGATAGATTTTCAAGTTTTAATTATTATTAATATATAATATTTCTAAATTTAATTATTATAACACAATATTCACCTATTTAAATTCTCGTATACCACTATAAATAATTATTAAATAATAAGATGCCTGGTTAAAGGATTATCGTGATAGGATAAATCAAGTATTTTAATATACTCTTATTACACCTAAAAGAATTAAACTTTCACCTTTTACATCAAAAAGCAACGTGCACCGTACACTAAAGTGTAGAAAGATAAGCTAAGATAAGCTAGTGGGCTCATACCCCACATATGAAGATTACTCTTCTTTTTCTAATGCTCAATAACCCTAAAACTCTTTTATTCTCTACAACACTTGAGTTAGGAACTCTTATTTCCCTAACTTCCTCATCATGATTTGGTACTTGAATTGGTCTTGAAATTAACCTCCTATCATTCATCCCCCTGATTTCAAAGGCCAACAATCAACGTCACACCGAATCTGCTCTAAGATACTTTTTAGTACAAGCTATTGAGATATCCTTACTTCTCATAGCAATTATTTTACTTTACATAGGACTACAAACTATATTTAATTACTATTCCCTTACTTTTTAAAATAGGGGCAGCTCCTCTTCACTTCTGAATGCCCGAAGTAATAGATGCCATACTCTGAATAGACTGCATTATTTTAATAACATGACAAAAATTAGCCCCCCTCGGCCTACTTTCTTACAGCTTAAAACCCACAAATTTAATCTACCAAACCTTAATTTTATCTTTAGTAGTAGGTTCAATCGGAGGTTTAAATCAAACATCACTACATAAAATCTTAGCATTTTCATCTATTAAACACACTAGCTGAATACCTATAGCCCTTCTATTAAGTGACATAGCATGATCCCTCTACTTCTTATTTTATGCCATACTTTCAATTATAGCAGTCACTCTTATCGCAATAAACAAAATATTTCATATTAATCAAGCTTTTTCAAATAAGTTTTATTGTAACAACAAAATTAGCTTTTTTTACACGTCTTTTATCTTTAGGAGGCCTTCCGCCATTCTTGGGATTCTTACCTAAATGAATCATCATTATAAAAACTGCTGAACAAATATCATTTATTATTCTCACCTTAATAGTAATAACTGTACTAATTACCCTTTTCTATTATATGAGAATTGCATATGCTGCCTTCATTATTAATCATTATAACCAAACATGAACATCCTTAATGAAAAAAAATCAAGAAACATCAATTAGATCAATATTCATTATTATTTCATTAAGAGGCATAATCATTTTACCTTTAACTGTCAACATCCTTTAAACAAAGACTTTAAGTTAAAAAAACTAATGGCCATCATAGCTATAAATAAAAGGCAATCTTTTAGGTCTTAGTATATTAACTACTACTCCTGAATTGCAGTCCGATATCATAAATATTGACTATGAAACCTAATAGGAGGTTTATTAACCATAAATAGATTTACAATCTATCACCTAATACTTCGGCCACCCTATTTAACTTCACTTGCAACGATAATTACTTTCTACAAATCATGAAGATATTGGTACAATATACTTGATCTTTGGCGCTTGAGCAGGGATAGTAGGAACATCACTAAGTTTTCTTATTCAGGCAGAACTTGGTCGGCCGTGTAGCTTAATTGGCGATGGCCAAATTTATATTGTAATTGTTACTGCTCATGCTTTCATTATGATTTTCTTCATAGTTATGCCAATTATAATTGGGGGCTTTGGTAATTGATTAGTGCCTTTAATACTAGGAGCACCTGACATGGCATTTCCTCGCCTAAACAACATAAAATTCTGGTTATTACCACCCTCATTAACTCTACTATTAACAGGAAGAATTGTAGAAAGTGGTCCAGGAACCGGATGAACTGTGTATCCTCCTCTCTCCAGAGCCATTGCTCGCGGCGGAGCCTCTGTCGACCTTTCTATTTTCTCTCTTCATCTAGCTGGTGTATCCTCAATTCTCGGGGCCGTAAATTTTATTACAACCGTAATTAATATACGAACTCCCGGAATAACTTTAGAACGAATGCCATTATTTGTTTGATCTGTAGTAATCACTGTTGTATTACTTCTTTTATCTCTTCCCGTATTGGCGGGAGCTATTACAATACTTCTAACTGACCGAAATCTTAATACCTCCTTCTTTGACCCCTCAGGAGCAGGAGATCCAATTTTATACCAACATCTATTCTGATTCTTTGGCCATCCTGAAGTTTACATTTTAATTCTTCCCGGATTCGGCATAATTTCACATATTGTAACCCAAGAAAGTGGTAAAAGGGTAACTTTTGGTGTTTTAGGAATAATTTATGCAATACTAGCAATTGGGTTCCTAGGCTTTATTGTCTGAGCTCATCATATATTCACTGTTGGTATAGACGTTGATACTCGCGCTTACTTTACCGCAGCCACAATAATCATTGCTGTTCCTACAGGAATTAAGGTATTCAGATGAATTGCTACACTTCATGGAGCACAAATAACTTACTCGCCTTCAATCTTATGAACTTTAGGTTTCATTTTCCTATTTACTGTTGGGGGCCTCACAGGAGTCGTATTACCAACTCATCTTTAGACATTGTTCTTCAAGACACTTATTACGTAGTAGCACATTTTCATTATGTACTACTATTGGTCCTGTATTTGCTATTATAGCAGGACTTATTCATTGATTCCCCTGATTTAGAGGAACAACGAAAAAATCCTACATGACTAAAAATTCAATTCTTAGTAATATTTATAGGAGAAACATAACATTCTTCCCTCAACATTTCTTAGGTCTAAGAGGAATACCTCGTCGGTATTCAGATTACTCAGACGTCTACCCTCAAATGCAGGCGACTAATCGGGTACTTCTTGTGGAGTAGCTTTCTTCTCTGGAGAAGATACCTTTAAGTCGATGAGCAGGACACGCAAACTCTATTCACGTCAGCAAAATGAGGTAGTGTTGAATTTAATAAATAAGTTTATAGAAATTCTACTTGTTGATCATTCCGTCTCAGATATGAAAGGTGTCAAAAAGCTAAAAAAATTTGTGCACTAATTTTCTACAGAGGGGAAGCTTACCAGACCTTTACTCACCGGTGAGTAAACGTTTAGAAGATCGGGAAATTCTATCCCCCAATAAGCTTAATAAGAGTGTGCGATATATCAGTCTGTACTGCAAGATGAACCGTGCGTGTCAGAAAGACTTTGAGGTTCTATAGTCAGAAGATTAGTGTGATAGATACGTAGCGTTATGTATATAACATCTTGATGAAGTGAGTCAAGGTTGCAAAAGACGCCTCGCAATTTTTTATAGACGCAAGTTTAACTTTCAGGCTAAGCGAAAGTAATGGCAGTATCTATTACTCTCTTTGCGCACCGAGACGAGGAAGTACTCGAACACTATTACTAAGAAAGAAAATTGATTGATTCTTCTCCAAGATGTGGAAAGTGAGCTTAGGATGTTCTATATATTTCAGGTTTAACTGAAAATCTCCGAATGTAATCTAAGTACAAAAAAAAAAAAAAAAAAAATTGTTGATGTCTGTGTTCTACACCTGTTCTACCAGGCCTCTATAACTACTTTGTATCTCGAATCAGTGCTTTAAACCGCTAGCTTTTGAATTCATTATCCGGACTTGTCTCACAGGCTAAGAAGCTGGCCTGGGTCTACAAGGTAATTACGTACTTAATTAATTAAAAATATATTATTTGAGTGCGAGGCCAATAACCTGCATCTGAATCCTTTACAAACTTACGGCCATAAGTGTGATAAAACTGTTACAAAATTGTTAAGCTTCGTGGCCTTCTGATTGAAAAGAAGCTTGGTACAGTCTAAAAGGAACAAGGTTTTAAGCAGTAAGCATTGATTGTCCTTACGTCGTATAAAACCTAGAGCAATAAGTTGAAACCAAAAGGGATCGATGTGTAGTAAAGCTTTCATTGTTACTATTCTACTCTTGGATAAAAATGTACATGCAGTCTTTGCATGGACCCCATATCGAAACATCCTTCTATATTAAGAGAGTTAAACTTTGTTTCATTTTAGAAGATTCAAAAACTTCACGGTAGTTACACAATTTTTAGAGTTCATGCAGATGGCAGAATCTTTGGAGTCAATAATCTGCTTTAGAACATCTTAACATATAAACAATCAAACAATAAACAATTGTTATTAACGTACAATTGAATGGTACTGTAGTACGCGTATGTGATATCTAAATGAATCGGTTTAGCTCGATAAATTAGATTTGTCCTCTTACGGTTTTATTATCTCTTCGTGTACCAAAGCCGCTCGTGTTAAAAGATTCGAAAATATGTAAACTAAACAATAAATCACCTACATGTATTATACCTTGTTTTATACCTTCTTTTAAAGTTACATTAGGATCGCCTACATGTCCATTTTGTTAGGTGTATACGCAGGGACTTTATTACAAATTAATAATCATAAGTAAATGGATCAACAATTAAGCCATTGTCAATGTCATATTAGTATCAACAGCTGTTGTTCATCATCTGTATCAGATTGTCTTCCGATCTGCCGTTTATACACGAAGTCCCTTGGCAGAATAGTGAAAACCATCAATATTACATACCTGCTCTTATATACTAACATGTGGCTCGTTCACAATCTTATCTTGCAGTCACTTCTTATATAAAGGTTTGTAAACTAAACCGGCTGGATCTGATGGTAGCTGTGTGGGTCCTGGTATTCTCCTATACTCTTTGACACATAAACCTAATTCGATTGGGTTCATGCTTAGACCACTTCGCTCTTGGAGTTGGAGGTACTTCCGAATTGAATGCTGCACAGCTGTCGTTTTAGTAGGGGGAAAAGTAGCCATATTGAAGTATAACTCTCCCTTGTTATACCTGACATGGCTTATACCAGATAGGACATGGTTCCTTCTCCATTTTGTAAGGATTGAGTTTTGGTTGGTTGAAGACTGACTAACTTGCAAAATTCTTCTTCTCATTGATGGATCTTGAAGGCTGCTGAGTATAGCTGAGGACGTGTCTCAGCCTGTTACATCATGAAAAAATTAAAAGCAATCTTTTAATGACGCTAAAGTTTCTTTAAAATTAATAATTTCGTAGCATTTTCTTTCAGTTCTGCTTGTATTTGGCTATAAGGGAATCAGCAACTGCGCGTGAAGTCTTCTGGTAAGAGTCCTAAAAGATCTGAATAAGACCCATCAACAGCTACAGATTTCCCGTTTGTAGTTTCTTCCATTATTCTTGTCCATATACAGCTACCCTTACTCCATCGAAAACTGCTTGCATCATTTACAGCCGTCTAGTATGATCTCCAGGATCCTCAAGAACTTTGACTGAATTCTCGTGGCATCAATGGCAGAATTAAATTAGATCGTTGCAGATATTTATCGAAAGCTCTTTTTTCTCATTCGGCACTTTCCATGTCTTATTGTAATTTATATCCATAAAATATGAGGTGAAAATAGAATTTAACGTAATTTATATACGTACTCAACGGAGATTTGAGTTGCCATTTTTAGTCCAATATTCCGAAAGGTCCTTTCTGCAGAAATAATGGTATTACTAATTGTAGATATCAGGATGCATTTAGATACTTTGATTGATTTCTCTTTTTTCATGATCCAACAGGCTGTGACACGACACAGCAGTGAATAGTTGGCAGCCTTCAAGATCCTTCAAAAAGAAAAAAAATTGTGCAAGTTAGTCAGAGTATTGAATCAACCAAATGTCAATCCTGGCAAAGTGGTAAGGTTAGACATGTCTTATTCACCTGGATGGAGAAGGAAAATTGTCCTCCCTTGTATAAGCCATATCAGATAAAACAAAGAAGTAGTTACAAACCTTCAATATGGCCACTTTTCTAACACAGCAGCTGTGCAACATTCAATTCGGAAGTACATCCAACTCAAGAAGCGAAATGGTCTAAGCATGAACACAATCGAAAGAGGTTGGTGTGTGAACCCACACAGCTACCATCAGCACAAGCCGGATAATCTTACTTACCTGAACATTGAAAGGACTGCAAGATAGGATTGTCACCGAGCCACATGTTAGTGTAAAAGAGCCGATATGAAGTATTCAAGGTTTTGTGCATTCTGCCAAGGGAGATCATGTAGAAATTACAGATCGGAAGAAAATCTGATATAGATGATTACGAACAACAACTGTAAAAACCAATATGTGTTTGACAAAGGTTTAATTGTTGATCCAATCAGTTATATTGTAATAGCGTCCGCGCCTTATAGACCTAACAAAACGGACATGAAGATATCTTGAAGAAACTTTAAATGAAAGTGAAAGGACAAGGTATAAAAAATGAAGTTGGTTTATTGTTCTGTTTAGATATTTTGGAATCCTTTAACACGAGCTGCTTTGGTGCCCGAAGAGAAAACGAAACCGTAGCAGGACACATATAAGGTAACGACCAAAAGACAAACCATTTATATATCACATTCGCGTATTACAGTATCATTCAATTGTACGTTTAAAACAATTTTTTATTATTTGATTGTTTATATGTTAAGATGTTGAACAGCAGATGATAGAATCCAAGGATTCTGCCTTCTCCAAGGACACATAAAATTATGTAACTGCCGTTTAGTTTTCGACTCTCCTAACCGAATTAAAGTTTAACACTATACAAAAAAACGAAATTTGGAAAATGAAATGAAATCTTTAAGTTTTACGTCCCACGATTATGCCGGTTAGGCTAAAGGAGACGGTGATGATGAGTAATGAATGAAATGGTGGAATGAAGAAAGTGGGAGGAAACGGGAGAACCCCGAGAAAACCCACGCACACGGTGTTTGTCCACCACAAAGTTCACTTGGCGGGGGCTGGGATCGAACCCGGGACCCCAAGCACCAGAGGTGAACGCTCTACCACTGAGCCACCGCGGCCCCCAAAACGAAATTTGGATATTCCGTACCTGCAAAGATTCCATGTACATTTTTATCCATGACGATGTCGTAAGAAAGAAAGCTCTACCACACTTCGATCAGTTGGTTTAACTTATTGCCCTAGGTTTTATACGACATAAATATAATCAACGCTTTCTGCTCAGCACCTTGTTCTTTTGCGATTGTACCAAGCTACTTTTCAGAAACAAGCCCACGAAGCTTAACAATTTTCTGTAAGGGTTATACTAGACTTGTAAAGGATTCACATGCAGGTTATTGGCCTCAAAATCTAGTAGGAGATCCTTAGGAAAATAGGTGCTTGAATACCTTGTAGAACCAGGCCCGCGTTTCTTTGCCTGTGAGACAGGTCCGGTCAATGAATTACTAAAGCTAGCGGTGTAAGGCACTGATTCGCGATACAAAGAAGTTATACTGGCTTGATAGAACAGGTGTAGAAAGGAGACATCAATAAAATTATGAGGTGTGAGATTTTTTTTTACTTAAGTCACATTGGGAGATATTCAGTCAAGTACTCCTGAAGGATATAAAACTCCTAGGCTCACTTCTACGTCTTAGGCCACAAGCCCTGAATTTCCCCCCTTTTTGAATAGTGTTCGAGATTTTGCTGTCTCGGTGGCCAAAGTAAGTAATAGAGACTGCGATAATCTTTCGATTAGCCGGAAAGTTAAACTTGCGTCTATAAAAAAATTCGAGGCATCTTTAGAAACCATGACTCGCTTCATCAAGTTGCTATATACAAAACGCTACGTATCTATCACGCTAATCTATACATATCTATACATATCGCACATTTTTATTAAGCTTATTAGAGGAGTTTAATTTCTCGATCTTCTAAACGTTTTGTCACCGGTTAGTAAAGTTCTCGTAGGCTTCCCGTCTGTAGCAGATTAGTGCACCAATTCTAAAAGCTTTTTGACACCTTTCATATCTGAGACGGAATGATCAACAAGAAGAATTTCTGTATCTTATTTATTAAATTCAACACTACCTCATCTCGCTGAAGTGAATAGAGTTTTCGTGTCCTGTCCATCGACTCGAAGGTATCTTCTCAAGAGCAGAAAGGTACTGCACAAAATGTACCCGATTAATCGCCAGTAGTTAAGACTTACCAAGTATACTCACACTAACACTGAACCAGACAGAGATTTGGCCTGGTATGTATGCGAGCATATACATAACTGTTACCAGAGCATCCTAGATCACCAAGTAAATTCCTTTACAAAAATAGACTCACCATATCGTATGTAGAATTCTGCATAGATTGCTGACACAGTCCACCTAAGAGCCGTTAACATTAGCAAGAAGAAAGTCAAAACACCAAATATGTGCTTAGATCTATACTTCAGAGTGATTTCAGAGAACATTGTTTTACCAAGTTACAAAAACACTCAGACATTTTATTAAAAGATGTCGAGATACTTGTGCTTCTCTTATCAAAACGAACGCAAGCAGTTAGTATGCACTACAACTAACAGGACATACTAATATTTGATAAGAAGCGTAGTGAGATTAACATTTTTTAATTGCAACTTACACGCTGTAATAGACTAAAAACTGTTGAAAAATTAATTTCATATGGCATATCTACAAGGCTGCCGATTGTGGCTTTCCGCAGAAATTATGGTATTACTAATTGTAGACATCAGGATACATTTAGATAAAAAGATAATGACCGCAGATGTCGAGATCCTGAGCTGACAAAGAATGAAAATCGAATGAATAAGATATAGTAAAGAGAAAGCGCTTTAGAATGATGGACATCTTTATGAATCACCTGCGATAGCGGAAGCATCCCCGAGCTTGTGAAACTTTTTGTAATATGCATCCACTACGTCAGAAATCGCCTTAAAATGAGAACATTACTAGAGATGTCACTTGACTTCATTGTAATTTTATTCCACTAATACTCCACTATTGTGCATACGGTAAATGTGTACAAAAAAGTAAACAAAGCACTTGTGTTATGACAGTAGATCAGCCATTAAACTGGAAGTTTGTTCAAATCGTACCTGCAACTCAAGAAATTTCTGAACGGTCCAAAGTTGTACCGCCTTTACAAGGTTTTAAGTTAAGTAATTTCTAGGCACGATTGGATACATTATGTCAGGAGAAGGTATAGAAGACCTTTTTGGTATTCTGTACACTATAGCAACTTTAGTGAAAATGCTCAATAGCCATGCCTACTTAAAATCATTGAGATCTCATTTCTAGAGTTTGCTCCGGGAACTCTACATGTGGTTATGAAGACATTTACATTCCTCGGAGATGACAAAATCTAGGATCTGCGATCTTATTCAACAACGTCTGGATAACGAAATCAAAATGATCATTTAAAGAAAATGAAACTGCATGACAAAAACATATTAAGAAATCTCAAAATTAAGACGGTGACATTTTCCGAAACGTTAACTTTGGCTGCAGTATATAGAGAAGGTCATAATCGTATTGCCATTCATCCAAAGGGACTAAATTGAACAGGGGACTAGAAACTTCATTTTTAGGCAATTAAATTAATGCTTCCGTTTTCTCACGCAGTTAATAATTTTTTCTATGGAAGATTTGCACATTAATAATCTCAACTGATGGAAGTTCAGGAGGCAACTACGATATCAGAGGATCAGAAGATATTAACAACTCAAAGAACATTCACAATTCG
The DNA here is from genome assembly GCF_964235325.1 of Thermobia domestica. Taxonomy (NCBI): domain Eukaryota; kingdom Metazoa; phylum Arthropoda; class Insecta; order Zygentoma; family Lepismatidae; genus Thermobia; species Thermobia domestica. The sequence goes on from NC_137464.1 coordinate 138,215,802, forward strand.
CAGAAAAAGAGGCCTCATTGAGCGAAGTTCCAAGTGATATGATTATCGAACAGTGCTTAACGACTACCACAGTTTTTTCTGGGGGATTAACTCAACGTCAGACATAACGTTAGCAAGATTCATTGCCAAATACTGTTACGATAAAAGAAGTTCTATATTCTTTTGAAACAATCAGTATATAATCTGAGAGGCACGTTGAGCTAATGCCTCCTTCCTTGTGTGAAAATATCTCAACGCGCAAGAATGTCAATTCGAATGCGGTAAATATTCCATTCTTTCTCTTGTGTTGAGTTTTAAAACTCACACGTACAAGGAAGAGTTCTTCTACACGCAACGGTGTGGACTTAAAATGGCAACTCAAATCTGCTTTAACTACGTATATAAATTATGTTAAGCGCTATTTTACCTTATATTATATGGATATAAATTACAATTAGACATGGAAAGTACCAAGAGACAAGAAAGAGTTTTCGGGAAATATGTGCAACGATCCAATTTAAATCTGCCTTTGAAGCCACAAGAATTGAATCACAGTTCTTGAGAAACCTGAAGACCAAAACTAGAGGGCTTCAAATGATGCAAGCAGATTTCGAAGGAGTAAAGGTAGCTGGCTGTATATGGACAAGAATAATGGAAGAAGTTACAAACAGGAGATCTGTAGCTGTTCATGGGTTTGATCCAGATCTTCTAAGAATCTTACTACAAGACTTCATGAGCAGTTGATGATTGTTTCAACGCCACATATAAGGTGAACTGAAAGGAAATGCTACCAAATTAATAAATTTAAGGATATTTTAGCTTCATTAAAAGATCGCTTTCACTTTTTCATGACGCAACAGTCTGTGACACGAACTCAGCTATACTCAGCAGTGAATAGTTGGCTGCCTTCAAGATTCTTCAAAAAGAAGAAGAATTGTGCAAGTATGTCCCAGTCTTCAACTAACCAAATTCAATGCTGACAAAATGGTCAAGATTACATATTTCTTATTGTTTGTATGGAGAAGGAAACATGTCCTCCCTGTTATAATCCATATCAAGTATAACAAGAGAGTTGTTACAAAGCTTGAATACGGCCACTTTTCCCCCTGCTAACACGGCAGGTGCGCAGCATTCAATTGGGAATTAAATCCAACTCCAGGAGCGAAATGGTCTAAGCGTGAACCCAATCAAAAGAGGTTGGTGTGTGGACCCTGCCGGATAATCCTTTATGATGATTATTTTGTGATATCGTCCCAGCCTTAAAGACCTATCAAAATGGACAACACGACGATCTTGACGAAATTTTAAATTAAGGTATAAAGAAAAGGTTAACAAATGAAGGTGGTTATTGTTCTGTTTACATATTTCGGTACACGAGCTGCTTTGGTACCCGAAGAGGATACGAAACCGTAGCAGGACACACATAAGTAAACGAGCACAAACCAATTCATTTAGATATAACTTTCACGTTCTAAGTATCATTCAATTCTACGTTTATAACAATTGTTTATTGTTTGATTGTTTTTTATGGGAAGATGTTCAACAGTAGATGATTGACTCGGAGGATTCTGCCGTCTGCAGGGACACACAAAATTGTGTAACTGCCGTTTAGTTTTCCACTCTCCTAAAAAGAAGCCAATATTAACACTTAATAAAGAACGATGTTTCGATATGCGGTACATGAAAAGACTCCATGTACACTTTCTCCAAGAGGGGGCGTATGAATGAAACCTCTAAAACACCTCGATCCCTGTTTGTTTTAACTAATTTCTTTTGGTTTTATACGGTATAAGGACAATCAATGCTTACTGGTCAGCACCTTGATCCTCTGTGGCAGTACCAAGCTGCTTTTCAGACAGAAGGCCACGAACCTTAACAATATTCCGTAACAGTTATATTACACTTACAGTCGTAAGATTGTAAAGGATTCAAATGCAGGTTATTGGCCTAAACTCTAATAGGACTTTTATAGGTAATTAGGAACGTGTTTACCTTGTAGAACCAGGCCCACTTCTCTTGGCCTGTGAGACAAGTCCGGCCGAATAATTACTAAAGCTAGCGGTGTAAAACACTGATTCGCGATTCAAAGACGTTATACAGGTCTGGTAGGACAGGTGTATAACAGAGACAGTAAGAAAGTAATCAATTGACAGATTTTTTTTTACTTAGGTTACCTTAGGAGGTTTTCAGTTTAGTCACCTGAAAGATATAAAACTTCCTAGGCTTACTTCCCAAATCTTGCACCAGAAACCCTCATTTTCCTCTTTTGGGATTTGTGTCCGATAACTTGCTCGTCCCGCTGCCCAAGGAAAGTAAAAGAGACTGCGATAATTTTCCGTTTAGCCAAAAAGTTAAACTGGAGTTTATAAAAAATATCGAAGCGTTTTTTCCAAGCTTGACTCATTATACCATGATTCTAAATTTATAACTACCGTTTAGTTTACGAATCTCGTAAAACGAAGCAAAGTTTAGCTTTCTGAATAAAGAACGATGTTTCGATATGTGGTACAAGCAAAGACTCCATGTACACTTTTATCCAAAAGGGGGCGTATATATGAAACCTCTAAAACACGTCGATCCTAGTTGGTTTCAACTTATTTCCTTAGGTTTAATAGTCTATAAGGACATTCAATTCTTACCTCTCAGCACCTTGATCCTTTGCGATTGTACCAGGCTGCTTTTCAGACAGAAGGCCACGAACCTTAACAATATTCCGTAACAGTTATATTACACTTACAGTCGTAAGATTGTAAAGGATTCAAATGCAGGTTATTGGCCTAAACTCTAATAGGACTTTCATAGGTAATTAGGAACGTGATTACCTTCTAGAACCAGGCCCGCTTCTCTTGGCCTGTGAGACAAGTCCGGCCGATGAATTTATAAATCTAATGAACTGATAAATGATGAGCACAAAAGTCCTGTAGAGCATCTGTTATCATAACAGTATTTGGGAATGAAGTATTAATCTTTCTAACGTTGTGTCTGACGTTGAGGTAATCCCGGCGAAAATTTCGTTCCCTTAATTAAGCTCTTTCGATAATGATTTCACTTAGAACTTCGCTCAAGAAGGCCTCTATTTCTGCGAATTGTGAATGTTCCTTGAGTTGTTAAAATTTTGCATACTCTGATACACTAAGTGCCTCGAGGGCTTCCATCTGTTGAGTATAGTAATGTGCAAATTTTTCATAGAAAAGATGACAAGCTGCGTGAGAAAACGGAAGGTTAATTTAATTGCCTTCAAATGAAGGTTGTAATCCCTTGTTCTATCTAGTCCTTTTGGATGAATTGCAATACGATTATGACTATCTCTATATACTGCAGCCATATTAACGGTTCGGAAAATGTAACCTCTTAATTTTGAGATTCCTTAATATGGTTATTGTCATGCAGTTTCATTATGTTGTAAATGTTGCATATTGATTTCGTCATTTAGACGTGTTTGAATAAGATCACAGATCCTAGATTTGGTCATCTCCTCCGTCTGTTGTAAATGTCTTTATAACCACATGTAGAGGTCCGCGAGCAAAGTCTAGAAATGAGTTCTCAATGATCTTGAGTAGGCATGGTCATTCAGCATTTTTGCTAAAGTTGTCATAGTGTTGAGGACACACCAACGTTCTTCTATACCATTTCCTGACAATGTATTCAATCGTGCCTAGAAATTACTTAATTGCAAACCTAAAGGGGGACCGACTAGAAATATCATAACCTTTGGACCGATTAGAAATATCATTAGCTCAGGTACGATTTGAACACCTTTCAAATATAATGGCTGATTTGTTTTCTCATGTGTTTTGTTCTCTTTTTCTGCAATTATTTACTGTATGCAGAAGTGTAGAATATATAGTATTAGTAATTGATGTTGAAATATTTAAGAAATAAAGAGGGAATACACTGCTTATATCAAAACGAAAGATCTGTATCTCTCCTTTTAGACAAACGTTGTGGCGAAGCTTTCACAAGATGAACAGCTATCCAAAGGTTGCTTGAGAATAGGAAACAGAGACGCGAGACGCGAGTGAAGACTTGGTTAAATGTTCCGAGTAAAACAGCTTTGACAACCAAGAACATGAGTGTATAGCATTAGTGGGGAAGAGAATGTCAGAATGAGGAAAGTAGATAAGATATTCTTGTTAAGACAATTCTACCGTGATGTCATTCTAGAACTTGGATATGAAGAATTTTCATAAAGAGACTTCTTAAATTATGATTTTTTCTGCTCTGTGAAATTTGTCCTATCACTTAGTTACTAATCAAAGCATACAGTGTGTTTATATGAGAAGCTTATTTGATTAGCCCAGAGTTGATATGCTTTCTGATGACTAGTGTTACTAAGTTGGTTGCGAACACGGGACTGACTATACGGTAAATATTTTCCACCTGAGCGTGTAAGAGAAGATCTCAAAAAACTTAAAATCGATTCTTTATTTGGGTCATCCATCAGGTCACCGGTCTCAGACCCTCAGTAAGGCTGCTTTGGAGGTAGAATATAATTGGTTCAAGATCAAGTTTTAAAGCATACAATCGATAAAATATTATTAACGATAGACCGGAACTTAGTGAATCCTACACAACTCTGTATGTAAGCACTAGTGAGCAGCAAGGACGCTAATTAAATTCATATTTGATAGCCTCGAGTGTTAACACACAGGAGACTTTCTTTAAATAATATATCCGTAAGAGCACAATTGTTTGAATTAAACAGTTACTATCAGGTTAACAATCAAGAACCAGGTGAGAGCATTATGGGTGCTAAATAAACTTCATCAGCAGGTTGCGCTCTAGAATAGTATTGTAGTTGCATAGAAACGGGAAGTATAGCAATTACTTGATTATCATTGATAATTTAATACTATTTTTTTTTTTTTTTTTAACATTTGGTATCCAAACATTTTTCAATCTTAAGGGCCCTCCTAAGACAAACCGCTGTTCGTTCCCAAAACTATACATCTGTCATACCCTCGTCTTATTAAAGGCAGAAGTAAATCCACAATTTTTAAAATGGTACGAAATTGTATAATGTTAGTTAAGGAGTTCTAAAAACACTACTGATTCGTTTATAAAACCTAGGTACACAACACAAAATCCTACGGATTTGGATTCACTTTTGGACTCCTTTACTAGCTGTAAGCCAATAGGAATCAAGTAATAGACGGCGATGTCCACTACTGACTTCTAAATTTCACAACACTGTAAGAAGTACATAATCCGGCATAAGACATTTGGCCTTACCGGGCACCTCGAAATAAACCCCTCGTGTTGCACTCTAAACAACTAATTAAAAATCGAACATTTCCGTCCTGCTCAAAATTATTTCTTCAATCACCGCATCACTTAGAGATCTATTTAATCTCTTATTAATATCTCTTTTCAGAAATTGTAGAACACTATCACAATGAAGTCAAGTGACATCTCTGCTAATGTTCTAATTTTAACTCGATATCTGACGTGGTGGATGCGTTTTACAAAAAGGTTTACAAGCTCGGGGATGCTTGTCCTATCACAAGTGAGCCACCAACTTGTCCATCATTTTAACGCGCTTTCTCCTTAGTACACCTTATGAGCTCACCATGATATTCATTCTTCCTCAGCTAAAGACTTCTTGTTCCGCACGTCACAGGGTTTAAACTCGAATAAATCGAATCTGCAAGTCCTAAGAACAATATGACCTGCCGAACTTTTCCCTATGTAAATTCCTCCTATCTCGTCTGTTGTACTACATGCAAACTGATTCCACTCGTTCTAATGCAAGTATCATTGCGGATCTCGACATCTACTGTTATTATCTTTCTACCTAAATGCATCCTGATATCTACAATTAGTAATACGTTATTTCTGCAGAAAACCCAGACTCTTGCTGATCGTTTGTTAATGACATATTTATAAACAAAATCGGATAGGTATTGTAAAAAACCAGATATAAACAATTGGTAAATGAATCGGTATTGTAGGCCGAAAGGCGTTTTTGCAAAATGAAGCAGACGATTGGTGATCCCTTTTAGAAACGTATTTAAGAATAAAAGGACACAATGCAAATATCGCATTTTTTTTCACTCATTGACAATACTAATGCAGTATTGTCAATACTAGTGCAATACAAATACAGTATTCGGTAGGACGAAAAGGTTGTTTAGGATGATTCTTGATGATTGTTAGTTTCCGACACACATAAGAAAAAATGAATAATGGAAATGTCGTTACAAAACGGAATAATCATAATGTTTTTATCATTTACAATTCAAAAGAAGTCATTCAGTAGTACCAAAGAGTTTTTCGAAGATAAAACAGACTCTTAGTACCATCACTTAGTGGCGTGTTTAAGTATAAAATGTAGAACGGAATTCTATGAAAAAGTCAGATTATTACAATTGAAAAGTGAGGCTTTCAATAAGGCCACCGGAGTCTTTGGAAGATGTAGCACACTCTTCCTAATCGTTAGTTACTGACATACTTAAAATTGAAAGAAAGGAGCGTTTGTAAGTTACAAATCGACTAGCCGAACCTGCGCTCTCTTCACTGCGCATCATTCACATACGACCATAAATATCCTACTCATTCTCACTTCTGTACATGCCCCTTTAGAGACACTACAGAAAGAACTCTTGGGAAAATAATCGGCAATGCGTATCATAAAGGGGACAATTTATCGATTATTCTTTTTCTCAAAATATCGCACCGTTCCCAAGTTTTAAGTCTTTTTTCAGTTGGGGTTTCTAGTCATTAAGCTGTACTGGTTTCTTCCTTCCTGCATTTTCTTGCTAATCAGTGATTGCCTTCATATTTAAGAATTAAATGAAACAATGGGATTTTCGTAATTGGCCATATATTTACAATTGGTCAGTGAGTCCATCCTTTAATGTGAAAGGAGTGTTTGGAAAATGCAAAGGAGTGTTTGGAAGTCGAAATTTATTTACTTACATATGTAGGAATAAAATGAAAGAAAGCAGCAGACTTCAAATGTTACATGTTACAAACGAAAAGTGAGTGCATTGAGTAGGGCGGAATATGTCATTCGTATATAAATCAGACTCTTGATGATTCTTAGTGACTAAAGTATTTTAGAATAAAATCATATTATGGATATTGACGTTAATTATCACATATGCTACATTGAAAATTCTGTGTATTATTGTTAAAAGTTGAAACCACACACTAGGGGGAAAGGGGCTTTTTAAAGCTCAAAGAGAGTCTTGCTGGTCGTTAGTTACTGATATATTTAAGAATAATATGACGGAAGGAAATTCTCATTATTAGTCAGGTATTTAAAATTAAAAAGTTACTCTATTCAGTAGAGCCAAGAGAATGATTGTTAGCTAAAGTATACACTTGCTGATTGTTAGTTACAGAAATATTCAAGAATAATTTGAAACAACCGTATTGTCGTAATTTGTCATATATTTACAGTTAAAGAGTTATTCGGGTAAATATGGCGAAGGTGTGTTTGGTAGTTGTATTTTCACATTTGCTGATCGCTAGATAATGGCATATGTTGAATAAAATGAAAGAACTTAATTGTCTTTAATTGTCTAATGTTTCACTTGAAAATATCTCAAATGTAAAAATTCTCGTCTTTCATTTCATCCATAAATATGTCAGTTACTAAGGAAGAGGAAGAGTTTATTTGAGAAATAAGTAAATGAACAATCAGGCAGTCTGCTTCGCCTTCTAAAATCTCTTTTCGACCTATTTAATACATTCCCTTTCTATTGTTAATATTAGGCTATTTACGACAATTACGGTCTTCCATTTTAATTTTAAAAATGTCTTTAACTAATGATCAGCAACTGGTTCCTTCTTATTCCAAGCATTCCTTCGCACAATTTTGGACTGTTGGACTCAATTTTCAATTGTAAAATTCTCATAATTTCCGACAATTTCTTTCTTTAAGTTACTTCTTAGGTATTCTTTCTTGTAGGAACCGAAATCAATCCGCATCAGCTTGCTGGCACTTCTTTCGCCCTATTAAATTGACTCACATTTCTGATGTAAATAAGCCTTAACTTACGACAATTCCGTTCTTTCAATTTATTCTAAAGTATTTTGGCAACTAGTGATCAGCAAAAGGCTACTTTGGCATGTACTTAGTATTGCTATTTGTTTCCATTGAGTAAGTTGAATCGAGTGCTTGGAAGATAAAGCTGATCCTTGTTGGTTGTTAGTTACTAATAAATTTAAGAATTGAATGAAATCAAGGAATTGTCGTAATGTCTTTGATATTTGCTATTGAAATATGGGTCTATTGTTTTTGGCAAATGCAGTGTTTGTAAGCTGAAGTAGACTCTTGCTGATCGGCATTTACCGACATATTTAAGAAGGAAATGAAAGAAGAAAATTGTCGCAAATTGTCAGATATTTAGTATTGAAGATTGATGTCAATTATTATGGCGAATGGACTATTTCATTGATAAAGCAGAATCTTGCTAATGGTCACTTACCGAAATATCAAAGAAAAATGAAAAAGAAACTGAAATCGGACAGATATTTTCAATTCAAAAGTAAATCTTCTTAGTAAGAACGAAAGGAATATTTGAAAGATTAAGCAAACTCATTCTGATCATTAGTTCCTGCTATATTTAAACATAAATTATGCAAAGCAGAAGACGTAAATAATCAAATATTCAGTACGGGAAAATAAGAGATGGCCGGTTGAAATATTTTAAAACTATCATTAGTTATTGACTTATTCGAATATAAGTTATAAAAAGAAATGTTCTTAATTTATCTGTAATTTAGAATTGAAACGTAAGTCCATCGCGTACAACGATGAAGGGTTTCGAATATGAAGCATACTCTCACTGAACATTACTTAGTGAAGTATTTAAAACAAAATCAAAGAACGGGATAGTCGCGAATTGTCAGATATTTACAATTGAAAGTTAATATATTCAGTACGGAGTAAGGCAAGTTTAAAAAATGATGAACAGTCTTGCAGATCATTACTTACTGATAATCTAAAAAAAAAAAATACTAAAATTTTTAATTATTTATAAATGTCATGGAGAGTTTTAAAGGTGTAACAAACTCTTTTTAATTGTGTAAGTGACATATTTAAAATTAAAATGATAGAATGCAGTTTTCGTAAATTGTGATATATTTTGATTAAAAAGGGAGTACAGTTAGCAGCGCGGAGGAGAATATAAGTTAAGGTAGACTCTTGCTGATCTTGTGTTACTGACATTTATACGAATAAATTGGAAAATGAAATTGTCTAAAAGTGTCAGATACATACAATTGAAATGAGGGCAATTCGGCGAAAGGAGTTCTTAGTGTACTAAGCAGACTTTTAATGATGATTAATCCTTAACATATTAAAGAATTGAATGATAGATGACAATTGCCTTAAATTGTCAGATATTTACAGTTAAATAGTTAGTGCATACGAAAGGGGGAGAATTGCGTGGAAAGTGAAGCAGACTCTTGCTGAACGCTAGTTGCTAACTTATTTTAGTAAATAGTGAATGTTCGTAAATGTCCATTGAGTGATAACAAAGGAAATTTTCTATGATATAAAAACTTTAGTTGGGCGTTAGCTACTGACGTAATAAAAACTAAATGAGGAAAGCAATTGTCGTAAATTTTCATATATTTCAAATTATATGTCTATATTGTAAAGGTAATGGAGAATTTAGGCTAGTATAAATTAATAATATTTTCGTTATATCTCAGGCCTTTGCAATTGATATGTCGTCTACTCGGAAGGGCCAAACTAGTGTTTTAAGAATTGCGTTCTTTAATTTTGTTGTTAAACTTGTCTTCATTAAGGGATCAACAAGTGTCTGCCCCAGCTTCAAATAAATTTGCCCCTACTGAAGAGACCAGCTTTTCAATTGTAAATATATGAGTAAATATAGATAAATAGAGCGAGAGTTTCTTTATCTCCCAAGCATTCCTTTCAGCTGTCCAGACATTCCTTCAGACCCACTTTTCAACTGTAAACATCTAACAACGAACTTAAACCCTATTTTTTTATTTTATTCATAATATACACCCTCCATTCCAAAAGAAACCGAACGTTTTAAAAAAACAAAAAAGCAATGTACATTTTGGGACAAATCATTTTTATTAATCAATGTATTCCCCTTCTGCATCGATACACATATTTGCACGCTCCAACAAGTTGTCAAACGACTTTTCCATGTCCTTTATTGGAATGGTCTTTAGGCTGGCGGTAATTGCCTTCTCAATGCCATCAATCGATGCGTGCCACTTTCCTTTCATCGCCAAATGCAGTTTCGGGAAAAGATAGAAATCGCATGGAGCGAGAACTGGTGAATAGGGCGGATGATGCAACCGAATAATGTGATTTTTGACCAAAAATTCAGTTACAAGTCGCGAACGATGTGATGGTGCATTATCGTCCAAAAGAGTCCAACTGCCGATTTCGTGATATTCGGGCCGAACACGATGAATTCTTGCCAGCAAACGCTTCATGACGCCCAAGTAAAACTCTCCAGTGACTGTCTGGCCGGGATGAACAAATTCTTTGTGGATAATTCTTTTTGAATCGTAATAACAAAACAGCATCACCTTAACTTTTGACTTCACCAAGCGACTTTTTTTGGGTGTTCATTCATCCAGCACTCTACATTCAGCACTTTGCCGCTTTGTTTCGGGCTCATATTCAAAACACCACGTCTCGTCACCAGTTACAATCGATTTCCAGAAGTTTCGATCCTGCCGAGCACTTTTAACGATGTCTTTGCAATGCGCAATTCGATCAACTTTTTGGTCTTCGGTGAGTTTGTGTGGTACAAACCGCGAATTAATCTTCTTAAGGCCCAAAACTTCGGTCAAAATGCGGTATGCGGTTGTTTGCGGAATGTCTAATTCCATTTCAATAACTTTCACCGACGATATTTTGTTATATTTGATGAATCCACGCACTTTTTCGTTGTTTTCTTCCGATAATCCGGTTCTGGGACGGCCTAATCTTTCGTCATCATCCAGCGTCTCTCTACCCGATTTGAATCGCCTGAACCACTCGTAAACTTGCGTACGGGATAGACACTCATCACCATATGCATTTTGTAGCATTTGGTGCGTTTCACTAAAAGTTTTACCCAGTTTAACACAAAACTCAATTGCAGCTCGTTATTTGAAACTCATTTTCCGACCAATGTACACAACACACTGACAGTTGAAACGCAATAACTTTGTTGCCGTGCATCCAAATGTCATGACATTTATACCAGTTGTCAATGAGGGACTAGGCCATCTACCGGTAAAATATTACAACAGATGGCACTAGTGGTAATATTTGTTTTCAAAAGTTCGGTTTCTTTTGGAATGGAGGGTGTATGTTGGTAATTAACGATCAACAAGTCTACTCAGCCTCAAAACCATTAGCTTTGAAAGTACCTTTATCTTCAGGAGCGAAATGGTCTAAGCATCAATCCAATCGGATGAGGTTTGTGTGTCAAAGAGGATATGCGAATTCCAGGACCCACACAGCTACCATCAGCTCCAGCCGGCTAATGTTACTAACCTGCACATACCAATTGACTGCAAGATAGAATTGTGAACGAGCCACATGTAAGTGTAAAATAGCGGATATCCATTATTTAATATTTTTTCCATTCTGCCAGAGACTTAATGCACAAATGGCAGACAATTTCATATAGATGATGACGAACATTAGCCGTAAAAAACAATATGAATGTCACAACTGTTGATCCAAACAGTTATAATTAATATCTTGTAATAACGTCCCCGCCTTATAGACCTAAAAATGGTCATGATGACGATCGTGATGTAACGAAAAAGAAGGTGTAAGGACAAGGTAATGAACATGAAGGTGGTTTATTGTTCTGTTTACACATTTTGGAATCCCTTAACACGAGCGGCTTTGGTACCCGAAAAGAAAACAAAACCGTAGCAGTACATATCTTATTTAACGAGCTAAATCAATTCATTTAGATATCACATTCGCGTACTAAAGTACAATTCAATTGTACGTTTATAACAATTGTTTATTGTTTGATTATTTATATGTTAAGATGTTCAACATAAGGTGATTGATTCCAAGGATTCTGACATCTGAAACGACACTAAAAATTGTGTAACTAACGTTGTATTGTCGAATCTACTAAGAAGCAAAGATGTTTCGATATGCGGTACATGCTAAGACTCCATGTACATTTTTAACCAAGGCGTAAGAATGAAAGCTCTCCTACACGTCGATCTCAGTTGCTTTCAACTTATTGCCCTAGGTTTTATACGACGTAAGGACAATCAATGCTTACTGCTCATCACCTTTTTACTTTGCGATTGTCCAAGCTGCTTTTCAGACAGAAGGCCACGAAGCGTAACAATTATCCGTAACACTTATATTACAAATATGGTCATAAGCTTGTAAAGGATTCACATGCATATTATTGGCCTGAAACACTATAGGAAATTTTTAGGTAATTAGGTCCGTGATTACCTTGTAGACACAGGCCCGCTTCTCTTGCCCCGTGAGACAAGTCCGGCCGATTAATTTATAAAGCTAGCGGTTTAAAGCACTGATTCACGATACAAAGTAGTTATACAGGCCTGGTAGAACATGTGTACAACACAGACATCAAAAAAAATTATTAATTGACAGATTTCTTTTTTTTTTTTTTTTTTTTTTTTTTTTTTTTTTTTTTTGTACTTTGGTTACATTCGGAGATTTTCAGTTAAGAACACTTGACAGATCTAAATTTTCTTGGGCTTACTTTCCACATCTGCCAGAAACCCTGAATTTTCTCTTTTAGTAATAGAGTTCGAGTACTTGCTCGTCTCGGTGCCCAAAGAAAGTATTAGACTCTGCTATTAACTTTCGATTAGCCTGAAAGTTAAAATTCGAGGCGTCTTTTGCAACCTTGACTCACTTCATCAAGATGTTATATTGATGACGCCACGTATCTATCACACTAAACTTCAGGCTATAAAACCTTAAATTTTTCTGATTCGCACGGTTCATCTTGCACTACAGACTGCCAATTCGCACATTCTTATAGAGCTTATTGGAGGATTGGTATTTCTCGATCTCCTAAACGTTTTCTCACCGGTGAGTAAAGTGCTGGTAAGTTTCCCCTCTGTAGCAGATTAGTGCACCAACTGTATTAGCTTTTCGACACCTTTCATATTTGAGACGCAATGATCAATAAGAAGAAATTATATAATCCCACTTTTTAAATTATTCACTACAACATCTCGCTTAAGTGAATAGAGCTTGCGTGTCCAGTCCATAGACTCAAAGGTATCTTATTAAGAGCAGAAAGCTACTCAACAAAATATACCCGATTAATCACCAGCAGTTGAGGTTTACGAAGTGTATTCATCTCTAACACTGAACTAAAGTGTCATTTGGCTGGTATTTATGCGAGCATATTCACGCCCGTTGACCAGAGCCATCCTAGATCACAAAGTAAATTCCGTTCCAAAAATAGAAGCACCAAATCGTCAGTAGAGTTCTGCATAAATGATGGCTGCATATAGCGGAATATTATGGCAAAGTGCTTATAGTACAGTCCTTGCGCAGTCAAGATAAGAGCCGTTAACATTGGCAAGAAGTAAGATGAAACAGAGATATGTGCTTAGATCTATACTTCAGACTGTTTTCAGAAAACAAGTTGCCAAACAGTATAGATATTTGCATTGTGAACTATTTCCTGTTTACGAACTAACTGGTATTGTTTCTTTGTCAATTTCGCGTCAACATATAATGCTAATGCCTCATCGTTTGTAATCTTAATTGGTACTCTCGTCTCTGGACTCTTGTACGCCTTTTTGATTCGCGATCCCTCCTGGGTGACACATCAATCTCTTTCACGATATAAGAAGCATCTTGTTTTTCTTTTGCACGTAAACCCATGTGCGCTGCATACACTAACTCTTCATTTGTCGATATTGTACTAACGACAACGCTCTTTGCTTTCTCACTTGCTTCCTCAACACTTCTCTTAGACGCCCTACAGGTTTTCTCGGTGTCACACTTATACTAAATGATCCTGGTCGTCGTAATGTCGCTGCATTCCATACGTTTGCAGAAAACTCCACTGTACTGTCATTGCATTCATTGCACGATGACATTTTTGCCATTTCTCTTTGACATGTATACAAAAACTGTCTGTAACCTTTCTGACGCACTCTGCTACATCCTCATCACAATTTTGTAATTTTAATTTGTCTATTACACATGTGTAAACATTATTGGTTCTTTTGCAGCTATTGGAATCAAGTCTCCAGGCGTCGAAGAAGACTCGATGTGTTAGCGTACAATCCATTTTTGAAAGTACAAGAAGAAAAAATTATGCAAACAAATTCACGTCATAGTTATTATGCACACACTACAATCATTACTCTACACTTTTATACTCATTAGAGCCTGGAGACTGGTGGAGAATTGTTTTTACCCGTCAATTCACTATACCTGTTCCTAAGTACAGTAAACTTTCTTATTCGCTAGTGTTTCCCATCACGCCAAATTCAACCAATAAACCCACGGCACTTCTCATTCATGTCACATGCACGTCATACCTTCATCTATAGTTGTCACACTATATTCCTGGCATTCACCAACAGCTGTCTGTGTTATATGCTGCAGACGTAAGGTCTAGCACGGAAAATGTCGATCAGCTGATTCTACATTGCATACAATTAATCTTGTTTGTCGGATCCCACATACTTCCCCATGTGTAATTTGGCACCTTACTGGTCTTTTCCCACCACTTGGGACCTTGCCCCAAGAATTCCCATCGTTTTCCCACTATTTCTCACTTTTTAAATTTTGTCCAGCTAGATGTGGCAATTGAACCACTGGGGGCCTGTGAGACAAGTCCGACAGATGAATTACTAAAGCTAGCGGTGTAAAGCACTGATTCGCGATACAAAGATGTTATACAAGTCTGGTAGAACAGAGACAGCAACAAAGTAATCAATTGAAGATTTTTTTTTTTACTTAGGTTAGATTGGGTGATTTTTAGTTAAGTACACCTGAAAGATATAAAACTTCCTAGGCACACTTCCCACATTTTGGACCTGAAGCCCTAAAATTTCCGTTTTGGGAATAGTCCGAGAATATGATCGTCTCGCTGCCGAAGATTCTGCTATTAATTTTCGCTTAGCCTGAAAGTTAAACTTGAATCTAGAAAAAATTTCGAGGCGTCTTTTGCAATCTTGGCTCACTTCATCAAGATGCTATATTGAAAACGCTACGTATTTATAGACCTATACAGGCTATAGAACTTTAAAGTCTTTCTGGCTCGCACAGTTCATCTTGCACTACAGAATGATTTCACACTCTTATTAAGCTTATGGGGGATTTGAATTTCCCGATCTTCTAAACGATTTCTCACCGGTGAGCAAATATCTGGTAAACTTTTCCTCTGTAGCAAATTAGTGCAACAATTTTATTAGCTTTTTGACACCTTTCATACCTGAGACAGAATGATCAACAAGATGTGTTGCTGCTTACGTGCAAAGACCTTGCGTGTCCTGTCGATCAACTCAAGGGTTTCTTCTCAAAAGCAGAAAGTTACTTCACAAAATCTACCAGATTAAACGCCAACAGTTGAGGCTTAGGAAGTGTACTTATCTCTAACACTGTACCAGACTGTCTTTTGGGCTGGTGTGTATGCGACCATATTCATGGTCATTGACCAGAGCCATTCTAGATCACCAAGTAATTCCTTTACTAAAATAGAAGTCTGTAGAATTTTACATAGATGATCGCATCATATAGGGGAATATCATGGCAAAGTACCTTAAGTACATTCCCTGCATAGTCCAGACAAGAGCCGTTAACATTGGCAACAAGAAAGTCGAAAGACATTGATATGTGCTTAGAACTATACTTTAAACTTTTTTTAGACAGACATACATACAGAAACTTTCAGATATTTTACTAAGATGTCGAGATACATGTTGTTCTCTTATCAAATCGAATGCAAGCAGTTAGCATGCAATACAACAAACCAGACATAGTAATATTTTATAAGACGACTACCCAGATTAGGATTTTTCAATTAGAACTTTCACGATTTAATAGACTAAAATCTATTAAAAAATTACTTTAATATGGCATATCTACAAGGCTGCCAACTATGCCCCTCTGCAGAAATTTGGTATTACTAATTGTAGATAGGATGCATTTAGATAATAAGATAATATCAGTAGATGTCGAGATCCGCCATGATACCGGCAATAGAACGAGCGGAATCAGTTTGCATGCAGTAAAACCGACGAAAGCAGGCGGCTTGAAATGGGAAAAGTGCGGCAGCTCATATTGTATTTGGGACTTGCTAAGTCGAATTATTCGAGTTTGAACCCTGTGACGTGCGGAACAAGAAGTCTTTAGCTGAGAAAGAATGAATATCATGGTAAGCTCATAAGGTATAGTAAAGGGAAAGCTCGTTAAAATGATGGACAAGTTGCTGGGTTACTTGCGATAGGACGAGCACCCCGAGCTTGTGAAGCTTTCTGTAAAATGCATCCACTACGTAAAAAACGCCTTGAAATGTTAACATTAGAAGAGATGTCACTAGACTTCATTGTAATAGTATTCTACAATTACTGAAAAGAGATATTAAAAAAAGATGATATCGATTTCTAAGTCACGCGGTGATAAAAGTAATAATTTTGCGGATGGTGGGGGATGTTCGATTTTTAATTAGTAGTTTAGTTTGCAACATGGGCGCCAATACTTCGAGGGTAACATTTCGAGGTGTGCGGTAAGGCTAAACAGCTTATGCCGGTTTATGTCCTTCGTACAATGCTGTGAAATTTAGAAGTCAGCAGTGGACATCGGCGTCAATTACTTGATTCCTATTGGCTTACAGATAGTAAAGAATTTCAACAATGAATCCGAAGCCGTGGGATCTTGTGTTGTGTACCTAGGTCTTAAAAACGAAGCACTAGTTCTTTTAGAGCTCCTTAACTGAAATTATACAATGGCGTGCCATTTAAAAAACCGTGGATTTACTTCTCCCTTTAATAAGACGAGGGTATATCAGACGTATAGCCTTGGAAACGAACAGCGGCTTGTTTTAGGTGGGCCCTTCGGATTGAAATATGCTGGGATACCAAATGTAAAATAATTAATAATCAATGATAGTCAAGCAATTGCTATATTTCCCGTTTATATAAAACTACAATACTTTTTGAGAATGTTTCCTGCTGAAGAAATCTACCTAGCACACATAACGCTCTCGCCTGGTTCTTGTTCGTTAGCGTGATAGAGACAGTTTTATCCAAAGAATTTTGTTCTTACGGATATATTATTCAAAGAAAGTCTCCAGTTTGTTAACACTCGAGGCTATCAAATATACATTTAATTAGCGTCCTTGCTGTTCACTAGGGCTTACATACAGAGTTGTACAGGATTCACTAGGTTCCGGTCTATCATTAATAATATTTTCCCGTTTCTTTGCTGTAAAACTTGCTATAGAACCAATTATATTCTAACCTCCAAAGCAGCTTTACTTTGGGCCTGAGACCGGTGATCTGATCGATGAGCAAGTAAAGAATCGATTTTAAGTTCTTTTGAGATCTACTCTTACACAGTGAGGTGGAAAATATTTACAGTATAGTAAGTCCTGTGTTCGCTATCACCTTATTAACACTGGTCTTCACAAAGCAACCTAACAGTTGGCTAATCAAATAAGCTTTTCATATAAGTTCACTGTATGCTTTGATTAGTAACTAAGTCATACACATTTCGTAAAGCAAAAGAAAAAAATTAATTTCAAACGTTTGTTGGTGAAAATTGTCCATAGGCTAGTTCTAGAATAATATCACGGTAGCATTGTCTTGACAAGAATATCGTATCTAATTTCCTCATTCTGACCTTCTCTTCCCCTCTAATGCTATACACTTATGTTCTTGGTGTGTCAATTCTGTTTTACTCGGAAAATTTAATCAAGTCTTCTCTTGCGTTTAGATGTCCTATTCTCAAACAACCTTTAGATAGCTGTTTATCTTGTGAATGCTTCGTCACAACGATTGTGTAATGGTGAGATACACACTATTTCTTTTGATATAAGCAGTGTAGTACCTCTGTATTTCTTCATTATTTGAACAGCACGTACTGATACAATATATATTCATACAGGAAATGAATATACACTTCTGCATACACTTCTGCATACAGTAAATGACTGAAAGAAAAGTGAACAAAGCACATGCGTTATGACATTAGATCAGCCATTATACTGGAAAGGTATTCAAATCGTAACTCAGCTGAAGAAATTTCTGACCGGTCCAAAGTTGTACCCCTTTAGGAGGTTTGAAGTTAAGTAATTTTAGGCGCGACTGGATATATTATGTCAGGAAACGGTATAGTAGATCTTTGGTGTATCGTGTACACTATGACTACTTTAGTGAAAATGCTGAATGACCATGCCTACTCAAGATCATTGAGAACTCACTTCTCGACTTAACTCGGGAACCTCTACATTTACAACCGTCAGAGGAGATGACAAAATCTTTGATCTGAGATCTTATTAACAACGTTGGATGTCGAAATCAATATCCAACATTTACAAGAAAATGAAATTGTAAAACAAAAACCATACTAGGAAATCTTAAAATTAAGACGGTTACATTTTCCGAACCGTTAACTTTGGCTGCAGTATATAGAGAAGATCATAATCGTATTGCAATTCATCCAAAGGGACTAGATTGAACAGGGGACTACAACCTTCATTTGAAGGCAATTAAATTAATCCTTCCGTTTTCTCACGCAGTTGGTCATTTTTTATAGAAAATTTGCCATCACTGTACTCAACAGATGGAAGTTCTGGTGGCAAATACGGTATCAGTCTACAAGAAATTAACAAGAGATATGATTACCCAACAGTGCTTAATTAAGGGCACGAAATTTTCTCGGGGATTAACTCAACGTCAGACACAACGCAAGTAGGAATAATCCTTCTTTCCCAAATACTGTTACGATAACACAAGTTCTACATGACTTTTGTGCTCATCTCTTTATCAGTTCATCAACTTAAAAATTCATCGGTCGGACTTGTCCCCCAGGCCAAGAGAAGCGGCCCTGGGTCTACACTTTAATCACGTTCCTAATTACCTAAAAAACTTCTATTAGAGTTTCAGGACAATAACCTGCATGTGAATCCTTGACAAGCTTACGACCGCAGGTGTAATATAACTGTTACGGAATATTGTTAAGCTTCGTGACCTTCTGTCTCAAAAGCTGCTTGGTACAGTCGCAAAGGATCAAGGTGCTGAGAAGTATCCATTGATTGACTTATAGCGTATAAAACCTAGGGAAATAATAATAAACTGGGATCGACGTGTTGTAGAGACTTCATTCTTACGCCTCCTCTTGAATGAAAGTGTACATGAGGTCTTTGCATGTACCGCTAACCGAAACATCGTTATATATTAAGAGAGTTAAACTTTGCTTCTTTTTAAGAGATTCGAAAACTAAACGTTAGTTATAAATATAGAATATTGATGATATGAGTCAAGGTTGCAAAAGACGCCTCGATATTTTTTTATAAAGTCCAGTTTACCTTTCAGGCTAATAGAAAGATTATCGCAGTCTCTCTTACTTTCCTTGGGCAGCGGGAAGAGCAAGTTATCGGAAACAATTCCCAAGAGGGGAATTTTAGGGCTTCTGGTGCAAGATGTGGGAAGTGAGCCTAGGAAGTTTTATATCTTTCAGGTGACTTAACTAAAATCTTCCAATGTTACCTAAGTAAAAAAAAAATCTTTCAATTGATTACTTTCTTGCTGTCTCTGTTATACACCTGTTCTACCAGACCAGTATAACATCTTTGTATCGCGAATCTGTGATTTACACCGCTAGCTTTAGTAATTCATCGGCTGGACTTGTTTCACAGGCCAAGAGAAGCGGGTCTGTTTCTACAAGGTAATCACGTACCCAATTACCTAAGGATCTCCTATTAGATTTTCCGGCCAATAACCTGCAAGATCCGATATTTTTAGTACTTCTGCCGTTCAGGACTCTGCCGTTTAGGACTTCTGGATGTCACTCACAATTAAACCTAGTGTAATCGTTAGTGCTTCCAGAGAACACTAATAGTCTCGTTAGTGCTTCACTATTAGCGTGCCTATCGCCAATTATATACCACAAAAGACCCATAAGAAATAAATGGTGAAGTTTTCATTGGCTCAAATTCCCGACAAATTCAAAAACGCTAATAATAGCTTTTAGTGCAATCGCTAGGACTTCCTTAGTGCTTCTTAGAACACCAACTCCCAATATTAGTGCTTCACTAGTTTGCACGCTAGAAGCAAAACACTTTGGGTGGGGTAACTTCACGTTAGCCCCCCCCAGAAAGCACTAACGATTAAACCTAGTGCAATCTTTAGTGCTTACAGAAAACACTAATAGTTTCGTTAGTGCTTCAATATTAGTGTAGATATGGCAAATTACATGTCACGGAAAGCCCATAAGAAATGCATGGTACATTTTTCATTGGGTCAACGACAAATTGAAAAGCGCTAATGATTTTGAGGTTGAGTAGACTTGTTGATCGATAGTTACCAACATATATTATGAATACAAAAAAAATAGGGCTTAAGTTCGTTGTCAGATGTTTACAGTTGTAAAGTGAGTCTGAAGGAATGTCTGAACAGCTGAAAGGAATGCTTGGGAAATAAAGAACTCTCGCTTTATTATTTATATTTACTCATATAATTACTATTGAAAAGCTGGTCTCTTCAGTAGGGGAAAATTTCTTTGAAGTTGTTGCAGACACTTGTTGATCCCATGAAGAAGACATGTTTAACAACAAAATGAAGGAACGCAATTCTTAAAATTTTCAGATATTTAAGATAAAAAAGTGAGTTCACGCAACAGGGCGAGAGGAGTGTTACATTTAAAATACTCCACATCGGATTGAAAACACTCCGTTGGCCCTTCCGAGTAGACGCACATATCAATTGCAAAGGATTGAGAAATAACGACAATATTATTCATTTAAACTAGCCTAAATTCTCCATTTGCTTTAAAAAATGGTCTCATATAATTTGAAATACATGAAAATTTACGACAATTGCTTTCCTCATTTAGTTTTTATTACGTCAGTAACTAACGACCAACTAAAGGTTCTTATATCATAGAAAATTTCCTTTCTTATCACTCAATGGACAATTACGTACATTCACTATTTACTAAAATAAGTTAGCAACTAGCGTTCAGCAAGAGTCTGATTCACTTTCCACGCAATTCTCCCCCTTTCGAATGCACTAACTATTAACTGTAAATATCTGACAATTTAAGGCAATTGTCTTCTATCATTTAATTCTTAAATATGCTAAGAATTAATCATCAATAAAAGTCTGCTTAGTACACAAAAGACTCCTTTCGCCGAACTGCCCTCATTACAATTGTATGTATGTGACCATTTTAGACAATTTCATTTTCCAATTTATTCGTATAAATGTCAGTAACACACGATCAGCAAAAGTCTACCTTAACTTATATTCTCTTTCGCGCTGCTAACTGGACTCCCTTTTTAATTCCAAATATTTCACAATTTACGAAAACTGCATTCTATCATTTTAATTTTAAATATGTCACTTACACAATTAACAAGAGTTTGTTATACCTATAAATCACCCCATTTCAATTATAAATAATTGAAAATTTTAGTATTCATTCTTTTTAGTTTATCAGTAAGTAATGATATGCAAGACTGTCCTTCATATTTTAAACTCGCTTTACTCCGTACTCAATATATTAACTTTCAATTGTAAATATCTGACAATTCGCAACTATCCCGTTCATTGATTTTGTTTTAAAGACGTCACTAAGTAATGTTCAGTGAGAGTATGCTTCATATTAGAAACCCTTCATCGTTGTACGCGATGGACTTACGTTTCAATTGTAAATTGCAGATAAATTAAGAACATTTCTTTTTATAACTTGAACACGAATAAGTCAATAACTAATGATAGTGATAAATTATTTCATCCGGCCATCTCTTAATTTCCCGTACTGAATATCCGATTATTTACGACTGCTTCCTTGCATAATTTATACTTTAATATAGCAGGAACTAATGATCAGAATGAATTTGCTTAATCTTTCAAATATTTCTTTCGTTCTTACTGACAAGATTTACTTGTGAATTGAAAATATCTGTCCGACTTTCTTTTTCATTTTTCTTTGATATTTCGGTAAGTGACCATTAGCAAGATTCTGCTTTATCAATGAAATAGTCCATTCGCCATAATAATTGATATCAATCTTCAATAGTAAATATCTGATTATTTGCGACAATTTTATTTCATTTCCTTCTTAAATATGTTGGCAACTACCGATCAGCAAGAGTTTACTTCAGCTTCAAAACACTCCATTTGCCAAAAGTAATAGACCCATATTTCAAAAGCAAATATCAAAGACATTACGACAATTCCGTAATTTCATTCAATTCTTAAATTTATTAGTAACTAACAATTAACAAGGGACAGCTTTATCTTCCAAGCTCTCGATTCAACTTACTCAAAGGAAACAAATAGCTATACTAAATATATTACAAAGTAGCCTTTTGCTGATCATTAGCTGCCAAAATACTTTAAAATGAATTGAAAGAACGGAATTATCGTAAGTTACAGCTTATTTACATCACAAATGTGAGTCAATTTAATAGGGCGAAAGAAGTACCAGCAAGCTGGTGCGGATTGATTTCGGTTCCTACAAGAAAGAATACCTAAGAAGAAACTGAAAGAAAGAAATTGTCGGAAATTATGAGAAATTTACAATTGAAAATTTAGTCCAACAATCCAAAATGGGCGAAGGAATGCTTAGAATATGAGGCAACCACTTGCTGATCATTAGTTAAAGACATATTTAAAATTAAAATGGAAGACCGTAATTGTCTAAATAACCTAATATTAACAATAGAAAGGGAATGTATTCAATAGGTCGAAAAGAGATTTTAGAAGGAGATAACAGGCATGATTATTCATTTACTGATTTGTTATCTCAAATGAACTCTTCCTGCTCCTTAGTAACTGACATATTTACGGAAAAATGAAAGACGAAAATTTTTACATTTGAGATATTTTCAAGTGAAACATTAGACAATTAAAGACCATTATGTTCTTTAATTTTGTTCTTAAATATGTGAGACACAAAATCAGCAAAAGACAGCAGTACCTCTTTCGCCCAACTGATTGTTCTCACTTCTTAATTGTTGCTAACTGAGAATTGACGCCAATTCCGCTCTTTCGTTTATTCATAATAATATTACTAACTAACGATCAGCAAGAGTCGGCTTCCTATTCAAACATTTGTCTTCGACGTGCGTAATAAATATACTTTACAATTGTACATACCTGACCATTTAAGACATTTAAGTTCTTTTATTTTATTCAAAATATGCCATTAACTAGCGATCAGCAACTGTGTAAATACATCAACTAGTAAACACACCTTCGCCATATTTACTCGAATAACTCTAACTGTAAATATATGACAAATTACGACAATACGGTTGTTTAATTTTATTCTTGAATATTTCTGTAATAACAATCAGCAAGAGTCTACTTCAGCTTACTATCATTCTCTTGGCTCTACTGAATAGAGTGACTTTTTAATTTAAAATACCTGACTAATAATGAGAATTTCATTCCGTCATATTATTCTTAAATTTATCAGTAACTAACGACCAGCTCTGTTTGATCTTGAAAAAGCCCCTTTCACCCTAGTGTGTGGTTTCAATTTTTAACAATAATTATATGAAAAATATTGTTTTTTACTTATTCTTAATTATACCTTCAACTAACGATCGCCAATAAAACGCATTAGCTAACAAGCACACAATTTTGGCTTTAGTGAATACACTGAATTTTCAATGTAGCATATGTGATAATTAACGTCAATATCCATTCTATGATTTTATTCTAAAATACTTTAGTCACTAAGAATCAGCAAGAGTCTGATTTATGTACTAATGACATATTTCACCCTACTCAATGCACTCACATTT
Organism: Thermobia domestica; assembly: GCF_964235325.1. Taxonomy (NCBI): domain Eukaryota; kingdom Metazoa; phylum Arthropoda; class Insecta; order Zygentoma; family Lepismatidae; genus Thermobia; species Thermobia domestica. The sequence continues at coordinate 138,239,729 of NC_137464.1, forward strand.
CGTTTGTAACATGTAGCATTTGAAGACTGCAGCTTTCTTTGATTTTATTCCTACATATGTAAGTAATTAAATTTCAACGTCCAAACAGTCCTTTGCATTTTCCAAACACTCCTTTCACCTTAAAGAATGGACTTAATATCTTATTAGGATCTACCTAAGGAGCGTATTTGAAGTTGCATTCTCCAGGTACGTAATTCACTCTAGGTTCCCATTCCTTCACTTCATAATGCTTGTCATCAGTTCGGCTATCCCATAAACATAAAAAACATTGGTACTTCGTGTAACCGCACTGCACTCCTAATAAAATACCAACTACTTTGGAGAATTGTATATATATGTATTAAGATATACTTATACTGTACGTTTAAAACAAATATACGTTGGAAGTACATTCTATTTTTATACACGTTTTAATTTACAGAGAGCAATACAAGTGTGTTGTTGAATATTGTTAATATTAATTTTTATGTCTGTGTTTGTAGTAATAAAGCAAATAGTTTTTCCCCAACTCAAGAGATCTGAAAGCATTACTATCAGGTGCACACAGTATACATACAAATATATTAATTTCTCTAGAAAGAACAAAGCGATTTTTACGAAACTTTTAGGGTTTATTAAATGTAGATCAATGTATACTTAGGTATAATTTCTATGTTACTATATCTAAGGGGACAGGAGCTAGGGGAATAAAATATCTGAAAAAGGGAAATTTTTGAGAGAATTTCCCGAAAATCCCTCTGTTACGGGAAAATTGTACGTGATGCAGTGAAACCGAGTGCATATTCGAATTCAGCGCAAAAAGTTCCATTAAGATCAGGTGATTTTTCTCATGTAACAAACATAAAGTTTAAATTTGTTAACTAGTGTTATCAAATATCACTGTCTGGTTGGTTGTAGTGCATGATAACTGCTAGCATTCGTTTTGATAACAGAACAACAAGTGTCTCGACATCTCCTCTTAATTAAAGATCTGAATGTTTCTGTAACTTGGTAATACAATGTTCTCTGAAAGCAGTCTGAAGTATAGATCCAAACATATATCTGTAAGTTTCATCTCTCTTTTTGCCAATATTAACGGCTCTTTGCAGGACTGTGGAAGGAATGTACTCTAGGCAGTTTGCCATGATATTTCGCTACATGCATCGACTACCAATGCAGAATTCTACAGACGATTAGGTGCTTCTATTTTGTAAAGGAATTTACTTGATGATCTACGACGGCTCTGGTCAACGGCCATGAATATGCTCGGATACATACCAGGCCAAATGAGAGTCTGGTTCAGTGTTAGAGATGACTACACTTGGTAAACCTTAACTGCTGGCGATTAATCGGGTACAATTTGTGGAGTAGATTTCTGGTCTTGAGAAGATACCTTTGGGTCTATGCACAAGACAAGCAATCTATATTCACGTCAGCGAGATGAGGTGGTGTTGAATTAATAAATAAAATTACAGAAATACTTCTTGTTGATCATTCCGTCTGAGATATGAAAGGTGCCAAGAAGCTAATACAGTCGGTGCACTAATCTGCTACCGAGGGGAAGCTTACCAGAACTTTACTCACCGGTGATTTGCGTTTAGAAGATCGAGAAATTGAAATCCTCCAATAAGATTAAAAAAGTGTGCGATATAGCAGTGTGTAGTGCAAGATGAACCGTGCGAGTCAGAAAGACTTTAAGGATCTATAGTCCGAAGATTATTGGGAAAGATAAGTAGTGTTATCAAAATAGAATCTTGATGAAGTGAGTCAAGGTTGGAAAAGACCCTCGAAATTTTTTATAGACGCAAGTTTAACTTACCGAGCAAGTACTCGAACACTATTACTAAGGGAGAAAATTCAGGGCTTCTGCTCCTGATGTGGAAAGTGAGTAAGAACATAAGCAGGCATATATGCTGCTCGTGTTAAAGAATTCGAATAAATGTAAACAGAACAATAAACCACCTTGTTTTACACCTTGTTTTTATACCTTCATTTAAAGTTACATCAAGATCATCTTCATGTCCAATTTGTTAAGTCTATAAGCCGATGACTTTACACAAAATAATAATCATAACTGATTGGAGCAAGAATTATGCCGTTGTCAATGACATGTAGATTTTCTACAGCTGCTGTTCCTAATCATCTATATCAGATTGTTTTCCATTCTGCCATTTCTACATGAACTATCTTCGCAGTATATATGTGTGTAGGTATATATGCATTAATGTAGTAATTGTATTTTTTATGGATTTGACTACAATTGTAGTATGTATATCTTGTATACATTTGAGTTGGTTGAGTGTAAGAAAAAGCAAACATAGCCTTAACTCTGCCGTTAAATAAATAAATAAAATAAATAAATAAATAAATACACAAAATTTTGAATACTTCATATCGGCTCTTTTACACTAAATTGTGACTCGTTCATAAACCTATCTTTCAGTCACTTTTTTATCTACAGGTAAGTAAGCTTATCCGGCTGGAACTGATGGTAGCTGTTTTTGTCCTGGAATTCGCATATCCTCTTTCACACACCAACCTCGTTCATGCTTAGATCATTTCACTCCTGAAGTTTTTGCTCGTTATCTTGTGTGTGTCCTGGTACAATTTTGTTTTCTGTTCCAGTATCAAAGCCGCACGTGTTAAAGAATTTGAAAAAAAGTAAACAGAACAATAAACCACCTTCTTTCATACCTTGTTTATATACCTTCATTTAAAGTTACATCAAGATCGTCTACATGTCCATTTTTTTAGTTCTATAAAGCGGGGACGTTATTTCAAAATAATAATCATAACTGATTGGATCAACAACTAAGCAAGTTTCAATGACATATTGGTTTTCAACAGCTTTGTTCGTCATTATCTCTATAAGACTGACCTCTGATCTGGTATTTGTACTTGAAGTCCCTTGGCAAAATGGAGAAAACATTCAATATTTCATATCTGCTCTTTTATACTAACATGTGACTCGTTCACATTCCTATCTTGTAGTCACTTGTTATGTACAGGTTAGTAACATTAGCCGGCTGGAGCTGATGGTAACTGTGTGGGTCCTTAAAATTTGCATATCCTCTTTCACACATCAAACTCTTTCGATTGGGTTCATGCTTAGACCACTTCGCTCGTAGAGTTGGAGGTACTTCCGAATGAATGCAAAAAAACTGCTGTGTTAGTAGGGGAAAAACTGTGCATATGGAAGGTTTGTAATATTCCTCCATTGTTATACCTGATATGGCTTATACCAGGGAGGACATGTTTCCTTCTCCATACGGGCGAATAAGAAATGTGTAATCTTGATCATTGTGTCCGGATTTTTTTGGTTGGTTGAATAACTAACTAGCACAATTCTTCTTTTTTTGAAGAATCTTGAAGACTGCCATTTATTCATTGCTGAGAATAGCTGAGGTCGTGTCACACCCTGTTGCATCATGAAAAAAGTGAAAGCAATCTTTTAATGACGCTAAAGTTTCTTTAAATTTAATAATTTCGTAGCATTTCGTTTCAGTTGAGCTTGTATTGGTTTCAAAAGAATCTGCAGCTGCTCATGAAGTTCTCTAGTAAGATTCTTAGATCTGAATCAGACCCATCAACAGCTACATATTTCCCGTTTCTAGTTTCTTCCATTATTCTTGTTTATATACAACTACCTTTACTCTTACGAATACTGTTTGTATCATTTGATAGCGTCTAGTATTGATCTCCAAGTTTCTCAAGATCTTTCATTGAATTGTCGTGGCTTCAATGACATATTAAAATTGTATGGTTGCAGATATTTCCCGAAAGCTCAATTTTGTCTTCCGGCACTTTCCGTGTCTAATTGTAATTTAAATGAAGAAAATATCAGGTGTAAACAGTGCTTAACATTATTTATATACGTACTTAACGCAGATTTGGGTTGCCATTTTTAGTCCACACCATTGCGTGTAGAAGAACTCTTCCTTCTACGTGTGGGTTTTAAAACTTAGTACTACAGAGAATGGTATAAGCAGCGCAGTCGAAATGACATTCTTGCATTGAGATATTTTCACACAAGGAGGGTGCCATTAGTTCAACGTGCCGCTCAGATGATAAACTGTTTCCTTCAAAAGTACTGTAGAACATCTTTTATCGTAACAGTATTGGGAATGAAGGATTTATCTTGCTAACGTTGTTTGTCACGTTGAGTTAATCCCCCAGAAAATTTTGTGGCCTTCTTTCAGCACTGTTCGATAATAATATCACTTGGAGCTTCGATCAAGAAGGCCTCTTTTTCTGGGAATTGAAAATGTTCTTTGAATAGTTAATTTCTTGTAATCGTCTGTTTCCTCCTGGGCTTCCTACTGTTGAGTATAGTGATGTGCAATTTTTTCATAAAAAAGATGACCAGCTGCGTGAGAAAAGGGAAGCAATAATTTAAAATGCCTACAAATGATGTTTCTAGTCCCCCGTACAATATAGACCCTTTGGATTAATTGCAATAAGATTATGACCTTCTCTATATACTACAGGCAAATTTACGGTTCGAAATAATTCACCGTTTTAATTTTGAGATTTCGTAATATGGTTTTTGACATGCAGTTTAATTTCTTTAAATGTTGCATATTGATTTTGTCATCCAGACATTGTTCAATAAGATCGCAGATCCTAGATTTTGTGATTTCCTCCGAGGGTTCTAAATGATCCCATAACCACATGTAGAGGTCAAGGAATAAAGTCTAGAAGTGAGTTCTCAATGATCTTGAGTAGCATTTTCACTAAAGTTGTCATAGTACAGGATACACCAAAGTTCTCCTATACCATTTCCTGACATAACGTATCCATTCGCGCTTAGAAATTACTTTACTGCAATCCTCCTATTGGCGGTACAACTTTGGACTGTTCAGAAATTTCTTCAGCTGAGTTACAATTTGAACACCTTTCCTGTATAATGGCTGATCTATTGTCATAACGCGTGTGCTATGGTCACTTTTTTTTTTTTTTTGCAGTTATTTACAGTATGCTGATCAGTAGAATATTTAGTATTAGTACACAGGGCTGACTATACCGTAAATGTTTTCCACCTACCCATGTAAGAGAAGATCACAAAAGAACTCAAAAACGATTCTTTATTTGTCTCATCGTTTAGATAACCGGTCTCAGGCCCTAAGCAAGGCTACTTTGGAGGTTAGAATATATTGGGTTCCAAAGCCAATTTTACAGGTTACAATCTGGAAAATATTATTAATGATAGACCAGAACATAGTGAATCCTACACAGTTCTGTATGTAAGTCCTAGTGTGCAGCAAGGACGCTAATTAAACGCATATTTAATAGCCTCGAGTGTTTAACACATAGGAGGCTATCTTTAAATAATAAATTCGTAAGAACACGACTCTTTGGATTAAACCGTTTCTATAAGCTAACAATTAAGAAAAAGGTGAGAGCGTTATGAGACCTAAGTAGATATCTTCAACGGGAAGAAATCTTAAAAGCTAATGTAGTTGCATATAAACGGGAAGCAAAGCAATTACTTGATTATTAATGATAAATTAATACTCATGTTTTTTACAATAGGTACCACAATATTTTTCAATCCCAAGGGCCCACCTAAAACAAAGCGCTGTTCGTTCCCAAAGCTACTCGTCTGTAATATGCTCGCCTTATAAAAAGGAGTAGGACATAGGCCGGCATAAGCCGTTCAGCCTTACCGGACACCTCGAAATAGAACGCTCGAATTATTGGCACGCCTGTTGCACTATAAACCACTAATTAAAAATCGAACATTCCCCTCCAACCTCAATTTTTTTCTTTAATCACAGCATCAATTAGAGATCGTTAATCTCTTGTTAATATCTCTTTTCAGACATTGTAGAATATTATTACATTCAATTCAAGTGACATCTCTGCTAATGTTCTCATTTTATGTCGATTTTTTTTCGTTGTGGATTCATATTACAAAAAGCTTTACAAGCTCGGGGTTGCCTATTCTATCACAAATGACCCAACAACTTGTCCAACATTTTAAAGCGCCTTCTCTTTAGTATACCGTATGAGCTCACCGTGATATTCATTCTCTCTCACCTAAAAACTTCTTGTTCCGCACGTCACTAGGTTTAAACTCGAATATTTCGAATTTTCATGTCCCAAGAACAATATGAGCTGCAGTACATTTCCCATTTCAACTCGCCCACTCTCGTCGGTTGTACTGCATGCAAACTGACTCCACTCGTTCTAATGCAAGTATCATAGCGGATCTCGAAATCTACTGTAATAATCTTATTATATAAATGCATCCTGATATCTACAATTATTAATACCATTATTTGTGCAGAAAGCCACAGTCGGCAGCCTTGTAGATATGCCATATGAAAGTAATTTTTCAACAGATATTTAATCTATTACAGCATGTGTTTCAAGTGAAAAATCCTAATCTGAGTACGCCTCTTATAAAATATTACTGTCTTGTTGGTTGTATTGCATGCTAAATGCTTACATTCGTTTTGATGAGTGAACAACATGTATCTCTACATCTCTTCTCAGTAAAATATCTGAATGTATCTGTAATTCGGTAATACAATGTTCTCTGAAAACAATCGAAAGTATATTTCTATGCACATATCAGTGTGTTTCGACTTTCTTCATGCCAATCTTAACGGCACTTAGCTGGAGTATGCAAGGAATGTACTCTAGCCACTTTGGCATGATATTCCGCTATTTGATGCGTTCATCTAGGCGGAATTCTACGGAGGATCTGGTGCCTCTATTTTAGTAAAGGAATTACTTGGTGATCTAGAATGGCTCTGGTCAACGGCCATGAATATGCTCGCATAAATACGAGGCCAAATACATACCACGCTCTGGTCAAAAGCCAGGTCTGGTTCAGTTTTGGAGATAAGTACACTTCGTAAGCCTCAACTGCTGGCGATTAATCAGGTAGATTTTGTGGAGTAGATTTCAGCTCTTGAGAAGAAACCATTGATTCAATGGACAGGACACGCAAGGTCTGTTCGCATCAGCAGTAATACATTTTGTTGATTATTCTGTCTCAGGTATGAAAGGTTTCAATAAGCTAATAAAGTCTTGCACTAATTTGCTATAGAGGGGAAGTTTACCAGAACTTTGTTCACCGGTGAGAAACCGTTTAGAAAATCGAGAAATTCAAATCCTCCAGTAAGCTTAATAACAGTGTGCGATATGGCAGTCAAGATGAACTGTGCTAGCCAGAAAGACTTTAAAGTTTCTATAGCCTCTATAGGTTTATAGATACGTAGCGTTATCAATAGGCCTATAGCATGTTGATGAAGTGAGTCAAGGTTGCAACAGACGCCACGAAATTTTTTATAGACGCAAGTTTAACTTTCAGGCTAATCAAAAGTTAATAGCAGAGTCTATTACTTTCTTTGGGCAGCGAGACGATCAAGTTCTCGGACATTATTCCCAAGAAAGGAATTACCTGCAGGCGTATCCTTTACAAGCTTACGACCAAAAGTCTAGTATAACTGTTACAGAAAATTGTTAAGCTTCGCGGGCTTCTGTCTGAAAAGTAGGTTGGTACAGTCGCAAAGGAACAAGGTGCTGAGCAGTAAGTATTTGTTATACTTACGTCGTATTAATCCTAGGGCAATAAGTTGAAAAAAAACTGCGATGTTCGTATAGTAGAGGTTTCATTCTTACGACCCAGCCTGGATAAAAATGTACATAGAGTCTTTGCATGTACGGAATATCCAAAACTTCGTCCTTTATTAAGAGTGTTAAACTTTACTTCCCTTTAGGAGATTCGAAAACTAAACGGCAGTTACATAATCTTAAGTGTTCTGGCAGATGGCAGAATCCTTGGTATCAATCATTTGCTGTTGAACATCTTAACATATAAACTATCAAACAATAATCAATAGTTATAGACGTACAATTGAATACGCGATACTGTTGTACGCGAATGTGATATCTAACTGAACTAGTTTATGGTCGTTACCTTAAATGTGTCCTGCTACGGTTTCGTGTTCTCTTCGGCTACCAAGGCAGCTGGTGTTAAAAGATTCTAAAATATGTAAACAGAATAATAGACCACCTTCAAGTTTTATACCTTGTACTTACACCTTCATGTAAAGTTTCTCTTGGGGTACCAAGGCAGCTAGTGTTAAAAGATTCCAAAATATGTAAACAGAATAATAAACCACCTTCACGTTTTATACCTTTTCCTTACACCGTCTTTTAAAGTTTCAACAAGATCGTCTTCGTGTCCATTTTGTTACGTCTATAAGGCTGGGACGTTATTACGAAATAATAATTATAATTGATTGGATCAACAATTGAGCCGTTGTCAATGACATATTGGTTTTCTACAGTTGTTGTTCGACGTCATCTAAATCAGATTTTCTTCCGATCTTCAATTTGTAAATGAACTCCCTTGGGAGAATGCAAAAAACCTTCAATACTTCATATTGGCTGTTTTACACTCACTTGTTACTCGTTCGCAATCCTATCTAGCAATCACTTTTTATCTGCAGGTAAGTAAGCTTATCCAGCTGGAGCCGATTTTAGCTGTGTGGGTCCTAGAATTCGTATATTCTCTTTCAAACACATAGATCATTCAATTGGGTTCATCCTTAGACCATTTCTTTTTTAATGAAGTACTCTTTTAATGAAGCTCAAGATTCTTTAAATTTAATGTTTTCATAGCGTTTCCTTTTGGTTTTGCTTCCATGTGGCCTTAAAAGAATCAGCAACGTCTCATGAAGAATTCTACGAGTAATTAAAAATCGAACATCCACGACCTTCCTAAAATTTTTTCTTTAATCACCGCATCACCTCATCAATATAGAATCTTGATGAAGAGAGTCAAGGTTCAATAGACCCCTCGATATTTTTTTATAGACGCAAGTTTAACTTTCAACGTAATCGGAAGCTAATAGCAGTATCTATTACTTTCTTTGGGCACCGAGACGAGCAAGTACTCGAACAATATTACTAAAAAAGAAATTTCAGGGTTTCTGCTCCAAGATGTGGAAAGTTAATAAGGACATAAGTCGGCATATAAGCTGCTCGTGTTAATGAATTCCAAAAAATGTAAACAGAACAATAAACCACCATGTTTTATACCATGTTTTTATACTTTCATTTAAAGTTACATCAAGATCAGCTTCATGTCCATTTTGTTAGATCTATAAGGCGGTGACGTCTACACAAAATAATAATCATAACTGATTGGTTCAAGAATTAAGCCGTTGTCAATGACATGTTGATTTTCTACTCTTGTTGCTCCTAATCATCTATTTCAGTTCATCTTCCATTCTGCCATTTCTTCATGAACTCCTTGGCAGAATACACAAAACCCTGAATACTTCATATCGGCTCTTTTACACTAACATGTTGCTCGTTAATAATCCTACCTTTCAGTCACTTTTTATCTACAGGTAAGTAAGCTTATCTGGGTGGAGCTGATTTTAATTGTGTGGGTACTGGAATTCGCATATCCTCTTTCACACACCAACCTCGTTCGATTGGGTTTATGCTTTGAACATTTCACTCCTGAAGTTCGAGGTACTTCCGAATTGAATGCTGCACAGCTGCTGTGTTAGAAATTTGAAAAGTGGCCATATTGAATCTTTGTAACTATTTCCTTGTTATATCTGATATGGCTTATACCAGGACAACACTGTATCAGAGGATTAAAAGAAATTAAAAACTCAATTACATTCACAATTCGCAAAAAAAGAGAACTTCTTAAACGAAGGTCCAACTCATATGATTATCCAAGAGTGCTTAAAGAAGACCACGAAATTTTCGTGGGGAGTAACTCAACGTCAGAATCCAACGTTAGAAAGATTAATCCTTCATTCCCTAATACTGATACGATAAAAGAAGATCTACAGGACTTGATGGAAACACTTTATCATCTGAGCGACACGTTGAGTTAATGCCCCCTTTCTTGTGTGAAAATATCTCAATGCGCATGTATATAAGTTCGAATGCGGTGAATATTGCAGAGTCTCTGTTGTGTTGTGTCTTAAAACCCACACGTAGAAGGAAGAGTCCTTCTGCACGCAGTGGCGTGGACTAAAAATGACAAGTCAAATCTGCGTTAAGTACGTTTATAAATTATGTTAAGCGCTATCTTCGACTTGTATTTTATGAATTTAAATTACACTTAGACACGGAAAGTGCGGAAGGCAAGAAATGAGCTTTCGAAAAATATCTGCAACGATCCAAATTAAATCTGCCATTGAAGCCACGACAATTCAATCAAAGTTCTTGAGAAACTTGGAGATCAATACTAGACAGCATCGAATGATAGAAACAGTTTTCGTAAGAGTAAAAGTAGCTGTATATAAACAAGAATAATGGAAGAAACTACAAACGGGAAATATCTAGCTGTTGATGGGTCTGATTCAGTTCAATCTTACTAGAGAACTTCATGAGCAGCTGCAGATTCTTTTGAAACCAATGCAAGCTCAACGGAAAGGAAATGCTACGAAATTATTTAATTTAAAGAAACTTTAGCGTCATTAAAAGATTACTTTCACTTTTTTCATGATGCTAAAGGGTGTGACACGACCTCAGCTATTATCAGCAATGAATAAATGGCAGTCTTCAAGATTCTTCAAAAAGAAGAAGAATTGTGCAAGTTAGTTAGTCTTCATCCAACAAAAACTCAATCCGGACACAATGATCAAGATTACAGATTTCTTATTCGCCCGTATGGAGAAGGAAACACGTTCTTCCTGGTGTAAGCCATATCAGGTATAACAAGGGAGGAATATTACAAAGCTTCCTAGGCACACTTTTCCCCCTACTAACACGGCAGCTTTCCAGCATTCAATTCGGAAGAACCTCCAACTCCACGAGCGAAGTGGTCTAAGCATGAACCCAATCGAAAGATTTTGGTGTGTGAAAGAGGATATACAAATTTTAAGGACCCACACAGCTACCATCAGCTCCAGCCGGCTAATGTTACTAACCTGTACACAACAAGTGACTACAAGATAGGAATATGAAGGAGTCACATGTTAGTATAAAAGAGCAGATATGAAATATTGAAGGTTTTCTCCATTTTGACAAGGGATTTCATGTACAAATACCATATCAGAGGTCAGTCTCATATAGATAATAACGAACAAAGCTGTCGAAAACCAATATGTCATTGAAAATTGCTTACTTGTTGATCCAATCAGTTATGATTATTATTTTGTAATAACGTCCCCGCTTTATAGACCTAATAAAATGGACATGTAGACGATCTTGATGTAACTTTAAATGATAGGTATATAAACAAGGTATAAAAGAAGGTGGTTTATTTTTCGAATTCTTTAACACGAGCGGCTTTGTTACTGGAACAGAAAACAAAATTGTAGCAGGACACACACAAGATAACGAGCAAAAACTTCAGGAGTGAAATGGTCTAAGCACGAACGAGGTTGGTGTGTGAAAGAGGATATGCGAATTCCAGGACAAAAACAGCTACCATCAGTTCCAGCCAGAAAAGATTACTTACCTGTAGATAAAAAAGTGACTGAAAGATAGATTTGTGAACCAGTCACAATTTAGTGTAAAAGAGCCGATATGTAGTATTCAGGGTTTTGTGTATTCTGCCAAGACAGTTCATGTAGAATTGGCAGAATGGAAAACAATCTGATATAGATGATTAGGAACAACAGTGAAGAAAATCAAAATGTCATTGACAACGGCATAATTCTTGCTTTAATCAGTTATGATTATTATTTTGTGTAAACGTCACCGCCTTAAAGACCCAACAAATTGGACATGAAGATGATCTTGATGTAACTTTAAATGAAGGTATAAAAACAAGGTGTAAAACAAAGTGGTTTATTGTTCTGTTTACATTTATTCGAATTCTTTAACACGAGCAGCATAAATGCCTGCTTATGTTCTTACTCACTTTCCACATCAGGAGTAGAAGCCCTGAATTTTCTCCCTTAGTAATAGTGTTCGAGTACTTGCTCGGTAAGTTAAACTTGCGTCTATAAAAAATTTCGAGGGTCTTTTCCAACCTTGACTCACTTCATCAAGATTCTATATTGATAACGCTACGTATAGATCCCAATAATCTTCGGGCTATAGAACCTTAATGTCTTTCTGATTCGCACGGTTCATCTTGCACTACAGACTGCCATTACGCACACTTTTTAAATCTTATTGGAGGATTTGAATTTCTCGATCTTCTAAACGTTTAATTACCGGTGAATAAAGTTCTGGTAAGCTTCGGCTGTGTAGCAGATTAGTGCACCGACTGAATAATTTTTGACACCTTTCATATCTCAGACGGAATGATCAACAAGAAGTATTTCTGTAATTTTATTTGTTAACTCAGCACCACCTCATCTCGCTGACGTGAATATAGATTGCGTGTCCTGTCCATAGACTCAAAGGTATCTTCTCAAGAGCAGAAAGCTACTCCACAAATTGTACCCGATTAATCGCCTGCAGTTAAGGTTTACCAAGTGTAGTCATTTCTAACACTGAACCAGACTCTCATTTGGCCTGGTATGTATCCGAGCATATTCATGGCCGTTGACCAGAGCCATCGTAGATCATCAAGTAAATTCCTTTACAAAAATAGAAGCACCTAATCGTCTGTAGAATTCTGCATAGATAATCGATGCATGTAGCGAAATATCATGGCAAACTGCCTAAATTACATTCCTTCCACAGTCCTACAAAGAGCCGTTAATATTAGCAAAAAGAGTTGAAACTTACAGATATGTGCTTAGATCTATACTTCAGACTGCATTCAGAGAACACTGTATTACCAAGTTACAGAAACATTCAGATCTTTAGTTAAGAGATGTCGAGACACTTGTTGTTCTCTTAACAAAACAAATGCAAGCAGTTAGCATGCTCTACAAACAAACAGACTTAGTAATATTTGATAATAAGCGTAGTGAGATTAGCATTTTTTAAAAACAACTCACACTTTAATACTCATAAAATTTGTTGTAAAATTCCCTTCATATGGCAAAAGATTTACTTACAAGGCTGCCGATTGGTTTTCTGCAGAAATAATGGTATTACTAATTGTAGATGTCAGAACGTATTTAGATAAAAAGATAATAACAGTAGATGTCGACAAGCGCCATGATACATTCATTAAACACATTGGAATCAGTTTCAAGCACTCGGTTCAACTTACTCAATAGAAACAAATAGCAATTCTAAATATATGCCAAAGTAGCCTTTTGCTGATCACTAGTTGCCAAAATACTTTAGAATGAATTGAAAGAACGGAATTGTCGTAAGTTAAAGCTTATTTACATAAGAAATGTGAGTCAATTTAATAGGGCGAAAGAAGTGCCAGCAAGCTGATGCGGATTGATTTCGGTTCCTACAAGAAAGAATACCTAAGAAGAAACTGAATCAAAGGTATTGTCGGAAATTATGAGAAATTTACAATTGAAAATTGGGACCAACAGTCCAAAATTCGGCGAAGGAATGCTTGGAATATGAAGCAACCAGTTTCTGATCATTAGTTAAAGACATATTTAAAATTAAAATGGAAGACCGTATTGTCGTAAAAAGCCTAATATTAACAATTCAAAGGGAATGTATTCAATAGGTCGAAAACAGATTTTAGAAGGCGAAGCAGACTGCCTGATTGTTCATTTACTTATTTGTTATCTTAAATAAACTCTTCCTGCTCCTTAGTAACTTACATATTTATGGAGAAAATGAAAGACGAGAATTTTTACATTTGAGATTTCGCCCAACTGATTGGTCTCACTTCTTAATTGTTGCTAACTGAGAATTGACGCCAATTCCGCTCTTTCGTTTATTCATAATAATATCACTAACTAACGATCAGCTAGAGTCGGCTTCCTATTCAAACATTTGTCTTCGACGTACTGAATATATATACTTTACAATTGTACATACTTGAACATTTAAGACAATTATGTTCTTTCATTTTATTCAAAATATGCCATTAACTAGAGATCAGCAACTGTGTAAATACATCAACTACCAAACACACCTTCTCCATATTTACTCGAATAACTCTTTAACTGTAAATATATGACAAATTACGACAATATGGTTGTTTCATTTTATTCTTGAATATTTCTGTAATTAACGATAAGCAAGAGTCTACTTCAGCTTACAATCATTCTCTTGGCTCTACTGAATAAACTGACTTTTTAATTTTATATACCTGACTAATAATGAGCATTTCGTTCCGTCATATTATTCTTAAATATAACAGTAACTAACGACCAGCAAGACTGTGTTTGGGCTTGAAAAAGACCCTTTCTCCCTAGTGTGTGGTTTCAATTTTTAACAATAATTATCTGAAAAATATTGTTTTTTTACTTTATTCTTAATTATACCTTCTACTAGCGATCGCCAATTAAACGCATTAGCTAACAAGCACACAATTTTGGCTTTAGTGAATACACTGAATTTTCAATGTAGCATATGTGATAATTAACGTCAATATCCATTCTATGATTTTATTCTAAAATATTTTAGTCACTAAGAATCAGCAAAAGTCTGCCTGATTGTTCATTTACTTATTTGTTATCTTAAATAAACTCTTCCTGCTCCTTAGTAACTTACATATTTATGGAGAAAATGAAAGACGAGAATTTTTACATTTGAGATTTCGCCCAACTGATTGGTCTCACTTCTTAATTGTTGCTAACTGAGAATTGACGCCAATTCCGCTCTTTCGTTTATTCATAATAATATCACTAACTAACGATCAGCTAGAGTCGGCTTCCTATTCAAACATTTGTCTTCGACGTACTGAATATATATACTTTAAAATTATACATACTTGACCATTTAAGACTATTAAGTTCTTTCATTTTATTCAAAATATGCCATTAACTAGCGATCAGCAACAGTGAAAATACCAAACACACCTTCGCCATATTTACTCGAATATCTCTTTAACTGTAAATATATCACAAATTACGACAATAAGGTTGTTTCATTTTAATCTTTAATATTTCTGAAACTAACGATCAGCAAGAGACTACTTCAGCTTACAATCATTATCTTTGCTCTACTGAATAAACTGACTTTTTAATTTTATATACCTGACTAATAATGAGAATTTCGTTCCGTCATATTATACTTAAATATAACAGTAACTAACGACCCGCAAGACTGTGTTTGAGCTTGAAATAATTATCTGAAAAATATTGTTTTTTTACTTTATTCTTAATTATACCTTCAACTAGCGATCGCCAATTAAACGCATTATCTAACAAGCACACAATTTTGGCTTTAGTGAATACACTGAATTATCAATGTAGCATATGTGATAATTAACGTCAATATCCATTCTATGATTTTATTCTAAAATATTTTAGTCACTAAGAATCAGCAAAAGTCTGATTTGTGTACGAATGACACATTTCACCCTACTCCATGCACTCACTTTTCGTTTGTATCATGTAACATTTGAAGACTGCTGCTTTCTTTCATTTTATTCCTACACTAGCAGCGTTCACCCCGCTTCGCTGCGGTCACCCCGGAACGCAATAAACGTTGTTACTTAGATAATTTTTACTTTTTCGCTTTCAAATTGCAGTAAATGTTAACATTATAGCGCCTGTCATTTATGTTAACCCGCCGAGTGACACGGTCATGCGGGTTGCATATAAATACGTTTATTTTTATACCTATGATGAACTAACAAAGGATTTGTACGTTATGGACACTTGAATGGTCAATTATCTCAAGACACTGGTAATTAAAAATTAAAGTGATATGATAAAAACCATCTAGGGTCCAAATCCTAATAACCCCCCAAAAATGAAAGAAATTGGTTCAGCCGTATTAGCGTGATGAGCTAACAAAGGATTTGTGCGTTCTCTTTTATATAATAGATACGTAAGTAAAAAAATTTCAACGTCCAAACACTCCTTTGCATTTTCCAAACACTCCTTTCACCTTAAAGAATGGACTCACTGACCAATTGTAAATATATGGCCAATTACGAGAATCCCATTCTTTCATTTAATTCTTAAATATGAAGGCAATTACTGATTAGCAAGAAAATGCAGGAAGGAAGAAACCAGTACAGGTGAATGATTTGAAACTCCAACTAGAAAAAGGCTTAAATCTTGCGAACGGTGCGACATTTTGAGAAAAAGAATAATCGATAAATACTCCCCTTTATGATACGCATTGCCGATTATTTTCCTAAGACTTCCTTCTGTAGTGTCTGTAAAGGGGCATGTACAGAAGTGTTAAATGAGTAGGATATTTATGGTCGTATGTGAATGATGCGCAGTGAAGAGAGCGCAGGTTCGGCTAGTCGATTTGTAATTTGCAAGCGCTCCTTTCTTTCAATTTTAAGTATGTCAGGAAGAGTGTGCTACATTTTCCAAAGACTCCGTTGTCCTTATTGAATAACCTCACTTTTCAATTGTAATAATCTGACCTTTTGATACAATTTCGTTATTACATTTTATACTTAAACACGCCACTAAGCGATGATACCAAGAGTCTGTTTCATCTTCGAAAAACTCTTTGGTACTACTGAATGAGTTCTTTTAAATGGTGAATGATAGAAACATTATGATAATTCCGTTTTCTCTCTTGTATATAATTCGTAAGAAGGTAATGTTCGTTATAGTCTATTTCCACTTTGCAACTCTGGTTTCGCCATATAAAATAGAGCAGCTTTTCAACCGTAAATAGCTAACAATTTAAGGCAATTCCGTTAATTCATTTTATTCTTAAATACGTCAGAGGTAACGATCTGGAAGAATCTGCGTGAGTTTCCCTACTCCAATCGCCCTGCTAACTGATCTCACTTCTCAATTTTATATATCTGACAATTTTCAACTCCGTTATCTCATCTAACTTAAATCTATCAGTAACAAAAGATCAGGGAAAGTCTATTTCAGGTTCCAAATACTCCCTACTTAATGAAATTTTTACC
The DNA here is from genome assembly GCF_964235325.1 of Thermobia domestica. NCBI lineage: Eukaryota > Metazoa > Arthropoda > Insecta > Zygentoma > Lepismatidae > Thermobia > Thermobia domestica. The sequence continues at coordinate 138,256,572 of NC_137464.1, forward strand.
ATATTAAAGTATGTGACGATTTGCACAATTCCGTTCTTTCATTCTACACTTAAATATGTCAGTAACTAACAATCAACAAAGGTCTGCTTCAACTTTCAGATACTCCTTTCACCATAATTAATGGTCTCACTGTTAAATTCACAAATCTGATAATTTTCGACAATTCCGTCCCTTTAATTTTACTCTTTAAATCGTAAGAAAATAATGATCAACAATGGTTTTGCTTCGTGTTCAAATACTCTTTCGACCTATTAAATAGATGCGTTCTCTATTGTAAATATCTGACAATTAACGACATTTCCATTATTTCATTTTTTCTTATATGTGTCGGAAACTAAGAATCAACAAGAATCATCTTTAGGTCCTAAAGAACCTTTTCGTTCTATTGAATACTGTATTAGTAATGCATAAGTATTGCCAATACTGCATTAGTATTGCTAATGAGTGACAAAATACGATATTTGCATTGTTTCCTTTTATTCTTAAATACGTTCCTAAAAGGGATCGCCAAGCGTCTGCTTCATTTTGCAAACACGCCTTTCGGCCTACAAAATCGATTCACATACCAATTGCTTATATCTGATATTTTACAATACCTATCCCCCATTTTGTTCATAAATATATTATTACAAACGATCAGCAAGGGTCTGCTTCGTCCTCTAAACTCTTCTTTCGGTCTACTAAATGTACTCCCCTTACAATATTACATATCGGTGAAATAACGACAATACCGTTCTTTTTCCACTTTCCAATTGTACCTGGCAATTCACGTTAATTCCATTCTTTCATTTTATCCTAAAATAAGTCAGTAAGAAATGATCACTTAGAGTCTGCTTTATCATCCAAACACACCTTTCGCTCTGACAAATAGAATTTTTCAACTGTAAATATATTAGAAATATACGACATTTCCGTTCTTTCATTTTATTTTGAAATATGTCAGTAACTAACGATCAGCAAGAGTTAATTCAGCTTGGAAAAAATACTTTCATCCTACAGAATGGTATCACTTTTCACTCGATAGTGTCTTACTATTTACGACTATTCTGATCTTTCATTTTCTACTATATATGTCAGTAACTAACGATTAGCAGGAGCCTCCTTCAGCTTAAAAACACACCTTTACCATACTACATAGAATTGGTTATGAATTGTAAATATGTGAGAATCCGCGACAGTTATATTATTTCAATTAATCTAAAATATTTCAATGACTATCATTATATATGCCAAAACACAGCTCAAGGAACAAACTTTTCAATTTTAAATATTTGTCAATTTTTCTCTTATCCGTTCTCTCATTTTATTTTTAAATATGTCAGTAACTAAACCATCAGCAATAGACTACTTCAACTTCAAATACTCGTTTGCCGCTATTGTATTGACCCACTTTTGAATAGTAAGTATATGAGTATTGTGTTCTTTTTACTTTATTCTTAATTATACCCTCAGGTAGCAATCGCCAAATTTCTGTATCAGAATCCAAACACACCCTTCGCTATAGAGAATGAACTTATTTTAATACTACATATCCGGTAATTTACGTCAATTCCATTATTTTTCATTCTAAAACAGTCCATTTAATGAAGGATCATCAAGAGTGATTTATATACCAAAACGCACCTTTTCAATATGCAAACGACTCTATTTTATAATGTAAATATATGACAATTTACGAGTGCTTCGTTGTTTCGTTTTCTTTTTAGTATCCCAGCAACTAGCGATCAGCAAAATACATTTCATATTCTAATCACTTGTTTCGCACTACTAAATAGTCCACTTTTTCTATTATAAATACACTACAGTTTACGACAATTGCGATCTATCGTTTTAGTCTAAATTTTGTTAGAAAATAACGATAAGCAAGATTTGGTGTTATATAACATACATTTCGCCCCACTCGCCCATTTTCATTTGTAACTATCTAATAGTTAACGACTATTTGATTCTTTCAATTTTATTTTAACATACATGGGTTAGTAATGATGTTCAGAAGTGTACATCATCTTCCAAACAGTCCTTTACACCATAATAAGTACACTCACTCTCAATTGTAATTATGAACTGAGAATGAACGTTCCCTTCTTACTGTGTTCGCTGTCAACTTAGTAACTCTTGTTATCAGAAAGCATCAAAACTTTCGGCTAATCAAATAAGCTTTTCATATAAACTCAACGTATGCTTTGATTAGTAACTAAGTGACACATATTTAACAAAGCAGAAAAAGTCATTAATTTCAGAAGTCTCTTGGTGAAAATTCTCCATATCTAGTTTCTAGAATGATATCACGGTAGAATTGTGTTGATAAGAATATCGTATCATATTTCGTCATTCTGACATCCTCTTCCCCTCTAATGCTATACACTCAGGTTCTTGGTGTGTCAATGCTGTCTTACTCGGAAGATTTAACCAAGTCTTCACTCGCGTATCGCGTCTCGATTTCCTATTCACAAACAACCTTTGGATAGCTATTCATCTTGTGAAAGATTCGCCACAACGATTGTGTAATGGTGGGATACACATCTTTCCTTTTGATATAAACTATGTAGTCCCTCTGTATTTCTTCAATATTTCAACATTAAGTACTAATACTATATATACTACACTTCTGCATACAGTAAATAATTGCAAAAAAAGTAAAAAAGGCATTAGATCAGCCATTATACTTGAGAGGTGTTCAAATCGTACCTCTGTTGAAGACATTTCTAATCGGTCCAAAAATTACCCCCTTTTAGAGGTTTGCAGTTAAGTAATTTCTAGACACCATTGGATACATTATGTCAGGAAATGGTATGGAAGAACTTTGGTGTTTCCTGAACACTATGACAACTTTAGGGAAATTGCTGAATGACCATGCCTACTCAAGATCATTGAGAACTCACTTCTAGACTTTGCTCGGGGAGCTCTACATGTGGTTATGAAGACATTTACAACCATCGATGGAGATGAAAAAATCTAGAATCTGCGATCTTATTCAACAACGTCTGGATGACGAAATCAATATGCAACATTTACAAAAAAATGAAACTGCATGACAAAAACCATTTTAGGGAACCTCAAAATTAAGACGGTTACATTTTCGAACCGATAACTTTGGCTGCAGTATATAGAAATAGTCATAATCGTACTGCAATTCATCCCAAAGAACTAGATAGAACAGGGGACTAAAACCTTTATTTGAAGGGAATTAAATAAAGCTTCCGTTTCCTCACGCAGCTGGTCATCTTTTCTATGAAAAATTTTCACATCACTATACTCAACAGATGGAAGCCCTGAAAGCAAATACGGCTTCAGAATAACAGATTTTAACAACTCAAAGAACATTCACAATTCGCAAGAATAAAGGCCTTGTTGAGCGAAGTTCCAAGTGATATGATTATCGAACAGTGCTTAAATAAGGGCAAGAAATTTTCTCGTGGATTAACTCAACGTCAGACACTACGTAAGCAAAATTAATCCTTTATTCCCAAACACTGTTACATTTACAGAAGTTCTAAAGGACTTTTGTTCTCATCAGTTTATCAGTTCATTAGCTAAATAAATTCATCGGGCGGATTTGTCTCTCACACCAAGAGAAGCGGGACTGGTTCTACAAGGTAATCACGTACATAATTACCTAAGGATCAACTGTTATTTTTTCCGGCCAATAACCTCTATGTGAATCCTTTACAAGTTTACGACCATAACTGTAATATAACTGTTACGGAATATTGTTAAGGTTCGTGGCCTTCTATATAAAAAGCAGCTTGGTACTGTCGCAAAAAATCAAGGTGCTGAACAGTAATCATTCATTGTTTTTATAGGGTATAAAACATAAAGAAAGTAGTTGAAACCAACTGGGATCGACGTGTTTTAGAGGTTTCATTCATATGCCCCCTCTTGGAAAAAAGAGTCTCTGCATGTACCTCATGTCGGAACATCGTTCTTTATTAAGTGTTAAACTTGAGTTCTTTTTAGGAGAGTCGAAAACTAAACGGCAGTTAGACAATTTTCTCTGTCCTTGCTGACTGCAGAATTCTCGGAGTCAATCATCAGCTTTTGAACATCTTATCATAAATAATCAAACAATAGAAATTTTTATAAACGTACAATTGAAAGTTACTTTAGAGCGCGAAAATCATATCTAAATGAATTGGTTTTTGCTCCTTGACTTGTGGGTCCTGCTACGGTTTCATTTCCTCTTCGGGTGCCAAAGCAGTTTCTGTTAAAGGATTCCAAAATATGTAAACAGAACAATAGACCATCTTAATGTTTTAACCTTTTCCTTAAACCTTAATTTAAAGTTTCATCAAGATCGTCTTCATTTCCATTTTGGTAGGTCAAAAATGTGAGGACAATATAACAAAATAATAATCATAAGTGATTGGATCAACAAATAAGCCGTTGAGAATGACATATTGGTTTTTACATGTGTTGTTCGTTATCATCTATATCAGATTGTGTTCCGGTCTGCCATTTCTACATGAACTCCATTGGCAGAATACACAAAACCTTGAGTACTTCATATCGGCTCCTTAACACTATTTGGCACGTTCACAATCCTATCTTGCAGTCACTTTTTATCTTCACGTGAATAAGATTATCCGGCAGGGACATACACCTACCTCTTTCGATTGGGTTCAAAATTAGACTATTTACTGCTGGAGTTGGAGGTACTTCCAAATTCAATGCTGCACACTTGAGTGTTAGTAGGGGAAAAAGTGGCAATATTTAAGCTTTGTAACTACTCCCTTGTTATACCTGATATGGATTATACAAGGGAGGACATGTTTCCTTCTCCATACAGAAGAATAAGAAATGTGTAATCTTGACCATTTTGTCAGGATTGAGTTTTGGTTGGTTAAAGACTCTGACTAACTTCTAGTAAGATTCATAGAGATCTGAATCAGACTTATCAACAGGTACAGATTTCGTGTTTGTAGTTTCTTCCATTATTCTTGTCCATATACAGCAACCTTTAAACTTTCGAAATCTGCTTGCATCATTTGAAGCCCTCTAGTTTTGATCTCGAGGTTTCTCAAGAACTGTTTCAATTTTCGTGGCTTAAATGGTAGACCTAACGCTAGTGCTTAGTGTGTTTAAGAGCACTAACGATGCACTAACGACTGCCGCTAACCTCGTGTTTCTACCTCTATTTGTATAGAATTTGATATTTCTGAAGTAGGCCCCCACCAAAAATCTTGAATAAATCATAAAATATGATGGCACTAACGTTAGTTCTTAGTGTGTTTAAGTGCACTAACGATGCGCTAAGTTTTGTGAAAATCTGTCTGCATAAAGACGAAGTTGCCCACCCACCTAAAATCTTCAATATCTCGTAAACGATGATAGCACTAACGTTAGTTCTGAGTACACTAACGTGCACTAACGATGTGCAATGTTCGGTGTAATTTGCGAGAGGTGGGGGAGCCAGCTTCAGGAACGTAATGATATCTCTTGACTTTATTGAAATAGTATTTTACTAATACTCTACTCTTCTGCATACAGTAAATGTGTGCAAGAGAAGTTACCAAAGCAGATGCGTTATGACATTAGATCAGCCCTTATCCTGGAAGGATGTTCAATCCGTACCTGCAGCGTACATTGGGTTTGGAAATGGTGTAGAAGACCTTTTGGGCATCCTGTACACTATGACAACTTTAGTGAAACTGTTCAATAGCCATGCCTACTTAAGATCATTGAGAACTCGCTTCTAGAGTTTGCTCCGGGACTTCTGCATGTGGTATTGAAGACATTTACAACCCTCAGAGGAGATGACAAAATCTAGGATCTGCGATCTTATGTAACAACGTCTGGATAACGAAAAAAATATGCAACATTTAAGAGATAATGAAACTGCATGACAAAAAAAATCTTAAGAAGTATCAAAAATAAGACGGTGACATTTTCCGAAACGTTAACTTTGGCTGCAGTATATAGAGAAGGTCATAATTGTATTGCCATTCATCCAAAGGGACTACATTGAACAGCGGACTAGATCTTCATTTGTAGGCAATTAAATTAATGCTTCCGTTTTCTCACGCAGCTGGAAATTTTTTTCTATGCAAAATTTGCACATTAATAATATCAACTGATGGAAGCTTAGGAGGCAACTACGGTATCAAAAGATCAGAAGATATTAACAACTAAAGGAAAATTCACAATTCGCAGTAAAGGAGGCCTTCTTGAGCGAAGTTCCAAGTTATATGATTATCGAAAAGTGCTTAACGAAAGCCACAATTTTTTCTGGGGGATTAACGCAACGTCAGACAGAACGTTAGAAAGTTTAATCCTTCTTTCCCAAATACTGTTACGACAAAAGAAGCTCTATAGTCTTTTGAAGGAAGCAGTTTATCATCTGAGCGGCACGTTGAGCTAATGCCACTTTCCTTGTGTGAAAATATGTCAACGCGAAAGAATGGTAGTTCGAATGCGGTAAATATTCCAGTCTCACTCTTTTATTGGGTTTTAAAAACCCACACGTAGGAGGAAGAGTATTTCTACACGCAATCGTGTGGACTAAAATGGCAACTAAAATCAGTTTTATCTACGTATATAAAATATGTTAAGCGCTATTTTCACCTTATATTTTATGGATATAAATTACAATTAAGCACGGAAAGTACCAAAAGACAAAGAAGAACATTTGGGAAATATCTGCAACGATCCAATTTAAATCTGCCATTTAAGCCACGAAAATTGAAACAGTTCTTGAGAAACCTCGAGATCAAAACTAGAGGGCTTCAAATGATGCAAGCAGATTTCGAAGGAGTAAAGGTTGCTGTATATGGACAAGAATAATGGAAGAAACTACAAACACGAAATCTGTACCTGCTTGATAAGTCTGATTCAGATCTCTATGAATCTTACTAGAAGACCTCATGAGCAGTTGATGATACTTTTAAGGGCACATAGAAGCTGAACTGAAAAGAAATTCTACCAAATTATTAAATTTAAAGAATTTTTAACGTCATTAAAAGATTGCTTTCACTTTTTCATTATGCAACAGGCTGTGACACGACCTCAGCTATACTCAGTAGTGAATAGTTGGCAGCCTTCAAGTATATTCATAAAGAAGAAAAATTGTGCAAGTTAGTCAGAGTCTTTAACCAACCAAAACTCAATCCTGACAAAATGGTCAAGATTACACATTTCTTATTCGTCTGTATGGAGAAGGAAACATGTCCTCCCTTGTATAATCCATATCAGGTATAACAAGGGAGTAGTTACAAAGCTTAAATATTGCCACTTTTTCCCCTACTAACACTCAAGTGTGCAGCATTGAATTTGGAAGTACCTCCAACTCCAGCAGTAAATAGTCTAATTTTGAACCCAATCAAAAGAGGTAGGTGTAGGTCCCTGCCGGATAATCTTATTCACGTGTAGATAAAAAGTGACTGCAAGATATGATTGTGAACGTGCCAAATAGTGTTAAGGAGCCGATATGAAGTACTCAAGGTTTTGTGTATTCTGCCAATGGAGTTCATGTAGAAATGGCAGATCGGAACACAATCTGATATAGATGATAACGAACAACACATGTAAAAACCAATATGTCATTCTCAACGGCTTATTTGTTGATCCAATCAGTTATGATTATTATTTTGTTATATCGTCTTCACATTTTGACCTACCAAAATGGAAATGAAGACGATCTTGATGAAACTTTAAATTAAGGTTTAAGGAAAAGGTTAAAACATTAAGATGGTCTATTGTTCTGTTTACATATTTTGGAATCCTTTAACAGAAACTGCTTTGGCACCCGAAGAGGATAAGAAACCGTAGCAGGACACACACAAGTCAACGAGCAAAAACCAATTCATTTAGATATCACTTTCGCGCTCTAAAGTAACTTTCAATTGTACGTTTATAAAAATTTCTATTGTTTGATTATCTATGATAAGATGTTCAACAGCTGATAATTGACTCCGAGGATTCTGCAGTCAGCAAGGACAGAGGAAATTGTGTAACTGCCGTTTAGTTTTCGACTCTCCAAAAAAGAACTCAAGTTTAACACTTAATAAAGAACGATGTTCCGACATGAAGTACATGCAGAGACTCGATGTGCACTTTTTTCCAAGAGGGGGGGGGCATATGAATGAAACCTCTAAAACACGTCGATCCCAGTTGGTTTCAACTACTTTCTTTAGGTTTTATACCCTTTAAAAACAATGAATGATTACTGCTCAGCACCTTGATTTTTTGCGACAGTACCAAGCTGCTTTTTATATAGAAGGCCACGAACCTTAACAATATTCCGTAACGGTTATATTACACTTATGGTCGTAAACTTGTAAAGGATTCACATAGAGGTTATTGGCCGGAAAAAATAACAGTTGATCCTTAGGTAATTATGTACGTGATTACCTTGTAGAACCAGTCCCGCTTCTCTTGGTGTGTGAGACAAATCCGCCCGATGAATTTATTTAGCTAATGAACTGATAAACTGATGACAACAAAAGTCCTGTAGAACTTCTGTTATTGTAACAGTGTTTGGGAATAAAGGATTAATTTTGCTTACGTAGTGTCTGACGTTGAGTTAATCCACGAGAAAATTTCTTGCCCTTATTTAAGCACTGTTCGATAATCATATCACTTGGAACTTCGCTCAACAAGGCCTTTATTCTTGCGAATTGTGAATGTTCTTTGAGTTGTTAAAATCTGTTATTCTGAAGCTGTATTTGCTTTCAGGGCTTCCATCTGTTGAGTATAGTGATGTGAAAATTTTTCATAGAAAAGATGACCAGCTGCGTGAGGAAACGGAAGCTTTATTTAATTCCCTTCAAATGAAGGTTTTAGTCCCCTGTTCTAACTAGTTCTTTGGGATGAATTGCAGTACGATTATGACTATTTCTGTATACTGCAGCCAAAGTTATCGGTTCGAAAATGTAACCGTCTTAATTTTGAGGTTCCCTAAAATGGTTTTTGTCATGCAGTTTCATTTTTTTGTAAATGTTGCATATTGATTTTGTCATCCAGACGTTGTTGAATAAGATCGCAGATTCTAGATTTTTTCATCTCCTTCGATGGTTGTAAATGTCTTCATAACTACATGTAGAGGTCCCCGAGCAAAGTCTAGAAGTGAGTTCTCAATGATCTTGAGTAGGCATTGTCATTCAGCAATTTCCTTAAAGTTGTCATAGTGTTCAGGAAACACCATAGTTCTTCCATACCATTTCCTGACATAATGTATCCAATCGTGTCTAGAAATTACTTAGCTGCAAACCTCTAAAAGGGGGTAATTTTTGGACCGATTAGAAATGTCTTCAGCTGAGGTACGATTTGAACACCTTTCAAGTATATTGGCTGATCTAATGTCATAACGCATGTGCCTTTTTTACTTTTCTTGCCTTTATTTACTGTATGCAGAAGTGTAGTATATATAGTATTAGAACTTAATGTTGAAATATTGAAGAAATACAGAGGGACTACATAGTTTATATCAGAAGGAAATATGTGTATCCCACCATTACACAATCGTTGTGGCGAATCTTTCACAAGATGAATAGCTATCCAAAGGTTGTTTGTGAATAGGAAATCGAGACGCGATACGCGAGTGAAGACTTGGTTAAATCTTCCGAGTAAGACAGCATTAACACACCAAGAACCTGAGTGTATAGCATTAGAGGGGAAGAGGATGTCAGAATGACGAAATATGATACGATATTCTTATCAACACAATTCTACCGTGATATCATTCTAGAAACTAGATATGGAGAATTTTCACCAAGAGACTTCTGAAATTAATGACTTTTTCTGCTTGTGAAATATGTGTCACTTAGTTACTAATCAAAGCATACGTTGAGTTTATATGAAAAGCTTATTTGATTAGCCGAAAGTTTCGATGCTTTCTGATAACCAGAGTTACTAAGTTGACAGCGAACACAGTAAGAAGGGAACGTTCATTCTCAGTTCATAATTACAATTGAGAGTGAGTGTACTTATTATGGCGTAAAGGACTGTTTGGAAGATGATGTACACTTCTGAACATCATTACTAACTCATGTATGTTAAAATAAAATTGAAAGAATCAAATAGTCGTTAACTATTAGATAGTTACAAATGAAAAGGGGCGAGTGGGGCGAAATGTGTGTATGTTATATAACACCAAATCTTGCTTATCGTTATTTTCTAACAAAATTTAGACTTAAACGATAGATCGCAATTGTCGTAAACTGTAGTGTATTTATAATAGAAAAAGTGGACTATTTAGTAGTGCGAAACAAGTGATCAGAATATGAAATGTATTTTGCTGATCGCTAGTTGCTGGGATACTAAAAATAAAACGAAACAACGAAGCACTTGTAAATTGTCATTTATTTACATTATAAAATAGAGTCGTTTGCATAGGTAAAAGGTGCGTTTTGGTATATAAATCACTCTTGATGATCCTTCATTAAATGGACTGTTTTAGAATAAAAAATAATGGAATTGACGTAAAATACCGGATATGTAGTATTAAAATTAGTTCATTCTTTATAGCGAAGGGTGTGTTTGGATTCTGATACAGAAATTTGGCGATTGCTACCTGAGGGCATAATTAAGAATAAAGTAAAAAGAACACAATACTCATATACTTACTATTCAAAAGTGGGTCAATACAATAGCGGCAAACGAGTATTTGAAGTTGAAGTAGTCTATTGCTGATGGTTTAGTTACTGACATATTTAAAAATAAAATGAGAGAACGGATAAGAGATAAATTGACAAATATTTAAAATTGAAAAGTTTGTTCTTTGAGCTGTGTTTTGGCATATATAATGATAGTCATTGAAATATTTTAGATTAATTGAAATAATATAACTGTCGCGGTTTCTCACATATTTATAATTAATAACCAATTCTATGTAGTATGGTAAAGGTGTGTTTTTAAGCTGAAGGAGGCTCCTGCTAATCGTTAGTTACTGACATATATAGTAGAAAATGAAAGATCAGAATAGTCGTAAATAGTAAGACACTATCGAGTGAAAAGTGATACCATTCTGTAGGATGAAAGTATTTTTTCCAAGCTGAATTAACTCTTGCTGATCGTTAGTTACTGACATATTTCAAAATAAAATGAAAGAACGGAAATGTCGTATATTTCTAATATATTTACAGTTGAAAGATTCTATTTGTCAGAGCGAAAGGTGTGCTTGGATGATAAAGCAGACTCTAAGTGATCATTACTTACTGACTTATTTTAGGATAAAATGAAAGAATGGAATTAACGTGAATTGCCAGGTACAATTGGAAAGTGGAAAAAGAACGGTATTGTCGTTATTTCACCGATATGTAATATTGTAAGAGGAGTACATTTAGTAGACCGAAAGAAGAGTTTCGAGGACGAAGCAGACTCTTGCTGATCGTTTGTTAATAATATATTTATGAACAAAATGGGGGATAGGTATTGTAAAATATCAGATATAAGCAATTGGTATGTGAATCGATTTTGTAGGCCGAAAGGCGTGTTTGCAAAATGAAGCAGACGCTTGGCGATCCCTTTTAGGAACGTATTTAAGAATAAAAGGAAACAATGCAAATATCGTATTTTGTCACTCATTGACAATACTAATGCAGTATTGGCAATACTAATGCATTACTAATACAGTATTCAATAGAACGAAAAGGTTGTTTAGGACCTAAAGATGATTCTTGTTGATTCTTAGTTTCCGACACATATAAGAAAAAATGAAATAATGGAAATGTCGTTAATTGTCAGATATTTACAATAGAGAACGCATCTATTTAATAGGTCGAAAGAGTATTTGAACACGAAGCAAAACCATTGTTGATCATTATTTTCTTACGATTTAAAGAGTAAAATTAAAGGGACGGAATTGTCGAAAATTATCAGATTTGTGAATTTAACAGTGAGACCATTAATTATGGTGAAAGGAGTATCTGAAAGTTGAAGCAGACCTTTGTTGATAGTTAGTTACTGACATATTTAAGTGTAAAATGAGAGAACGGAATTGTCCAAATCGTCACATACTTTAATATGGTAAAAATTTCATTAAGTAGGGCGAAGGGAGTATTTGGAACCTGAAATAGACTTTCCCTGATCTTTTGTTACTGATAGATTTAAGTTAAATGAGATAACGGAGTTGAAAATTGTCAGATATATAAAATTGAGAAGTGAGATCAGTTAGCAGGGCGATTGGAGTAGGGAAACTCACGCAGATTCTTCCAGATCGTTACCTCTGACGTATTTAAGAATAAAATGAATTAACGGAATTGCCAAAAATTGTTAGCTATTTACGGTTGAAAAGCTGCTCTATTTAATATGGCGTAACCAGAGTTGCAGAGTGGAATAGACTATAACGAACATTACCTTCTCACGCATTATATACAAGAGAGAAAACGGTATTATCATAATGTTTCTATCATTTACAATTCAAAAGAACTCATTCAGTAGTACCAAAGAGTTTTTCGAAGATGAAACAAACTCTTGGTATCATCGCTTAGTGGCGTGTTTTAGTATAAAATGTAATAACGAAATTGTATCAAAAAGTCAGATTATTACAATTGAAAAGTGAGGTTATTCAATAACGACAACGGAGTCTTTGGAAAATGTAGCACACCTTTCCTGACATACTTAAAATTGAAAGAAAGGAGCGTTTGTAAATTACAAATCAACTAGCCGAATCTGCGCTCTCTTCACTGCGCATCATTCACATACGACCATAAATATCCTACTCATTTAACACTTCTGTACATGCCCCTTTAAGACACTACAGAAGGAAGTCTTAGGAAAATAATCGGCAATGCGTATCATAAAGGGGAGTATTTATCGATTATTCTTTTTCTCAAAATGTCGCACCATTCGCAAGATTTAAGCCTTTTTCCGGTTGGAGTTTCTAATCATTCACCTGTACTGGTTTCTTCCTTCCTGCATTTTCTTGCTAATCAGTAATTGCCTTCATATTTAAGAATTAAATGAAAGAATGGGATTCTCGTAATTGGCCATATATTTACAATTGGTCAGTGAGTCCATTCTTTAAGGTGAAAGGAGTGTTTGGAAAATGCAAAGGAGTGTTTGGACGTTGAAATTTTTTTACTTACATATGTAGGAATAAAATGAAAGAAAGCAGCTGTCTTCAAATGTTACATCATACAAACGAAAAGCGAGTGTATGGAGTAGGGTGAAATGTGTCATTCGTACATAAATCAGACTCTTGCTGATTCTTAGTGACTAAAATGTTTTAGAATATAATCATAGAATGGATATTGACGTTTAATATCACATAATATTTATAGTTAAAGAGTTATTCGAGTAAATATGGCGAAGGTGTGTTTGGTAGTTGATGTATTTACACAGTTGCTGATCTCTAGTTTTTGGCATATTTGAATAAAATGAAAGAACATAATTGTCTTAAATGTTCAAGTATGTACAATTGTAAATTATATCTATTCAGTACGTCGAAGACAAATGTTTGAATAGGAAGCCGACTCTTGCTGATCGTTAGTTAGAGATATTATTATGAATAAACGAAAGAGCGGAATTGGCGTCAATTCTCAGTTAGCAACAATTAAGAAGTGAGACCAATCAGTTGGGCGAAATCTCAAATGTAAAAATTCTCGTCTTTCATTTTATCCATAAATATGTCAGTTACTAAGGAGCAGGAAGAGTATTTAAGATAACAAATAAGTAAATGAACAATCAGGCAGTCTGCTTCGCCTTCTAAAATCTGTTTTCGATCTATTGAATACATTCCCTTTGAATTGTTAATATTAGGCTTTTTACGACAATTACGGTCTTCCATTTTAATTTTAAATATGTCTTTAACTAATGATCAGCAACTGGTGCTTCATATTCAAAGCATTCCTTCGCCGAATTTTGGACTGTTGGTCCCAATTATCAATTGTAAATTTCTCATAATTTCCGACAATACCTTTGATTCAGTTTCTTCTTAGGTATTCTTTCTTGTAGGAACCGAAATCAATCCGCATTAGCTTGCTGGCACTTCTTTCGCCCTATTAAATTGACTCACATTTCTGATGTAAATAAGTTTTAACTTACGACAATTCCGTTCTTTCAATTCATTCTAAAGTATTTTGGCAACCAGTGATCAGCAAAAGGCTACTTTGGCATATATTTAGAATTGCTATTTGTTTCTATTGAGTAAGTTGAATCGAGTGCTTGAAAGATAAAGCTGACCCTTGTTAATTGTTAGTTACTAATAAATTTAAGAATTGAATGAAATTACAGAATTGTCGTAGTCTTTGATATTTGCTATTGAAATATGGGTCTATTGTTTTTGGCAAATGGAGTGTTTGGAAGCTGAAGTAGACTCTTGTTGATCGGTAGTTGCCGACATATTCAAGAAGGAGATGAAAGAACAAAATGTCGCAAATTGTTAGATATTTAGTATTGAAGATTGATGTCAATTATTATAGCGAATGGACTATTTCATTGATAAAGCAGAATCTTGCTATTTGTTACTTACCGAAATATCAAGGAAAAATGAAAAAGAAACTGAAGCCGGACAGATATTTTCAATTCAAAAGTAAATCTTCTAAGTAAGAACGAAAGGAATATTTGAAAGATTAAGCAAAATCATTCTGATCAAAAGTTCCTGCTATATTAAAGTATAAATTCTGCAAGGCAGCAGACGTAAATAATCGGATATTCAGTACGGGAAAAGAAGAGATGGCCGGATGAAATATTTTATCACTATCATTAGTTACTGACTTATTCGTGTTCAAGTTATAAATAGAAATGTTCTTATTTTATTGTAATTTAGAATTGAAACGTAAGTCCGTCGCGCACAACGATGAAGGGTTCTAATATGAAGCATACTCTCACTGAACATTACTTAGTGACGTATTTAAAACAAAATCAAAGAACGGGATAGTCGAGAATTGTCAGATATTTACAATTGAAAGTTAATATATTCAGTACGGAGTAAAGCGAGTTTAAAATATGAAGCACAGTCTTGCAGATCATTACTTACTGATAATCTAGAAGAATGAATACTAAAATTTTCAATTATTTATAATTGAAATGGAGTGTTTTAAAGGTTAATATTGCCTTACAATTATATAAAACAACACGCCACTTACATAATGTATATTCGTCCGCGTTTCCTCTTTTCTAACATTATCAATAACGTCTTCTTTTGTGGGCAGAATCTACGAAATGTAAGGCTTCCCACACGGTTTTTAAAAGCATGCGAAAGCACGTACAGAATGAAAATAGCCACACTTATACTAAAATTTAATTATAGAAATAGCAGAAAATTTTCTTTGGAGGAATTATTTTATAAATATTAAAGCATATGGTATTTTTGAGGTTCCTAAAAATTATTTATACAATTGTAAAGTATGCGTAGGCACAGATCAAGTAATTGTACACCGTTATGCAGTACGTTAATTACACATGGAAAACAAACGAGATCACGAAAGCAAACGAGAACACGAAAACAAACGAGAACACGAAAGGATCAAAACCTAGTAGAATAACACTAACAACTCACATGTTTGTGCAAGTCTACTTTAATCACTTCAAATGAAAGGAGTTCAATACCTAAGGTTCTAACTCTTAAACCTTCCCCTTAAAATTATGAAACGCAAAAGCAAAGTAGAAATTTAATGTAAAGGTAAATTATTCCGATACATTTTTCCCCTGTGGCACAAAAAAAATCATATTTATGATTTTTTATTGAAAATCTTTCAATAAATCTATGCGCTTTCCCGGCGAGTAATCTAATAATTTTACATTACAAAAATTTTGATTGGTTACTTCTCTTCCGTTTAAGTCTTTTAACAAAACGTTGTTCTTGTTCACTTTTCTAACTGTGTATGGTCCGATATATGTAAGCATATATTCCTTATGCTTACATATACTCCTTATATTCCATATTTCTTATGCGCATCTGAGAGATAATGGGTTGTAACCATTACTAAGTCTCCGTTCTTTAATTGAATACTTGATTGTGTGTTCTTTTGAATTTTACGTTTTCTTTTCGTCAACAATCTCGGAACAACCTGTAAGAACTTGTTCTTCGTATCTATGACTTTCATCTTGTCCGGCCAAGGGAAATAAGATTTATAACGATCAGCTATAGAGTAAGAAATAAAAGTCTCTGCAGGCGAACAGTCAAGACTAGAATTATATGAATAATTAGTAGGTCTTGTGTATATTTCACATCATTCTACCATTTTGAATGACTATTATGACAACTTAGACGTATTATTCTGTTCAGCTCTGTATGCGATCTTTCGGCAATTCCATTAGATTTTGGGTTTTAGGGTAAAGTTGTATAAACAATTTTCCGATCTTCACAATATTTCTTCCATTTGTGTGATAGAAATTGGGGACCTTTATCCGATATTATAAATTTCGGATATGGGAAAATGTGAAAGTATTCTTTTTCTAGAACTTTAATTATTTCGTTAGTTGATGAAGTTCTTAAAGGAAAATAGCAAACAAACAGGGTGAAAACATCGACGACAGATAGAATAAAATAACAGCCGTAGCTGCAAGGTAATTTCCTACTATATCTATGCTCAATTTTTGGTGTGGTCTTTCTGCTTCAATGTGATATTCCTCGGAGGCAATTATCCTTCTTGAAAATTTCGTAGTAGCACAGATTTCACAATCTTTTATATATCGCTTAAATGTATGTTTCTGTCGTCGCCAGTAGAAAAGTTTTTTTTGCAAAATTTACACACTTACTGATCCCGAAATGTCCGTTATTATGAATAGTCTCGACTACTTTAGAAACTAGATTCTCGAGGATAACTAACAACCAATTCCCTGTTTTGTCATTTCTCATAAATAGAATACCTTGAACCAAATGAATAGAATTGCAATTGTTGGATGTGTCTAGCTTATTTCTTAACTTCAAACAATACGGGTCATGGAATTGCTGATCGGGGATTTCCTCTGGATCATGCCCTACATCAGAAAATTTAGTTACAAGATTAACATTGAATGTTTGCATATTTTCTAATGATTGAGGTGTCGTTCTACTCAATATGTCCGCAATTTTGTTATCAGACGCTTTTTTGTGTTCAAATGTAATATCAAAACGCTGTAGCTTTAACAATAATTTTGTAGTCCTAGGTAGTCCTAGGTGTCCTAGGTGTGCTCGAAGATCACTTTCAAGCTAAAGGCATACGTGACCGCTGTGTTGTCACAGTGGACAATTATTTGTCTTCCTAATACATAATAAGAAAAATATTCACACAGAAACAAAACGGCCAATAACTCTAATTGAAACACAGAATAAGTTAACTCATAAGGTTTTAATTTTCGACTGGCATAACCTATGACTACAAGACTCTTATTACTTTCCTTCTCATATTGAGCTAAATAGCCAGCAATATTTTCTATGGACGCATCTGAAAAGATATGGAAAACCTTTTCGAAAATTTGTTGGCTTAAATCTGGAGGTTCACTAAGCATTTGTCTTATAGTAATGAAAAGATTAATATGTTCAGCGTCCATAAGAAACTTTCGATCTTTCTTCAATAAATCATATAGAGGGGCTGTTAGTGTTACGAAATTTGACAAAAACCTTCTTCTCCACGAGAGGATCCCTAAAAATGAACGCAGTTTCTTCTTAGTATTTGGCAAAGAAAAGTTTTTAATTATCTCATTATGTTGGGGTTAGGTTTAATTTCTGTCCCATTTACAACTTGCCCTAAAAACAAAATTTCAAACTGAATGAATTGGCATTTTTTAAAATTTAGAGATAAGTTCGCGGACTCAAATATTTTGAAAACCTGTTCTAAGAGTTGAAAGTGATCTTCGAGAAAGTCACTATAACAGAGAAGGTCATCTAAGTACACAACTACGAATTTTCTAGTGCTAAACCAAAATAAGAATTCATTACGTTCTGAAAAATTGCGGGAGAGGACTTGAGCCCCATTGGAAAAACTTTAGTACATATTGACGGCCTAAATACACAAAGCTAGTACAGATGTAAGAGTCCGGGTGGAGTGGTACCCCGTAATAACCCATGGTGGCATCCATGGAGCTGAAAATTTTCGCGTTGGAAATTCTAATTAGAATCTCGCTGATTGGCTCTACTTTTATTTTCGGAAAAATGACACTGTTGATAACAACCTTAAATCGATTACCGGACGCACTCCTCCAGAGGCTTTACGGACACAATGTATAGGATTTCTATACGCACTAGGTTCTTCCTCCGCAATTCCCAGACGAATCCATTTTCCCAATTCTTTGTCAAATTCTTGTTGTAAAGCTGAGGAATTTGATACATCTTACCAACTACTGGTTCGGTATCTTTTAGTTGGATTCGATATGGCTCACAATTTACAGTACGTGGATATTCCCGAAAAAGATGTTTATATTTAAGCAGCAACATTAGTAATCGATTCCTTGTATCGGGGTTTAAGTCGTTTCTAGAGTTTATGTACTCCCTTATTACATTTTCCGCTATCTGATCATCATCCTGTAACTCTTGTTTATCCTTCTCCCTTTCCTCTTGTTCCATCGCTGATTCCAGTTGAATTAATAGTACTTTCGGGTAGGCAATATCTACTGAAACTTGATTTTCGCTATTATTTTTTAAATATAATTTCTTATTTTCCCCATCCAAATGAACCCCAAACTTTGCGAAAAACGGTAAACCAAGAAGAAAATCCGATTTCATATCTTTAACAACGAATAAGGGTATATTAAACAAGTGATTCTGAATATTTATTGTCAGAGTTATGGAACCCTTAACAGAAAATTTGTCCTGTCCTGCGAAGGCGTTTAAATTTAAATTAGCAGTAGCTTTTAATTTTGCTGATGGGAAAACTTGTTGTATTTTCTTCCAAATATTGTAACTCAATAAGCTTACTTCTGCCCCTGTATCCAATATCATCTCTTAAGACAAAACGAGTATAGAGTTTAAATTGATCATTATCGAAACAGTCAACGTTAGAAGTGAGATTCGAGTTCTGATTACAACTTTTATTCAAGGAGAGAAGTTTTTGAGAACAGTCGCCATTATCTCCCCTTAAGGGCGACTGCCCTGCAAGTTTTCCGATGCCGTATCATGTTTAACCATTGTGACGGGACTTTGATAGTTAAGCCCATGCGAGTTCACTCCCTCCGACGAGTAAGGTGGATTTAAGGTAGAAGTTACTGTAGTAGCACCTGGAATTGAAATAGAAGGCGTTGTTGGATAAACAGTGACAAGTAGATATGGATTGAAATGTAATTTTGGCCCATATATTGGAGGAGGAACAAAACTATTCTGAAATCCATTAAATACAGATATTGGAAGTTCCCTTTCTTTATTCCATGAGTTATCACGAAAACGTTGACAATTCTCGTTATTAGTTTTATTATTAAAACGACCTGCATTATTCCCATTTTGATTATTTATCCAAGGGCGCCGTCTATACCCCATATTACTATGAACTTTTGATAGCGTGTTAGACCGTGTTTCATTTTTTAGCCCGATTTTGTCAAACGGTTTTGTCTGAACGGCATTATCCGTCTTTTGTTTTTTTAAATTTATCAAATTTTATTTGTCTAATATTTGGTCGTTTCCCAGAAAATCTATAGTTTGCCGAAAACTGCTCTCCCAGAGTGTTCGTCAGCTCACATTCAAGTTTGGCCAACTTTAAAGTTAATTCCTGTACGGTTTCTATTGATCCTAACTTTAAAATCTTTGCCTCTTCTGGAGGCAGGCACTCAATTATCAAATATCTAAGTTCTTGTTCAGACGGAGAACTAACAACCAAGTGATAATTATCCACTAAATGCCACACAAAATCTACTAATGAAGGAAACTTTTCTTTATCATAGCGTAGTGTATATAATTTCCTCTTCTGTACCTGCTCAATAGTTGGAGAAATGTATTGTTCCTTGAACAAGCTCACAAAATCATCGAATGATTTAATCTTATCTACTACATTTCTATACCACGATCTGGCCGATCTCTCTAGGCAACGAGAAAAATAAACAGTTTATCGCGGTCGCGAAGCGGAATCATTTCCATAGTTTGGAGTAAATCCTCAAGGAAAAATCTGGAGCTCCTTTAGCCATCTGACCATTAAACCTTGGGAACTCCCTTAAGTTTCGTATATATGGATTGTAATGAGAGCAACTATCGAATATCTCCGGAAGTGATCGACATTCTGAATTACCTACACTGTTTTTACTCTCATAGTAGAAGAAACAAACGAGAAAAAATGGCCTAACCCGGAAATAATTGCAACACAAATGGTTTTTTCGTCTATCACTTCCAAATAGCGTTGCTAATAATATATTCAAAATCCGCTTTCGTAATGCTTGGGGAAAGTTCGCCATCTTGGATTCAATATGGCGGCCACACCCAGACATCGACTCATACTTAAATGACAATATCTACTCACAGATTTAAGCTGAAAATTTCGTTCCTGCGCCATTTTCAAGATAATAGCATACCTTAAGGGATGCAAGTTTGTATGCCTCTATGTACCACCGCCATATTGAAAAATGGCGGCGATTATTAAAAATATAGTTTCTTTTTAAATTGGCAATAATGTTTTATTGGCAGATAACTCAGAAACTAACAGAGATATGCAGAAATTTCTTGAAATAAACGTAAAAGCTCATGATCTTAGCTTTCCAACGAGGGTACTTATGTTCGTTTATCTTACAAAGTAACGGAGCTAGTCGAATTTATGTGGCACTGGGTGTGCGATTTTCGATAATATGATTTTTTTCTCAGGTTCCTGCTAGAAGCTAAGTAGACGCAGTATAGGTACGGATTGACCAGTAAATAATTGCAACACAAATAATTTTTGAACCAGGATGTGTAACAAGGTGTATTTAGCTACATATTAAAAATCTTCTACTCACCTCCTTGGGGAAAGTCCTCCGAAATTTCGTTGAAATATGACTTCTGAGATTTCGTTCAGATGTCGCTACAGATCGCGATAATCCATCATTGAAATGAAAGAAGATGTGAAAAATTGCTCAAAATTACGATATTTCTTCAGTCCTTGTTATGGTTAACGCTACATGTCTATTTGAAAGGCAAGAATTAAAACAGTGTAGCAACCTCTTCACTCAAAAAAATGTCCTCGTCTTTACAAGGTTTACACCGTTTTCCACATTATCACAAGTTTCTTCCAGGCAATTGTCACTAATTTATATTAGTAATAGATCACGTTTCTGGCACGAATACTTCATGTCTCTATTGTTTTCATGTATGTGTATATATAATGGATAACAATTAAAACCGTGTAGCTATCTAATCATTAAAATGAATGATCATCTTCATAAAATCCTAGAATTTCTTTACACATTGCACAAGTTTCTCTCACATAATACCCACATTCAATGTACAAACTATATCTACTTCGCACCACATACGTGTATGTTCATACCTTATATGCATATTCAATACATAAAAACAACATTAATAACTAAAACTAATAATTTTCATTTTCAAAAACTTCAGTAAAACAATACAATACTTTTTGAGTATGAGTGAGAAATGTTAATTAAAAATAAAATGAATATTTAAAAATGTCAATGTTTAATGAAATAAAAGTTTAAGAAAACGTAAGTTTTAAGGTCAATTTTTGTGACTGTTAGTGTCATTTTACACGAATTTTAGTGTCATTTTATAGGTCACTTTTTAAATTTTTTTTAGGTCAACAAGATCCGGGCCCTGTTGATAACGCTACGTATCTATCACACATGTCTTCAGGTTATAAGAGCTTAAATTTTTATGACTCGCACGGTTCATCTTGCACTACAAACTGCCATTTTGCTCACTCTTATTAAGCTTCTTGGAGCATTTGAATTTCTCGATCTTCTAAACGCTTTCTCACCGGTGAGTAAAGTTCAGGTAAGCTTCCCCTCTGTAGCAGATTAGTGCACCAACCGTATTAGCTTTTTGTACACCTTTCATATTTTAGACGGAATGATCAATAAGAAGAATTTACGTAATCTTACTTATTAAATTATTCACTACGACATCTCGCTGACGTGAATAGAGCTTGCGTGTCCTGTCCATCGACTCAAAGGTATCTTCTCAAGATCAGAAAGCTACTCAACAAAATATACCCGGTTAATCGCCAGTAGTTAAGGCTTACGAAGTGTACTCACCCTAACACTGAACCAGACAGCGATTTGGCCTGGTATGTATGCGAGCATATTCATAACTGTTACCAGAGCATCCTAGATCACCAAGTAAATTCCGTTCCAAAAATAGAAGCACCAAATCGTCTGTAGAATTCTGCATAGATGATGGCTGCATATAGCGGAATATTTTGGCAAACTGCCTAGAGTACATTCCTTGCGCAGTCCAGCTAAGAGCCGTTAACATTGGCAAGAAGTAAGATGAAACACAGGGATATGTTCTTAGATCTATACTTCAGACTGTTTTCAGAAAACATTGTATTACCAAGTTGCAGAAACATTCAGATATTTTACAAAGACCGTAATGAGATTAAGATTTTTCAATTGCAACTTACACGCTGTAAACTTTAAAATTTGTTGAGAAAATATTTTCATTTGCCAAAAAATTTAAGATTTATCGACAAGGCTGCCGACTGTGGTTTTCTGCTAAAATAATGGTATTACTAATTGTAAATATCAAGATGCTTTTAAATAAAAAGAAAATGATAGTAGAGGTCGAGATCCGTCACGATACGTGCATTACAACGAGTTAAATCAGTTTAAATGCAGTAAAATCGACTAGAGCGTGCGGCTTGAAATAAAAAAAGTGCGGCAGCTCATATTGTTTTTAGGATCAGCAAATTCGAAATATTCGAGTTAAACCCTGTGACGTGCGGAACAACAAGTCTTTAGCTGAGAAAGAATGAATATCACGGTGAGCTCAAAAGGTATAGTAAAGAGAACGCGTTAAAATAATGGACAACTAAATGGATCCCTTGCGATAGGACAACCATCACCGAGCTTCTGAAACTTTCTGCAAAATGCATCCAGTACGTCAGAAATCGCCTTAAATCGAGTACATTAGCATAGATTTCGCTTGACTTCATTGTAATAGTATACTACAATTTCTGAAAAGAGATATTAATAAGAGATTAAATCGATCTCTAGTGATGCGGTGATTAACGAAATAATTTTGAGGATGGACGAAGATGTTTGATTTTTAATTAGTGGTTTAGAGTGCAACAGGCGCGCCAATACTTCGAGCGTTCCATTTCGAGTAGTCCGGTAAGGCTAAACGGCTTATGTCGCCTTATGTTCTTCCTACAATGCTGTGAAATTTAGAAGTCATCAGTGGACATCGGCATCTATTCCTTAATTCCTATAAGCCTACAGCTAGTAAAGGAATTCAACAATGAATCCGACGCCATAGGATCTTGTGTTGTGTACCTAGGTCTTAAAAACGAATCAGTAGTGTTTTTAGAGCTCCTTAACTCACATTATAGGATGGCGTACCATTTAAAAAACCGTGGATTTATTTCCCCCTGTAATAAGACGAAGGTATCACAGACATATAGCTTTGGGAACTAACAGCGGCTTGTTTTATCTCAGCCCTTGGGATTGAAAAATGTTGTGATACTAAATGTAAAAAAAAAATTGGTATTAATTTATCAATGATCATCCGGCAATTGCTATATTTCCCGTTTATATGCAACTACAATACTATTTGAGAGTGCTTTCTGCTGAAGAAATCTACCTAGCACCCCAACGCTCACACCTGGTTGTTGATCGTTAGCCTGATAGAAACTGTTTAATCCAAAGAATTGTGTTCTTACGGATTTATTATTTAATGAAAGTCTCCTGTGTGTTAACCTTCGAGGCTATCAAATATGCCTTTATTAGCGTCCTAGCTGCTCACTAGGGTTTACATACAGAGTTGTGCAGGATTCACTAGGTTCCGGTCTATCATGAATAATATATTCCGGATTGCATAATGAAGAAACTTGCTATGGAACCCGTTATATTCTTAACTCCGAACCAGCCTTACTTTGGGTTTGAGACCGGTGATCTGATCCATGAGACATATAAAGTATCATTTAGGTTCTTTTAAGATCTTTCTTAGTTAGTTGGAAAATATTTACGGTATAGTCAGTCCTGTGTTCGCAACCAACTCAGTAACACTGGTCATCACGAAGCAACCAAACTGAGGGCTAATCATATAATTTCCCATATAAGCTCACTGTATGCTTTGATTAGTAACAAACTGCCACACATTTTATAGAGAAGAAAAAGTCTTATTTTTTTTTCACTTAAGTAAAAAGTCTTGCTGAAAATACTCCATATCAAAGTTTTTTAATGAAAAAGTAATATTATATCATTTCTTGATAAGAATTCTTCGTTCTTCTCATTTCTTCGTACTGATATCCACTCTCCCTCTAATATTTTTGGTGAGTCAGTGCTGTCTTCCTCGGAAGATTTAAATCTTCACTCGCATCTCGCATCTGGAATTCATATTCTCAAACAACCTTTGGATAGCTATTGATCTTGAGAAACCTTCGCCACAACGATTGTGTAATGGTGAAATACACACCTCTCCTTTTGTTATAAGCAGTGTAGTCCCTTTGTATTTCTCCAATATTTCAACATCAAGTACTAATATTCTATTCTGTGCACACAGTAAATAAGTGCATGAAAAGTGAATAAAGCACATGCATTATAACATTAGATCACCCATTATACTAGAAAGGTGTTCAAATCGTACATCAGCTGAAGAAATTTGTGAACGGTCCAAAGTTGTACCGCCTTTAGGAGGTTTGGAGTTAAATAATTTCTAGACACGATTGGATACATTATGTCAGGAAATGGTATAGAAGTACTTTGATGTATCCTGTACACTATGACAATTTTAGTGAAAATACTGAATGGCCATGACTACTCAAGATCATTGAGAACTCACTTCTAGACTTTACTCGGGGACCTCTACTTGGGGTTATAAAGACACTTACAACCGTCGGAGGAGATAGCAAAATCTAGGATCTGCGATCTTATTCAAACGTCTGGATGAGGAAATGTATATGCAACATTTACAACAAAATGAAACTGCATGACAAAAACCATATTAGGAATGTCAAAATTAAGACGGTGACATTTTCCGTACCGTTAACTTTGGCTCCAGTATACCGAATGAGAAGATTACCAGAAACTAACAAAATTAGTAACATTCACATTTAGTTGAAAAAGAGGCGTTTTTGAGCGAAGTTTCAAGTGATATGATAATCGAACAGTGCTTAACGAAAGCCACAAATTTTTCTGGAGGATTAACTGAATATGAGACACAACGTTAGCAAAATTAATCCTTCATTCCCAAATTCTGTTACGATAACAGAAGTTCTACAGTACTTTTGTGGACATCAGCTTATCATCAGAGCGACAGGTTGAGATAATGCCACCTTCCTTGTGTGATAATCTAAAAATCTAGTAGGTGATCCTTAGGAAAAACAGGGGCGTGATTATCCTGTAGAACCAGGCCCGCTTCTTTTAGCTTGTGAGACAAGTCCGGCAGATGAATTACTAAAGCTAGCGGTGTAAAGCACTGATTCGCGTACAAAGATATAATACAGGCTTGGTAGGACAGGTGTACAACGGAGAAATCAAAAAAATTATGAGGTGACAGATTTTTTTTTTTTTTTTTTTTTTTTTGTACTTTGGTTACATTGGGAGATTTTCAGTCAAGTACTCCTGAAAAATATAAAACTTCCTAGGCTCACCTCCCACATCTTGGGCCACAACCCCTGAATTTCCTCCTTGGGAATAGTGTTCGAGAACATGGTCGTCTCGGTGGCCAAAGTAAGTAATAGAGACTGCGACAAACTTTCGATTAGCCTGAACGTTAAACTTGCGTGTATAAAAAATTTCGAGGCATCTTTTGAAACCTTGACTCACTTCATCAAGATGCTATATTGATGTTACGTATCTATCACAGTAATCGTCAGGCTATAGAAGCATAAAGTCTTTCTGACTCGCACGGTTTATCTTGCACTACAGAGTGCCATATCGCACACTTTTATAAAGCTTATGGGAGGATTTTAATCTCTCGATGTTCTAAACGTTTTCTCACCGGTGAGTAAAGTTCTGGGAAGTTTCCTCTCTGTAGATTATTAGTGCTCCAACTGTATAAGCGTTTTGACACCTTTCATATCTGAGACTGAATGATCAACAAGAAGAATTTCTGTATCTTATTTAATAAATTCAACACTACCTCCTCTCGCTGACGTGAACAGAGCTTGTGTGTCCTGTCCATCCGAGAACAGCCGACAAGAGGATCGGGTTGAAATGGAAAAAGTACGGCTGCTCATATTGTCCTTAGGACTTGTAAATTCGAAATATTCGAGTTTGAACCCATTGACATGCGGAACAAGAAGTTTTAGCTGATAAAGAATTAATATCGAGGTGAGCTCAGAAGATATATTAAAGAGAAAGCGTGTTAAAATGATGGACAACTTAATGAGTCACTTGCGATAGGACAAGCATCCCCGAGCTTGTAAACCATCTTGTAATATATATTCACTACGTCAGAAAACGCCTTAAATTAGACTATTACCAGAGATTTCACGTGCTTGAAGTTGGCCCCACACCTCTCCCAAATTACACCAAACATTGCACATCGATTGTGCATCGTTACTGCACGTTAGTGCGCTCAGAACTAACGTTAGTGCCATCAGCGTTAACGAGATATTGAATATTTTTGGTGGGGCCAACTTCATATGAAGTTAGCCCCCCCAAACCATCTTTACGAAGACAGATTTTGAAATACTAAGCGAATCGTTAGTGCACTTAAACACACTAAGCACTACCGTTAGTGCTATCATATTTTGGGAATTATTGAAGATTTTTAGGGGGGGCCAACTTTAGAAATATCAAATTCTATACAAATAGAGGTAGAAACACGAAGTTAGCGGCAATCGTTTGTGCACTTAAACACACTAAGCACTAAGATTAGTGCTACCATATTTTGGGATTTATTCAAGATTTTTGGTGGAGGGGCAAACTTCAGAAATATCAAATTCTATTCAAATTGAGGTAGTAACATAGATCTAACGGCAATCGTTAGTGCATCGTTATTGCACTAAACGCTTTTGGCACTAACGTTTGTTCAACCGCTTTTTGGGATTTATTCAAGATTTTTTGTGGAAAACCACCAGAAATATTAAATATTTATGCCAATAAAGATAGGAACACTGAGTGAACGGCAATCATTAGTGCATCGTTAGTGCACTTAAAAACACTAAGCACTAACGTTAGTGCTACCTCATTTTGAGATTTATTCAAGATTTTTTTGGGGGGGCCAACTTCAGAAATATCCAATTCTATTGAAATAGAGGGAAAAACATATGGTTGACGACAATCGTTAGTGCATCGTTAGTGCACCTAAACCCACTAAGCTCTAACGTTAGTGCTACCATATTTTGGGATTTAGTCAAGATTTTCGGTGGGGGGCCAACTTCAGTAATATCAAATTCTTTACAAATAGAGATAGAAACATGGGGTTAACGGCAATCGTTAGAGCATTGTTATTGTACTCAAACTCAGTAAGCAGTAAGGTCAGTTCTGACATTGACTCCTTATTAAAAATCTTGAATAAATACCAAAATATTGTAGAACTAACATTAGTCTTTAGTACGTTTAAGTGCACTAAATATGCACTAACGATTGCCGTTAACACTATGTTTCTACGTCTGTTTGTATAGAATTTGATATTTTTGAAGGTCAACCCCAAACAAATAATCTTGAATAAATCCCAAAATGTTGTTGCACTAACGTAAGTGCTCAGTGCTTTTTTGTGCACTAACTATGCATTAACGATTGCCGTTAACTCTATGTTTTTACCTATATTTGATATTTCTGTAGCAGCTTCCAACAACAAAAAAATCTTGAATAAATCCCAAAATATGGTAGCACTAACGTTAGAGCGTAGTGCGATTAAGTGCACTAAGGATGCACTAACGGTTGACGTTAAATCTATGTTTTTACCTATATTTTTATAAATTTTGATATTTCTGAATTTGCCCACCCAACCAAAAATCTAGAAAAAATCCAAAATATGGTACCACTAACGATAGTGCTTAGTACGTTTAAGTGCACTAACGATGTACTAACGATTGTCGTTAACCCTATGTTGCTATCTCTATTAGATATAGTATGATATTACTGTAATTACCCACCCCAAAATCTAGCATAAATTACTAAATATGGTAGCACTAACGATAGTGCTTAATATGTGTAAGTGCACTAAAATGCACTAATGATTGCCGTTAACTATGTTTCTACTTCTATTTGAATAGAATATCATATTTCTGAAGTTGCCCCCCAAAAAATCTGGAATAAATTTCAAAATATGGTAGCACTAACGTTAGTGCTTAGTGTGTTTAAGTCACTAACGATGAACTAACGATGCACTAAGTTTTGTGAAAATCTGTCTGCATAAAGATGAAGTTGGCCCAGCCACCTAAAATCTTTAATATCTCGTAAACGATTATAGCACTAACGTTAGTTCTGAATACACGATGTGCAATGTTTTGTGTAATTTTTGAGAGGTGGGGGAGCCAGCTTCAGGCACGTAAAGATGTCTCTTGACTTTATTGAAATAGTATTTTACTAATACTCTACTCTTCTGCATACAGTAAATGTGTGCGAGAAAAGTAACAAAAGCACATGCGTTATGACATTAGATCAGCCATTATACTGGAAGGGTGTTCAAATCGTACCTGCAGCATACATTATGTCATAAAATTGTGTAGAAGACCTTTTGGAAATCTTGTACATTATGGCAATTTTACTGAATCTGTTCAATAGCCATGCTTACTCAAGATCATTGAGAACTCACTTCTAGAGTTTGCTCCGGGAATTCTAAATGTGGTTATGAAGACATTTACAACCCTCGGAGGAGATGAAAAAACTAGGATCTGCGATCTTATTTAACAACGTCAGGATGCCGAAATCAATATGCAACATTTACAAGATAATGAAACTGCATGACAAAAAACATCTAAGGAAGTCTCAAAATTAACACGGTGACATTTTCCGAAAAGTTAACTTTGGCTGCAGTATTTAGAGGACATAATCGTATTGCCATTCATCCAAAGGGACTAGATTGAACAGGGGACTTGAAACTTCTTCATTGGTAGGCAATTAAATTAATGCTTCCGTTTTCTCACGCAGCTGGAAATTTTTTGTATGCAAAATTTGCACATTAATAATCTCAACTGATGGAAGCTTAGGAGGCAACTACGGTATGAGAGGATTAGAAGATATTAATAACTCAAAGATCATTCACAATTCGAAGAAAAAGAGGCCTTCTTGCGCGAACTTCCAAGTGATATGATTATCGAACCGTTCTTAACGAAGGCCACGATTTTTTCTGGGGGATTAACTCAACGGCAGACAGAACGTTAGCAATATTAATCCTTCTTTCCCAAATACTGTTGCGACAAAAGAAGTTCTTTAATCTTTTGAAGGAAACAGTTTATCATCTGAGCGGCACGTTGAGGTAATGGCACCTTCCTTGTGTGAAAATATCTCAACGCGAGAGAACGGCAATTGGAATGCGGTAAATATTCCAGTGTTACTCTTTTGTTGGGTTTTAAAACCCACACGTAGAAGGAAGAGTCTTTCTACACGCAATGGTGTGGACTAAAAAAAGCATCTCAAATCTGCTTTATCTACTTATATAAATTATGTTAAGCACTATTATCACCTTGTATTATATGGATATAATTTACAATTAGACACGGAAAGTACCAAAAGACAAAAAAAGAGCTCTCGGGAAATATCTGCAACGATCCAATTTAAATCTGCTATTGAAGACACGAAAATTGAATCACAGTTCTTGAGAAACCTCGAGATCAAAACTAGAGGGCTTCAAATGATGCAAGCAGATTTCGAAGGAGTAAAGGAAGCTGTATATGGACAAGAATGATGGAAGAAACTACAAACACGAAATCTTTAGCTGTTGATGGGTCTGATACAGATCTTCTAAGAATCTTACTAGAAGACTTCATGAGCAGTTGATGATTCTTTTAAGGCCACATAGAAGCTGAACTAAAAAAAGAAATTCTACCAAATTATTAAATTTAAAGAAATTTTACCGTCATTAAAAGATTGCTTTCACTTTTTCATGATGCAACAGGCTGTGACACGACCTCAGCTATACTCAGTAGTGAATAGTTGGCCCTTCAATAAGGAGAAAAATTTTGCAAGTTAGTCAGAGTCTTCAACCAACCAAAACTCAATCCTGACAAAATGGTGAAGATTACACATTTCTTAATCGTCTGTATAGAGAAGGAAACATGTCCTCCCTGGTATAATCCATATTAGGTATTACAAGGGAGTAGTTACAAAGCTTTAATATTGCCACTTTTCCCCCTACTAACATGCAAGTGTGCACCATTGAATTTGGAAGTACCTACAACTCCAGCAGTAAATGGTCTAATCCTGAACCCAATCGAAAGATAATCTTATTCACGTGTAGATAAAAAGTGAGTGCAAGATAGGATTGTGAACGTGCCACATAGTGTAAAGGAGCCGTTATGAAGTATTCAAGGTTTTGTGCATTCTGCCAATGGAGTTCATATAGAAATGGCAGATCTGAACACAATCTGATATAGATGATAACGAACAACAGCTGTAAAAAACAAATATGTCATTCTTAACGGCTTATTTGTTGATCCAATCAGTTATGATTATAATTTTGTGATATCGTCTTCGCACTATAGACCTAACAAAATGGACATGAAGACGATCTTGATGAAACTTTAAATTAAGGTGTAAGTAAAATGATAAAACATGATGGTGGTTTATTGTTCGGTCTACATATTTTGGAATCCTTTAACACAAACTGCTTTGGCACCCGAAGATGAAACGAAACCGTCGCAGGACCCACACAAGTCAACGCGCAAAAACCAATTCATTTATATATCACTTTCGCGCTCTAAAGTAACATTGAATTACGTTTATAACAATTTTCTTTGTTTGACTGTTTATATGTTAAGATGTTCAACAGCAGATGATTGACTCCGAGGATTCTGCATTCAGCAAGAACACAGAAAATTGTGTAACTGCCGTTCAGTTTTCGATCTCCTAAAAAGAAGTCAAGTTAAACACTCTTAATAAAAAACAATGTTCCGACATGCGGTACATGCAAAGACTCCATGTACACTTTTTTCTAAGAGGGGGCGTATGAATGAAACCTCTAAAACACGTCGATCCAAGTTGGTTTCTACTTATTTCCCTTGGTTTTATATGCTATAAAAACAATTAATGATTATTGCTCAGCACCATGATCCTTTGCGACAGTACCAAGTTGCTTTTTAGAT
This sequence comes from Thermobia domestica, assembly GCF_964235325.1. Classification (NCBI taxonomy): domain Eukaryota; kingdom Metazoa; phylum Arthropoda; class Insecta; order Zygentoma; family Lepismatidae; genus Thermobia; species Thermobia domestica. The sequence continues at coordinate 138,287,759 of NC_137464.1, forward strand.
AGAAGGCCACGAACCTTAACATTATTCCGTAACAGTTATATTACACTTATGGTCGTAGGCTTTTAAAGGATTCACATGCAGGTTATTGGCCGGAAAAAATAACAGTTGAACCTTAGGTAATGTACGTGATTACCTTGTAGAAACAGACCCGCTTCTCTTGTTGTGAGACAAATCCGGCCAATGAGTTTATAAAGCTGATGAACTGATAAACTGATGAGAACATAAGTTAAGTAGAACTTCTGTTATCGTAACAGTATTTGGGAATGAAGGATTAATTTTGCTGACGTTGTATCTGACATTGAGTTAATCCCCGAAAAAATTTTGTTCCCAAAATAAACACTCTTCGATAATAATTTCACTTGGAACTTCTCTTAAGAAGGCCTCTATTCCTGCAATGTTCCTTGAGTTGTTAAAATCTGTTATTCTGATGCCGAATTTGTCTTCAGGGCTTCCATCTGTTGAGTATAGTGATGTGGAAATATTTCATAGAAAAGATAACCAGCTGCGTGGGAAAACGGAAGCATTAATTTAATTGCCTACAAATGAAGTTTCTAGTCCCGTGTTCGATCTAGTCCCTTTGGAAGAATATCAATACGATTCTGACCTTCTGTACTTAGATTTTGTCATCTCCTTCGTCGGTTGGAAATGTGTTCATAACCACATGGAAGGGTCGCCGAGCAAAGTCTAGAAATGAGTTCTCAATGATCTTGAGTAGACATGTCCAAGTACACGTCTCCTTCCGTGTTAAGGACATAAGCAGGCATCCAGTTGTAAGAAGGACACAAGCCGGCATAATCTGTTAAGCCTTACCGGACACCTCGAATAGAAAAATTCGAATTATTGCCACGCCTGTTGCAATCTAAACCACTAATTAAAGATCGAACATCCCTGTTGATCCTCAAAATTATTTCTCTAATCACCGCATCTCCTATTAATATTTCTTTTCAGACATTGTAGAAGACTATTAGGATGAAGTCAAGTGACATCTCTGTCAACGTACTTATTTTAAATTGATTTAACACGTTGCAGATGCATATTACAAAAAGCTTCCCCATCTCGGGGATGCTGCCCTATCGCAAGTGACCCATCAACTTGTCCATCATTTTAACGCGCTTTCTTTTTACTATACCTTATGAACCAGTAAGTACGCCAGAAATTTTTACTTGGGAGGGTGTTCAAAATAAAAGGGGGGGTGCTCTCACTGTCAGAATACTGATATAATTTTTAAACAAACCCAAACACGAAAACAGTATATTTTGTTACGTAACTATTGCAATAATAATAATAATATCAGCTCTTCGCAATGGTATGTTCAATAAAGTAAGTTCACACATTTGAGCATTTATTATTATTATTATTAAACTAAGTAATACAGTGAAACCTCTTAAAACGGACATCGGTGAAACCGATTATTTGTCCGTAAATGAGAGGTGTCCCTAAAAGGAAAGGTTCTCACACGTAACACCACACCACACATATTTATGGCATGGAAGAATAAGAAAGTTTGTCCTCTTATGAAGATGTTCACTATTGAGAGATGCCCGTTAAGAGAGGTTTCACTGTATTAGGAATTAACCTCCACTATTTTACCCAGTAATTACAAGTGAATTGATTACATACGAGTTATTGTAATTATTTTGCAAAATTCTGCTATTTTAATTTATTAGTTTTAGTGGGTGATTTTTTTTTAATATTTATATGGGAAAAAATTCCCTCGTTCCATGCTGAAATCACATTCGTATAGTAATTAATACTGTACCTAGTTCCAATTTCATTATTTTAATATTCTAACCCTGTTGTTAATGTTAATTGATGTAATATTATTTGATTTCTTAATCTCCGTTCCTGCCCCTTCCTGGCTACGTTATTGGCTCTGAATATCTTTCATAAGAAAATTATTCATTGATTTAATTGTTTCCCAGAAATCCAGTTTTTCAATTTACAAATATTTTGTATCTTTCTGTTTTGTCTTCTTTAATATACCCTAATTTTAATAATCCCAGGGCTCATAGTGTTTGGTCTCTTGTAAATAGTTGAAAAGTGACCAAAAAATGGCCAAAAACACACGAAAATGTGACCAAAATCTTATCATGGCCCTTTTTTCCTTTATCAATTTCTCCATCACCTCTCTCTTTGTTTGTTGTTTTATTTCTTCTTTACTTCTTCTTTTTGAGCTTCCTCCTTTCTTAGGTTTTCAAAGTATGCTTTGTAGTTACGGTAAGCAGACTTAGCAGATGTAAAAAGCTTCTGAGTAAGTGAAACCAGTTCTGGCCTATTTCCGAATTTCTTCATCCCAGACATTATGTTTAACTTCGCATTAAGACTTCTCAAAAACGTGAAATATTCAAATTGATCAACTACTCTTAAGAAGAACATACAAGAATCATAACACAAGACGAACATGATGAACCACACAAAGTTTTGAGGGGAGCGTTAATTATTACGAGAGAAAATTAAAAGATTATTATGATAGAAGAAAGAACAGACACAGAAGGGTTCTCAACCTCACCTTGAAAGCTTAAGCATCCACCAACCGTCCACTGTGATTTAGAAAGAATAAAAGCTTAAGTGAGAATAAAGCTGACTGCTTCACATGTGGCAGCAAGTACTGAAGCTTTCAGAAGAGTTATGAGTAACAAGTTTCTGCCTTTTCCCATTTGTTTTTATATTTTTCTTAGAACACTGCCAATGCAAAACATAAATCACACGAAAAATTCACTTTACCTCTCAAGAAAGTAACTTTTAGTGACCAATTTGAAAAAAAAAGTAAATTTTAGTATAAAAAAAAGTGACTCGCTATGACCCCTGTTCCACTCAATGAATTTACGTGAATAAAAATATACTTTGCAAAAAATTAAGTTAGCGCCAAATGCGTTCCTGCATAACACTAGACTCAGTTCGATTCTTACTTCGATTGATCTCTTCATTTCTAAAAACGTAACCCTTCTAACGTCCGTCCGTTGATACACTACTTACAGAACAGGCTCGAAACCAGCCACAGAGCTTTGAGGGGCCATGAATATGTTAGGAGGGGCCAAGTCATTAAAAATTCCCTTACAAATATCTAAATTGTGCATTTTGTATTGAGGTCTGGAGGGGACATGAAAAATTTAGGGAGAGCCAGGCCCTCCCTAGCCCTTCTCTGGTTGTGAGCCTGTTGCAGAGTAGCACTTACCAACTGAATCTGGAATAGGCTTATTACTATATTGTCACGTATTTCCTTATTAAGGAGGATGTAGGTGAATGACCGCTCAAGACGTTTACAATTTCAGTCATCTGCATCTGTGCATCAATCTCTTTTCTCGGAAACGACCGCGGAGCCCAGGAGGGTAGGTATCAACGGTCTGTTATGTCAATTGTTTCGATCGAAACACCGCCCGAAGCAATGCCATGTGGTTCTCGAAGCCGTATATGAGAACGAGGTCGCTTCGTATTTTGAAGTAAAATAAATAAATAAGAATATTGCCTTCTTTCCTAAACAATAAACCTTTTTTTTAACTTGATGTAATAAATAACCTATATGATACTGATTGATACAATTGGATATGGAGGAGTATTCCTTTTCCAACCAGGGGTGTGTGTAAAGAAATTTGGAGGGTGTTAGGGGGGTGTTGGGAGGGTGTAGATTACTCCCTGTTATGAACTCACCGTGATATTCATTCTGTCTTAGCTAAAGACTTTTTATTCCGCACGTTAGTGGGTTTAAACCAGAGCCCTCCAAACCTAGGCCCGGTCCGGATGGATCTGAATTCTTTGCCCGGCTAGACCCGGCCTGTCCCGCCCGGCCCGAATCTCGAGCCGGGCTCTAACCGGACTGGGCACATTCCGGGCCGAATCGGGCCGAACCGGGCCGGGCACCTTTCGGGCCGAACCGGGCCGGGCACCTTTCGGGCCGAACCGGGCTCAGCCCAAACTCTGTGAAAGACGGATCGGAAACTAATGTTGGCAGCCTGTGTTAATTGTAATGTGTTTCGTAAATTAACTATTTCTTCAATTCTGTAAAGTACTGAACTGCTATTACTCTTATTATTACTACTACTGCTACTGCTATTATTATTATTATTATTATTATTATTATTATTATTATTATTATTATTATTAATAAAAATAATAATATTACTCATACTATTACTACTATTACTACTACTACTACTACTTCTGCTACTATAACTGCTACGACTTCTCGTCAAAGTTGACATGTCTGGTGGTACATACTTTACAATCTAAGTACAGAAAAAATAAAAGAAATACTAGTTATTATGATCAGTCTGCGTAGAATGCGAACAGATGCCTACGAGGGGCAACGGTGGCTCAGTAGCTAAAGCACTCACATCTGGTGCTAGAGGTCGTCGTATCGATCTCTCCTCGTATTATGTGAGCTATGTGGTAAACAAACACCGTGAGAGTGGGAGTTTTCAGATTAGCCAGTTTTCGTCTACTGTCTTCATTCCACCAATTCTTGAGCCTTAATTACCTAAAGAACATACGAGAAAGTCAAGTCCTTGACCTACTAATTAGAATTTGTTATCTACCATTAGATCACGGAAGCCAAAACCATCGCAATTTGTAGTAATGTTCAATTAGCACGGCAGATTCCAAATCATGTTACATGTTCCTATATTCTTTATAATTCGATGTTGCTGGAACGGTTCGTAAAAAGAAAATAACAGAGATATATGACGGAATGCGAGGCAGTAAAACATAACAAAATCCACACATATTAATATTGAACGAAAAATACCTAAGAGCCCCCTGAAAGAAAAATGTATAGAGATATCAGCTATCATAAATGCCTCTTAACATCACATATAATAGAAGGGATAGTTGATATTAAGAAAATGAAAATATAACGTTTCGTAAGAAACTAATGGTGCAAAGTGAACATCGCTTTACTGTAAGTCTTTGTACGCATCGAATAGCACAGAAACAGAGTCAACAATCTCAGGCTTTATTGTAAAAACTGAAAAAGCTTGATTTTATAAGGGACTTGGGAGTTTTTTTTTTTTTCATTCAAAACTATCCTTTATTCAACATATTGAAACTATTTGCAAAGAAGACTACAAAAATCTTGGATAAGCCTACAAAACTGTGATGAGGATGTAGCAGAGTGCGTCAGAAAGATTACAGATAGTTTTTGTATACATGTCAAAGAGAAATGGGAAAAATGTCATCGTGCAATGAATATCTTTGTATTCAAATATGGTAAGTGGCTCGACAGTACAGTGGAGTTTTCTGCAAACGTATGGAATGCAGCGACATTACGACGACCAGGATCATTTAGTATAGGTGTGACACTGAGAACACCTGTAGGGCGTCCAAGAGAAGTGTTTGAAGAAGGAGGTGAGAAAGCAAAGAGAAGACGGTTGCAGTCGTTAGTACAACATCGACAACTGAAGAGTTATTGTATGCAGCTAACAATGGGTTTACGTGCAAAAGAAAAACGTGATGCTTCTTATATTGTGAAAGAGATTGATGTGTCACCCAGGAGGGGTCGCGAATCAAAAAGGCCCACAAGAGTTGACGCGAAATTGACAAAGAAACAATACCAGTTAGTTCGTAAACAGGCAAAAGTTCACAATGAAAATATCTATTCGTTTAACTATAAACAGTTAGAGGAACAGAAAGCGTTCTACCCAGCCGATCTTATCACAGACGTATATGCGGAAGTGCAGCTGCAAGCGTTACTTGATCATACTATCGAGCGGCTGATCACCAGAAAAAGTACTATACTGCGAGAGATCAATCAGGAAGTTGAAATGACCATGTTCTTCAAATGGTGTTTGTGATGGCGCGTCGGGTCAGAGCGCATACAAACAATGGTATAGTTCAGATACAGAAGACGATATAAATGACGATACTTATTTGTTTGTTATTTCGTTAGTGTCTCTAAAATTACAACATGATTAAGAGACTCTCTGTCATAATCCACGGCGAATGCCAATACGCTATTGTCGGTCAATCAAGCTACTGTTCATGAAAGAAACAGCAGAATTGACACGTTCAAAAGTTACTAAGATACAGCAGCAACTACAACCTCTCTCACCAACAACTATTACTTACAATGATCATCAAATAGTATTGAAACACAGATTATTGCTGACAATGGTAGATGTGAAGGTCTGTAGTGATATCACAAACTATCATATTAACGATGTTACACCTGCGGTGCATCTTCATAGCAAATGAACGATCCACACAAAACTATAGCACTACCACCTGACACAACAATTAGGCTATTTACAGGCCTAATTCGGGCTGTCTGTATGTTGCATATTGCATATAGACTGAACATCATACCTGACAAGTGAGAAAGAGGGATCAACCAAATGTTGATCAACGAAAGAAATTACTACAGAAGCGATTTCGTGTACAAATAGTCTCCTGGTGGATGTGCCGAAACCAGGCTACGGAAAAAACAATGAGGTAATAAAGCCCGCAAGTTTTTCTTAATCCATCAATATCAGCGTCCATCACTGTCATTAATGAAGAGTTGATTAAACGATTTGCAATTCTTTTACGTACGCTGATAGTGTTGGACGCTGTTATGCAAGTGGTTATGCAATTAATTGTGAGGCATTTGGTATGTATTCTCTGCAAACTGCTCGATTATATGTGGACCTGTCTAACTGGTATTACATGCCGGCATCTGGGCATATATTATTGATACATGGGACATCGTCGAAAGTGCGCTGGTTCGTATTGGACAGCTTTCCGAAGAGGCACAAGAAGCTCGAAAGAAAGATTCACGAAGGTACCGCGAACATCATGCCAGGAAAAGTTCTCGTCACAAAAGCATAGAAGATTTAATGCACATACTAATCACGTCGGATCCATGCATAACAAACCTTAGCAAATGCACACTCAAACAGAGTGAACATCTTCCCGAAGAAATACGTCTATTGTTACAAGTTCCTCCTACGTGTCAAGCATACATTTCAGCTGGTCATAACACTGAACACAACAATAGTTCTTCCAGTGAGGACATGTGACTGCTTACAGCTTCTAGTCGCTCTGTGTATGTGCTCTGCCGTGTTTTCTTTGGTTATAAATTTTGTTAACCTAGATGTGGCAATTGAACCAGTGTGAGGGCAAGAGAAGCGGGCCTGGTTCTACAAGGCATACACGTACCTAATTACCTAAGGATCTCCTAATAGATTTTCCGGCCAATAACCTCACTGTGAATCCTTTATAAGATTACGACCATAAGTCTAATGTAACTGTTACAGAAAATTGTTGTTTCGTGGGCTTCTATCTGAAAAGTAGCTTGGAAAAGTCGTAAAGGAACAAGGTGCTGAGCAATAACCATCGATTATCCTCATGATGTATATAAAACTAGGGCAATAAGTCGAAACCAACTGCGATGGAGGTGTAGTAGAGCTTTCATTCTTACGACCCGGTCTTGGATAAAAATGTGCATGGAGTCTTTGCATGTATGGAATATCCGAACTTCGTTGTTTATTAAGAGTGTTAAACTTTACTTCCTTGTTAAAGGGTCGAAAACTAAATGGCAGTTACACAATTTAAAGTGTCCTTGCAAATGGCAGAATCCTCGAAGTCAATCATATCCTGTTGAACATAAACAATCAAACATATATAAACAATCAAACAATAAACAATTTTTTAAACGTACGATTGAATGATACCTTAGAACGCGAATGTGATATCTAAATGAATTGGTTATTCCTTGTTAACTTAAATGTTTCCAGCTACGGTTTCGTTTTCTCTTCGGCTAGTGTTTCCCATCACATCATAGCTCAATCAATAAACCCACGGCACTTCACATTCGTGTCACATGCACATCTATAGTTGTCACACTATATTCCTGGCATTGACCAACAGCTGTCTGTGTTATATGCTGCAGACGTAACGTCTAGCACGGAAACTGTCGATCAGCTAATTCTACATTGCATACAATTAATCTTCTTCGTGAGATCTGACATACTTCCCCATGTGTAATTTGGCACCTTAGTGGTCTTTTGTCACCACTTGGGACCTTGCCCCAAAAATTCTCATCGTTTTCTCACTATTTCTCAGTTTTTTACAATTTGTCCAGCTACATGTGGCAATTGAAGCACTGCGGGGCTGTGAGAAAAGTCCGGACGATAAATTACTAAAGCTAGCGGTGTAAAGCACTGATTCGCAATACGAAGATGTTATACAAGTCTGGTAGAACAGAGAAAGCAACAAAGTAATCAATTGAAAGATTTTTTTTTACATAGGTTAGATTGGGTGATCTTTAGTTAAGTACACCTGAAAGATATAAAACTTCCTAGGCTCACTTCCCACATCTTGGAACAGAAGCCCTAAAATTCCCCTCTTGGGAATAGTCCGAGAATTTGATTGTCTCGCAGCCGAAAGAAAGTAATAGATTCTGCTATTAACTTTCGCTTAGCCTGAAAGTTAAACTTGAGTCTGTAAAAAATTTCGTGGCGTCTTTTGCAACCATGGCTCACTTCATTAAGATGCTGTATTGATAACGCTACGTATACAGGCTATAGAACCTAAACATACAGGTTATACAGGCTAAAGAGCCTATTCCTCTATTGATAGGTTATTGAGCCTATACCTCCACCTATATACTGTATTGATAACGCTACGTATACAGGCTATAGAACCTATACATACAGTCATTACAGGCTATAGAGCTTACAGCCTATACAGGCTATAACCTATACAGGCCTTAAAGTCTTTCTGGCTCGCAAAGTTAATCTTGCATTACAGACTGATCGCACACTCTAATTAAGCTTATTGGAGGATTTTAATTTCCCGATCTTCTAAACGATTTCTCACCGGTGAGCAAAGATCAGGTAAACTTCCCCTCTGTAGCAAATTAGTGCAACAATTTTATTAGCTTTTTGACACCTTTCATACCTGAGAAAGTATGATCAACAAGATGAATTTCTGGTGACGTGCACAGACCTTGCGTGTCCTCTCCATCGACTCAAGGGTTTCTTCTCAAGAGCAGAAAGTTACTCCACAAAAGTTACCAGATTAAACGCCAACAGTTGAGGCTTAGGAAGTGTACTTATCTCTAACACTGTACCAGACAGTCTTCTGGGCTGGTATGTATGCGACCATATTCATGGCCGTTGACCAGAGCCATTCTAGATTACCAAGTAATTCCTTTACTAAAATAGAAGCACCAGATCGTCTGTAGAATTTGCATAGATGATCGCATCATTTAGCGGAATATCTTGGCAAAATACCTTGAATACTTTCCCTGCGTAGTCCAGCCAAGAGCCGTTAACATAGGCAAGAAGAAAGTCGAAACACACAGATATGTGCTTTGAACTATACTTTAGACTGTATTCAGACAACATTTTATTACCGACATACTTAAACATTCAGATATTTTACTAAGAAGAGATGTCGAGATACATGTTGCTCTCTTATGAAAACGAATGCAAGCAGTTAGCATGTAATACAACCAACCAGACATAGTAATATTTTATAAGAGGCCTACCCAGATTAGAATTTTTCAATTAGAACTTACACGTTGTAATAAACTTGAATCTGTGGAAAAATTACTTTCATATGGCATATCTACAAGGCTGCTGACTGTGGCCCTCTGCAGAAACTTGGTATTACTAATTGTAGATATTTGAATGCATTTAGATAATAAGATAATATCAGTAGATGTGGAGGACTGCCATGATACCTGCATTAGAACAAACGGAACACTTTGCATGCAGTACAACCGACGAGTGCTGGCGGCTTGAAATGGGAAAAGTGCGGCAGCTCATATTGTTTTTGGGACTTGCAAATTCGAAATATTCGAATTTAAACCCTGTGACGTATGGAACAAGAAGTCGTTAGCTCAGAAAGAATGATTATCATGGTGAGCTCATAGGGTGTAGTAAAGAGAATGCGCGTTAAAATGATGGACAAGTTGCTGGGTCACAGGTGGTAGGACGAACACCGCGAGTTTGTGAAGTTTCTGTAAAATCATACACTACGTAAGAAATCGCCTTAAAATGAGAAACATTAGGAGAGATGTCGCTAGACTTCATTGTAATAGTATTCTACAATTACTGAAAAGAGTTATTAATAAGAGAATATATCTATCTCTAAGTCATGCGATGATAAAAGTAATAATTTTGGGGATGATCGGGGATTAGTAGTTTAGAGTGCAACACGCGCGCCAATAGTTCGAGGGTAACATTTCGAGGTGTGCGGTAAGGCTAAACTGCTTATGCCGGCTTATGTTCTTCTTACAATGCTGTGAAATTTAGAAGTCAGCAGTGGACATCGGCATCTATGACTTGATTCCTATTGGCTTACAGCTAGTAAAGAAATTCAACAATGAATCCGAAGACGTGGGATCTTGTGTTGCGTACCTAGGTCTTAAAAACGAAACAGTAGTTCTTTTAGAGCTCCTTAACTCACCTTATACAATGGCGTACCTTTTAAAAAGCCGTGGATTTTCTTCTTCCATTATAAGACGGGGGTATATCAGACGTTTATCCTTGGGAACGAACAGCGGTTTGGTTTAGGTGGGCCCTTGGGATTGAAATATGTTGGGATATCAATTGTAAAATAATTACTAATCAATGATAATCAAGCAATTGCTATATTTCCCGTTTATATGAAACTACAATACTTTCTGAGAATGCTTCCAGGTGAAGAAATCCACCTAGACAGCTTTATCCAAAGAATTTTGTTCATACGGATATATTATTTAAACAAAGTCTCCAGTGTGTTAACACTCGAGGCTATGAAATATGCATTTAATTAGCGACCTTGCTTACTTATGCTGTGACACTATTATGTATGCGACACTAGGGCTTACATACAGAGTTATACAGGATTCACTATGTTCCGGTCTATCATTAATAATATTTTCCCAATTCTTTGCTGTATAACTTGATATAGAACCAATTATATTCTAATCTCCAAAGCAGTCTTACTTTGGGCCTGAGACCGGTAATCTGATCGATGAGCCAAGTAAAGAATCGATTTTAGGCTCTTTTGAGATCTTCCCTTTGGCGGTTAGGTGGAAAATATATTACGGTATAGTCAGTACTGTGTTCGCTACCAACTTAGTAACACTGGTCATCACAAAGCAACAAAACTGCGGGCTAATCAAATAATCTTTACATATAAGCTCACTCTATGCTTTGATTAGTAACTATTAGTGTTTCAGGCCAATAACCTGCATGTGAATCCTTTAAAAGCTTACGACTACAGGTGTAATATAACTGTTACGGAATATTGTTAAGCTTCGTGAGCTTCTGTCTGAAAAGTACCTTGGTACAGTCGCAAAAGATCAATCAAGAAGTATCCATTGATTGACTTATAGCCTATAAAACCTAGGGAAATAAGTATAAAACAACTGGGATCAACGTGTTGTAGAGGCTTCATTCTTAGGTCTCCTCTTGAATGAAAGTGTACATGAGGTCTTTGCATGTACCGCATACCGAAAAATCGTTATTTATTAAGAGAGTTAAAGTTTGCTTCTTTTTAAGAGATTCGAAAACTAAACGTTAGTTATAAATGTAGAATCTTGTTGATATGAGTCAAGGTTGCAAAAGACGCCTCGATATTTTTTTATAAACTCCAGTTTAACTTTCTGGCTAATGGAAAATTTATCGCAGTCTCTTTTACTTGCCTTGGGCAGCGGGACGAACAAGTTATCGGACACAATTCCCAAGAGGGGAATTTTAGGGCTTCTGGTGGAAGATGTGGGAAGTGTGCCTAAGAAGTTTTATATCTTTGAGGTGACTTAACTGAAAATCTTCCAATGTAACCTAAGTAAAAAAAAAATCTTTCAATTGATTACTTACTTGCTGTCTCTGTTCCACCAGACCTGTATAACATCGCGAATCATTGATTTACACCGCTAGGTTTAGTAATTCATCGGCCGTACTTGTTTCACAGGCCAACAGAAGCGAGTCTGGTTCTACAAGGTAATCACGTACCTAATTACCTAAGGATCTCCTATTAGATTTTCCGGCCAATAACCTGCAAGATCCGATATCTTTAGTACTTCTGCCGTTCAGGACTCTGTCGTTTTGGACTTCTGGATGTCACTCACAATTAATCCTAGTATAATCGTTAGTGCATCGTTAGTGCGTCCAGAAAACTAATTGTTTCGTTAGTGCTTCGCTATTAGAGTGCCTATTGCCATTTACATATCACAAGAAGCACATAAGAAATACATGGGAAGTTTTCATTGGCTCAAATTTCCGACAAATTCAATAACCCTAATAATAGCTTTTAGTGCAATAGCTAAGGCTTTCTTAGTGCTTCTTAGAACACGAACTCCAAACATTAGTGCTTCAATAGTTTGGACGCTTGAAGCAAATCACTTTGGGTGGGGCAACTTCCCGTTACCCCCCAAGAAAGCACTAACGATTAAACCTAGTGCAATCGTTAGTGCTTATAGATGACAATAATAGTTTCTTTAGTGGTTCAATATTAGTGTAGATACGGCCAATTACATGTCACGAAAAGCCCATAAGAAATACATGGGGAATTTTTCATTGGGTCAACGACAAATTGAAAAGCGCTAATGATTTTGAGGCTGAGTAGGCTTGTTGATCGTTAATTACCAACATATATTACGAATAAAAATTTAAAAAAATAGGGCTTAAGTTTGTTGTCAGATGTTTAGTTTAAAAGTGAGTCTGAAGGAATGTCCGAGTATCCGCACATATCAAATGCAAAGGCCTGAGAAATTACGACAATTATATTAATTTATACTAGCCTAAATTCTTCATTTCCTTTACAAAATAGACTCATATAATTTGAAATATATGAAAATTTACGACAATTGCTTTTCACATTTAGTTTTTATACGTCAGTAACTAACGACCAATTAAAGGACCTTATATCATAGAAAATTTCCTTTCTTATCACTCAATGGACAATTACGTACATTCACTATTTACTAAAATAAGTTAGCAACTAGCGTTCAGCAAGAGTCTGCTTCACTTTCCACGCAATTCTCCCCCTTGCGAATGCACTAACTATTTAACTGTAAATATCAGACAATTTAAAGCAATTGTCTTCTATCATATAATTCTTAAATATGTTAAGAATTAATCATCACTAAAAGTCTGCTTAGTACACGAAGAACTCCTTTCGCCGAACTGCCCTCATTTCAATTGTATGTATCTGACTATTTTAGTAAATTTCATTTTCCAATTTATTCGTATAAATGTGAGTAACACACGATCAACAAGAGTCTACCTTAACTTATATTCTTCTTCGCGCTGCTAACTGGACTCCCTTTTTAATTCCAAATATTTCACAATTTACGAAAACTGCATTCTATCATTTTAATTTTAAATATGTCACTTACACAATTAACAAGAGTTTGTTATACCTTTAGAACACCCCATTTCAATTATAAATAATTGAAAATTTTAGTATTCATTCTTTTTAGATTATCAGTAAGTAATGATCTGCAAGACTGTGCTTCTTATTTTAAACTTGCTTTACTCCGTACCGAATATATTAACTTTCAATTGTAAATATCTCATAATTCGCGACTATCCCGTTCTTTGATTTTGTTTTAAAACCGTCACTAAGTAATGTTCAGTGAGAGTATGCTTCATATTCGAAACCCTTCATCCTTGTACGCGATAGACTTACGTTTCAATTGTAAATTACAGATAAATTAAGAACATTTCTTTTTATAACTTGAATACGATTAAGTCAATAACTAATGATAGTGATAAATTATTTCATCCGGCCATTTCTTCTTATCCCGTAGTGAATAACCGATTATTTACGTCTGCTGCCTTGCATAATTTATACTTAAATATGGCACGAACTAATGATCAGAATGAGTTTGCTTAATCCTTCAAATATTCCTTTCGTTCTTACTGAGAAGATTTACTTTTAAATTGAAAAGATCTGTCCGACTTCAGTTTCTTTTTCATTTTTCTTTGATATTTCTGTAAGTGACCATTAGCAAGATTCTGCTTTATCAATGAAATAGTCCATTCGCTATAATAATTGACATCAATCTTCATTACTAAATATCTGACAATATGCGACAATTTTGTTCTTTCATTTCCTTCTTAAATATGTCGCCAACTACCGATCAGCAAGAGTCTACTTCAGCTTCCAAAAACTCCATTTGCCAAAAACAATAGACCCATATTTCAATAGCAAACATCAAACACATTACGACAAATCCGTAATTTCATTCAATTCTTAAATTTATTAATAACTATCTATCAACAAGGGTCAGCTTTATCTTCCAAGCACTCAATTCAACTCTCAATGGAAACAAATAGCAATTCTAAATATATGCCAAAGTAGCTTTTGCTGATCACTAGTTGCCAAAATACTTTAGAATGAATTGAAAGAACGGAATTGTCGTAAGTTAAAGCTTATTTGCATCAGAAATGTGAGTAATTTTTATAGGGAAAAAGAAGTGCCAGCAAGCTGATGCGGATTGATTCCGATTCCTACAAGAAAGAATACCTAAGAAGAAACTGAAGGAAAGAAATTGTCGGAAATTATGAGAAATTTACAATTAAAATTGGGTCCAACAGTCCAAAATTGGGCCAAGGAATGCTTGGAATATGGAGCAACCAGTTGCTGATCATTAGTTAAAGACATATTTAAAATTAAAATGGAAGACCGTATTTGTCGTAAATAGCCTAATATAACAATTGAAAGGGAATGTAATCAATAGGTCGAAAAGAGATTTAGACAATTAAAGACCATTATGTTCTTTAATTTTTTCTTTGTCTAATTTTTCACTTGAAAATATCTCAAATTTAAGAATTCTCGTCTTTCATTTTATACATAAATATGTCAGTTACTAAGGAGCAGGAAGAGTTTATTTGAGATAACAACAGGGGTGTAGCCACGGGGGGGCCATCGGGGCCCGGCCCCCCCAAATGATTTCTTGCCCCCCACCAAATGACCAGCTTTTAAACATCATTGTAAGATTACCTCGCTTCAGGCAATTAAAAATAAGAAAGTTTACATATAATTAATAATTTACGGTAAAATAGTACAGAAAAATGATTTTACCATACCAATCGAAAAATAGTATGGTATCTCCTCCTTGTACCAACCGGAAAACAGTATAGTTTAATTTTTTTTACAGCAGATTACACAATTTACTGCGATTTATATTTGACACTTTGAAGACAAACGTTTCAACAAGGTACTGTAAATACTAGCATAAAACAATGGTACTAAACTTATTTGTAAGTAGGACTGCATTAAATTTTTATATGATGTAACTAGTATTTTTTTTTTTTTTAAGAAAACATTTATATCAGATGAAAAATTTGGTGAAAAACAGTTTCTCAGTATGGATTTCAATTAATCGGTAATTTTCAATTATTTTCACATGTCACCTTCCCTCTTAAGAGTACTAATAGGGACTGAATTTGGATTTAAACGGCATCGGAAGTCGCACTGTTCATATCAGTCACTCCGAAAACTATAATTCGACATTAATATTGGTCATTTTCGATCATTTTTGTATACCTTTCTCTTCTCTTAAAAGTGCGCCTTCAAAGTGAAGCTATAAAAACCATTCCAGGTGCGAACCTCATCTACGTTGAAACTTTAATCGAAATCAGTTGGGTAGCTCAAGAGTTGTTACAAATGTAGTCATTTCATAACATATATATATATATATATATATATATATATATATATATATATATATATATATATATATATATATATATATAGGGTGAACAATAACTACGTGGACAAATTTGGGTGGGTGATAGTACATCTAACAAGAAGCAAAAAAAGTCGTAGTGAACATGGGGGAAATTCCGTCCCGTTTAGGAGTGACAGAGTGTCGAAAGCGTGGGAGTATGAACTTCACAGGCCAAATGCTTAAAAAAAATTCATCGTAGAGAGTGCGGTTAAAAACGTCACATAGAAAGTCATACCTACTCTATTGAAAAATGTTTAGAAACACAGCTATGCGTGCGCACGTGATTCCCAAAGGAACGGAGGGATTCCCGGTCATGCTGTAAAGGAAAGAAGTATCACACGTTGTTAATCCCGTGCGCACACGTAGCTGCGTTTTCAAATATGTATTTTTCAATAGAGTAGGTATGACTTTCTAAGTGACGTTTTTAACCGCACTCTCCACGATGTATTGTTTTTAAGCTGTTGGTCTCTGAAGTTCATGATCCAACGCTTTCAACACACTGTCATTCTTAAACGGGACGGAATTTCCCCCATGTTCACTAGGACTTTTTTGCTTTTTTAAAGGTGTACTATCACCCATCCAAGTTCGTCCATGTAATTACCGTACACCCTGTATATATAGATGTATATATAGATAAATAAATAATTACATTATTTCGGAAAGTTGCAAACTATAGCCTATATAAGTTGAATCATACAGAAGTTATTCGAAGACGCACTAGATACCAGCATGACTGGTGAAGAACCCTGTGTGTATTACAATACAATAAAACTCCGTTTTGCGGCTATCACAGCATTGCATTTACGTCACACGCTTTTCTGGACTTAGTTATTAGTGATCGTAACCACCGCTTTAAAATTCCTTCGCGTTCCCACTTGTATCGCTATTTCTGAGAATATTATTTAAAACTTCTGATTCGAATCATTACCCACTCTTTTCTTCGAAGAAGTTTCGCATGTGAAACAGAAGAAACTTTTTTGGTGAAATATTTCCCGCGACGGAACAATGAACGATTTGCAGACCTAAAGATATTAAAAACCTAATTCATCGGATATTAATGTCGTACTACTTTTTTTATTATTATTATTTTTGGATTTGAATATTTCTGAAGAAATCGAGTTTATTCGCATTCTCGCACTGATTTAGAAAAAAAATGTAAAGTGCTAAACTGAAGTTCGAAGTCCAAAGAAGATGCTCGAAAGCTTGTTTACAAATGAGATGTCCCTGCTCCTTCACGTGTGCAGCCACTTCGAATTTGTGGTCGACGAGGAACAGAACTCTGCATCGTTAACACTGGCGAACTTCAAATGCACGAAGCATCCTGGATCTCGGAAGAAGAGGTCGATGTTATTTCTTTAAATCCTATTTTAACTGCATCTTTCGCAGTACTTTCTCCTTGCCAATCACCAGTGACCTAAAATGATGGGTGCGATCTCCTTGGGGAAACGACAGTAGTTTTGAAGAATTAGGATTGGTTAATTAAACAACCTTATGGGGATAAAAGATTATTACGAGTCTACCATTTTCTAATAGTTTGATTTGTTGGCGAAAAACGCTACAAATATATTCACAATAATATAAGCATTTTGTAATAAAAAATTCTACCATTAAAAATAGTTTTTTTATTGTAAAAACCTTTAAAATAATCAAAATAATGAAAAAACAAAGATCAAAAAGTGTTACTAACAAAGTGGAGGGGTTCGGCCATGCGTTACGAAGTGTGACAAGCAGGATGGAGAAGCTAAAAATTGGTCAAAAATAGCGTTATGTAATATGTGGACGGCCCCTAGAACAGGAAATGAGACATAGATGTTAATAAAAATAATTATTATTTTTTAAGTCACGAATAATAAATAATTATTTTTGTCAGAAAATCTTAAAGAAAATAAGTGAAATTTCAAAGAAAATCAGCCTTATGTAGATAGGTTCTGTGTACAAGGGCTTAAACTAAAAGAGTTACGCACAAAGGTATAACGTTTGGTCCGGGACAGTAATTATTGGTTAACCATAATACAAACTACCTGTAATATAATTTATGGACAAAAATATAATAATAATAATAATAATAATAATAATAATAATAATAATAATAATAATAATAATAATAATAATAATAATAAGCTAGAAGCTAGTGTCTTTTTGTTTCCCGGAAGGAAACCAAAATTTGCCGGTTTTTTCAGGCCTCAAAACACTTGCTCCAACATAATTTCTTTTGCTTTGTAGCTGGCCCCCCCTCAAAAACGATGGCCCCCCCCTACATAAACCTGCTGGCTACACCCCTGGATAACAAATATGTTAATGAACAAGCAGGCAGTCTGCTTCGCCTTCTAAAATCTCTTAAATATGTGAGAAACACTGTCAGCAACAGACAGCAATGCCTCTTTCGCCCAACTGATTGATCTCACTTCTTAATTGTCGCTAACTGAGAATTGGCGCCAATTCCGCTCTTTCGTTTATTCATAATAATATCACTAACTAACGATCAGCAAGTGTCGGCTTCCTATTCAAACATTTGTCTTCGACGTACTGAATAGATATACTTTACAATTGTACATCCTTGAACATTTAAGACAATTAGGTTCTTTCATTTTATTCAAAATATGCATTTAACTAGAGATCAGCAACTGTGTAAATACATCAACTATCAAACACACCTTCGCCATATTTACTCGATAACTCTTTAACTGTAAATATATGACAAATTACGACAATACGGTTGTTTCATTTTATTCTTGTATATTTCTGTAACTAACGATCAGCAAAAGTCTACTTCAGCTTACAATCATTCTCTTGGCTCTACTGAATAGACTGACTTTTTAATTTTAAATACCTTACTAATAATGAGAATTTCGTTCCGTCAGATTATTCTTAAATATATCAGTAACTAACGACCAGCAAGACTCTGTTTGAGCTTGAAAAAGACCCTTTCCACCTAGTGTGTGGTTTCAATTTTAAACAATAATTATCTGAAAAATATTGTTTTTTACTTTATTCTTAATTATACCTTTAACTAGCGATCGCCTATAAAACGTATTAGCTAACAAGCACACAATTTTGGCTTTAGTGAATACACTGAATTTTCAAAGTAGAATATGTGATAATTAACGTCAATAACCATTCTATGATTTTATTCTAAAATACTTTAGTCACTAAAAATCAGCAAGAGTCTGATTTATGTACGAATGACGCATTTCACCCTACTCAATGCGCTCAATTTTCCTTTGTAACATGTAACATTTGAAGACTGTTGCTTTCTTTCATTTTATTCCTACATATGTAAGTAAATAAATTTCAACGTCCAAACACTCTTTTCACCTTAAAGTATGGACTCACTTACCAATTGTGAATATATGGCCAATTACGAGAATATCATTGTTTCATTTAATTTTTAAATATGAATGCAATTACTGATTAGCAAGAAAATGCAGAAAGGAAGAAACCAGTATAGGTGATTGACTAGAAACTCCAATTGGAAAAAGGCTTAAATTTTTGGAACGGTGCGAAATTTGGAGAAAAAGAATAATCGATAAATACTCCCCTTTATGATACGCATTGCCGATTATTTAACCAAGAGTTCTTTCTGTAGTGTCTGTAAAGGGGCATGTACAGAAGTGAGAAATGATTAGGATATTTATGGTCGTATGTGAATGATGCGCAGTGAAGAGAGCGCAGGTTCTGCTAGTCGATTTGTAATTTACAAACGCTCCTTTCTTTCAATTTTAAGTATGTTAGTAACTAACGATTAGGAAGAGTGTGCTACATCAACCAAAGACTCCGTTGGCCTTATTGAATAGCCTCACTTTTCAATTGTAATAATCTGACTTTTTGATACAATTCCTTTCTTACATTTTATACTTAAACAGGCCACTAAGCGATGATACCAAGAGTCTGTTTCATCTTCGAAAAACTCTTTGGTACTACTGAATGAGCTCTTTTGAATTGTAAATGATAGAAACATTATGATAATTCCGTTTTCTCTCTTGTATATAATGCGTGAGAAGGTAATGTTCATTATAGTCTATTTTCACTTTCCAACTCTTGTTTCGCTATATTAAATAGCGCAGCTTTACAACCGTAAATAGCTAACAATTTATGGCAATTCCGTTAAATCATTTTATTCCTAAATGTGTCAGAGGTAACGATCTGGAAGAATCTGCGTGAGTTTCCCTACTCCTTTCGCGCTGCTAACTGATCTCACTTCTCAATTTTAAATATCTGAAAATTTTCGACTCCGTTATCTCATTCTAAACTTAAATCTATCAGTAACAAACGAACAGGGAAAGTCTATTTCAGGTTCCAAAAACTCCCTTCGCCGTACTGAATGAAATTTTTACCATATTAAAGTATGTGACGATTTGGACAATTCCGTTCTTTCATTTTACACTTAAATATGTCAGTAACTAACAATCAACAAAGGTCTGCTTCAACTTTCAGATACTCCTTTCACCTTAATTAATGGCCTCACTGTTAAATTCACATATCCGATAATTTTTCGACAATTCCATCCCTTTAATTTTACTCATTAAATCGTGAGAAAATAATGATCAACAATAGTTTAGCTCCGCGTTCAAACACTCTTTCGACCTATTGAATAGATGCGTTTTCAATTGTAAATATCTTACAATTAACGACATTTCCATTATTTCATTTTTTCTTATATGTGTCGGAAACTAACAATCATCAAGAATCATCTTTAGGTCCTAAACAACCTTTTCGTCCTACCGAATACTGTATTAGTATTGCATTAGTATAGACAATACTGCATTAGTTTTGTCAATGAGTGACAAAATAAGATATTTGCATTGTTTCCTTTTATTCTTAAATACGTTTATAAAAGAGATCACCAAGCGTCTGCTTCATTTTGCAATCACACCTTTCGGCCTGGTTAATTTTCCAAATTTTTTTTTCTTTTACTGAATTATCACTCTTCAGTTCAAAATATCTTACGATCAATTTTCACTTGTTTAATTTATTCTGATATACATCGGCAACTAAGATTCAGAAAAGTCTATGTAGCTTGAAAACACTCGTCTCGAACTACTTTGCATCTACTTTGAAAATGTGAATATCTGACAATTTACAACAATTATCCTTATTTTTGTCTTAAATATAACTGAAACTATCGATCTGCAAATGTCTCCTTGAACTTCCAAACATTACTTTCCCACCTGCAAAAAAGACACACGTTTCATAAGTAAATATCCGACAATGCACAAGATTCTAGGTTGTTCGAATTTAAACTTAAATATGTTAGCTACTAAAGATGAAGAAGATCTTACAATCAGGTTACAATCAATACCTTCGCCCTGGTGAAATTAATCATTTCTCATTTTAAAATGTCATTTTATTATTGGGAATTTCTATTTTTTCTTAAATACGTCAGTAACTAGCGATTAGCATGGGTGTACTTTGTCTTAAAAACACTCCTTACCGTACTAAATGGGATCGATTTTAAAATTGTAAATATCTAACAATCTACGACAATTCCATGATTTCATTTAATCCAAAATATTTCAGTGACTACTGTTACGAAAGGTCTGGTTTATATACATAAACATAGCTTTCGCCCTGGTCAATGGATTAACTTGTCAATTTTAAGATATTTTACATTTACCTTTGCTCCAACCTCTCATTTTATTCTTAGATATGTCAGTAATAAACGATCAGAAAGAGTTAGCTTTATCTTCCATTTACTCTTTTTGTCTAGTGAAAGTATTCACTTATCAATTGTAACAATCTGATTACGACTATTCCCTTCTTTCACTCATTTTTATATGTCTTGAAGTAACGATCATAAACAGTCTGCTTCACCTTATTAACATTAATTTCGTTCTTCTGAATAGGATCACTATTGAATTGTTAAAGTATGGCAAAATTTACGATTGTATCGGTCATTCATTCTATTGCTAGATATGTTAGTAATCTATGCTCAACAAGAGGGTTCTTCATAAACGAAATCTCCTTTCGTCTAACTGAATGGACTCAGCTACCAATTTTGAATATTCGTCAAATTACAACGATTACATTACTTCATTTCACTCTCAAATATTTCGACAAGTGCATATTAGCAAAAGTTTACTTCAGCTTCCAAACACTCCCTTCGCCCCAGTTACTCTCCTTATTTTCCAATTGTAAATATCTGCCAGGTTACGATAATTCAGTTCTTTTATTTGATTTTAAATTGTTTCGACAAGTACCAATTTCCCTTTTTCTACTGAATGGGGACGCTGTTATTTGAAAAAAATCTGATTTGCTCTATTCCTTTCTTACACGTTTTCCTATATAAAGCTTGAACTAAGGATGATCTATACTCTGGTTCAAATTTCAAACTACAATTTGGCCAGCTGAATGGGATATCTTTTCAAATGTAAACATATGAAAATTCACGATTGTCCCGTGCATTCATTTCATTCCTAAATGTCAGTAACTAACGATTAACAATAGCCTGCTTTGTATTGGAAACGCTCCATTTGCCCTACAGAATGGACTCACTCACCAATTGTATATATCTGAGAATATACAATAATTACAACCCTTTTTAAAAAAAGAATGTAATTCTGGAATGATCATCTAGAGCCTACTTAATGTTTGAAAGACTGAAAACGCCCTGATAGAATCACTTTTCAAATATAAATATGTGACAATGTCGATAAATAAATAATTTCACTTTAAACTTGAGTATGTAAGTAGCTACCAAATAGCAAGACCAATCTACAGGCTGCAAACTTTCCCCCACACTCCTTAGTTTACTCACATATTAATTTAAACATCTGACGATTTTCGATTATTTCGTTATTACACTTTATTCTTAAGTATGCATACAAGTAGCGATCGCCAAAAGTTTGAATCACCTTCTAATCACTCCTTACGCAATATTGAATGAAGACTCACTTATATTTTAAATATCCAACCATTTAATTCAATTCTGATCTTTCGAGCTCATCCGTGGCTAAGCGGTTAGCGTACGCGCCTTTGGTTTGAGAGACCCGGGTTCGATTCCCGGCGGGAGCTCATGTGGTTCGGATTCCACGTTAATCAGTAGGTCCACGTCTCATATAGCCTCGCTGCTGAAAGGGAGGCTAAACTAAAATCAACTCAATTCTGATCTTTCATCACATTCTTAACTACATCGACAGCTACGATGCACCAAGTGTCTACTTCAGCTTCCAAATACCTATTTGGCTTTATTAATTAGCTCATATTTTAATTCTAATAATTTGACTAATTGCGACACTTAAATTCTCTTATTATCTTAAAATAGTTCAGTAACTAACAATTATCAAGAGTTTGCTTTATACACCAAAAATGCACCTTCCGCCCTACTCAATGGCCTACCTTTTAAGTTATAAATATTTGACTGTATGTTTGTCAAACATCAGCACACAGCTACCATCAGCTCCACCCAGATATTCTTACTTACCTGTAGAAAAAAAGTGACTGAAAGATAGGATTGTGAACGAGCCACATGCTCGTGTAATACAGCCGATATGAAGTATTCAAGGTTGACTTCAACAAGGTTGATTTCAACAGTGACAGGACCCACACAAGCAAACGAGCAAAAACCAATTCATTTAGACATCACTATCGCGTAGTAAAATATCATTCATTGCACGTTTATAACAATTGTTTATTGGTTGATTTTTTATATTTTAAGATGTTTAACAGCAGATGATTGAATCCGAGGATTCTGCCATCTGCAAGGACAAATAAAATTGCGTAACTGCCGTTTAGTTTTCGACTCTCCTACCAGGAAGTAATGTTTAGCACTCTTAATAATGAATGATTTTTTGATATTCCATACATGTAAAGACTCCATGTACATACATGCACAGACTCTACTACACGCCCATCGCAATTAATTTCGACTTATTGCCCTAGGTGTTATACGCTATAAGGACAATCAACGTTTACTACTCAGCACCTTGATCCTTTGCGACTGTACCAAGCTGCTTTTCAGACAGAAGGGCAAGAACCTTACCAATATTCCGTAAGAGTTATTTTACACTTATGCTCGTAAGCTTGTAAAGGATTCACATGCAGGTTATTGGCCTGGACCTCTAATAGGAGTTTTTTATGTAATGAAGAACGTGGTTACCTTGTACACCAAGGCCCGCTTCTCTTAGACTGTGAGAAAATTCCGGCAAATGAATTTATAAAGCTACCTGTTTAATGCGCTGGTTCGCGATACAAAGAATTTATACCAGCGTGGTAGAACAGAAGTAGAACACAGACAACAACAAAATTATCAATTGACAGAATTTTTTTTTTTTTTTTTTTTTTTTGCTTTGGTTACATTAGCAGGTTATCAGTTAAGAACACCTGAAACATAAAACTTTTTAGGCTTACTTTCCACATCTTAAAGCACAAGCCCTGATTTTTTTCCATTAGTAGTAGTGTTCGAATAATTGCTCGACTCGGTGCTCAAAGAAAGTAACATATATTCTGCTATTAATTTTCGATTAGCATGAAAGTTAAACTTGAATGTATAAAAAATTTCAAAGCGTTTTGCAACCTTGACACACTCCATCAAGATGCTATATTGATAACGCTACGTATCTATCACACTAATCTTCAGGCTATATAACTTCAGAGTCTTTCTGACTCGCACGATTCATCTTGCACTACAGACTGCCATATCGCACACACTTATTAAGCTTATTGGAGGATTTGAATTTCTCGATCTTCTAATTGTTTTTCTACCGGTGAGTAAAGTTCTGGTAAGTTTCCCCTCTGCAGTAGCCTAGTGTACCAAATGTATTAGTTTTTTGACACCTTTCATATCTGTGACGGAATGATCAGTAAGTAGAATTTCTGTAAGCTCTAAAAGAAATACTGCTTCGTTTTTAAGTCCTAGGTACACAACACAAGATGAAGGCTTCGGATTCATTGTTGAATTTCTTTACTAGCTGTAAGCCAATAGGAATCAAGTCATAGATGGCGATGTCCACTGCTGAATTCTAAATTTCACAGCATTGTAAGAAGAACATAAGCCGGCATATGCAGTTTAGCCTTACCGCACACCTCGAAATTTTACCCTCGAACTATTGGCGCGCGTGTTGCACTCTAAACTAGTAATCCCCGACCATCCCCGAAATTATTACTTTTATCACCACGTGACAGAGATCGATATCATCTCTTATTAATATCTCTTTTCAGTAATTGTAGAATACTATTACAATGAAGTCTAGTAACATCTCTCCTAATGTTTGTCATTTTAAGGCGATTTCTTACGTAGTGGATGATTTTACAGAAAGCTTCACAAGCTCGGGGTGCTCGTCCTATCGCAAGTAACCCAGCGACTTGTCCATCATTTTATCGCGCTTTCTCTTTACTATACCTTATGAGCTCACCATGATATTCATTCTTTCTCAGCTAAAGACTTCTTGTTCCGCACGTCACAGGGATTTGCATTTGCAAGTCCCAAAAACAATATGAGCTGCCGCACTTTTCCCAATTCAAGCAGCCCGCTCTCGTCGGTTGTACTGCATGCAAACTGATTCCACTCGTTCTAATGCAGGTATCATGGCGGATCTCGACATCTGCTGATTTTATCAAATTATCTAAATGCATTCTCATATCTACAATGAGTAATACCAAATTTCTGCAGAGGGCCACAGTCGGCAGCCTTGTGGATATCCCATATGTAAGTCATTTTCCAACAGATGTTAGTTTATTACATCGTGTAAGATCTAAATAAAAATCCTAATCTGACTACGCCTCATAAAATATTACTATGTCTGGTTGGTTGTATTGCATGCTAACTGCTTGCATTCGTATTCATAAGAGAACAACATGTATCTCGACATCTCTTCTTAGTAAAATAACTGTATGATTCTGTATGTCGGTAATAAAATGTTGTCTAAATACAATCTAAAGTATAGTTCTAAGCACATATCTGTGTGTTTCGACTTTCTTCTTGCCTATGTTAACGGCTCTTGGCTGGACTATGCAGGAAATGTACTGAAGGTACGTTGCCATGATATTCAGCTATATGATGTGATCATCTATGCAGAATTCTACAGACGATCTGGGGCTTCTATTTTAGTAAAGAAATTACTAGGTGATGTATAATGGCTCTGGTCAACGGCCATGAATATGGTCGCATACATACCAGCCCAAAAGACAGTCTGGTACAGTGTTAGAGATAAGTA
This sequence comes from Thermobia domestica, assembly GCF_964235325.1. NCBI lineage: Eukaryota > Metazoa > Arthropoda > Insecta > Zygentoma > Lepismatidae > Thermobia > Thermobia domestica. The sequence continues at coordinate 138,313,553 of NC_137464.1, forward strand.
AACTTCCTTAGCCTGAACTGTTGGCGTTTAATCTGGTAGATTTTGTGGAGTAACCTTCTGCTCTTCAGAAGAAACCCTTGAGTCGATGGAGAGGACACGCAAGGTCTGTGCACGTCACCAGAAATTCATCTTGTTGATCATTCTGTCTGATGTATGAAAAGTGTCAAAAAGATCTTTGCTCACCGGTGAGAAATCGTTTAGAAGATCGGGAAATTCTAATCCTCCAATAAGTTAATAAGAGTGTGAGATCAGTCTGTAGTGCAAGATTAACTGTGCGAGCCAGAAAAACTTTAAGGTTCTATAGCCTGTATAGGTCTATAAATACATAGCGTTATCAATACAGGTTCTTGATGAAGTGAGCCAAGGATGCAAAACACCCCACGAAATTTTTTATGGACTCAAGTTTAACTTTCAGGCTAAGCGAAAGTTAATAGCAGAGTCTATTACTTTCTTTCGGCTGCGAGACGATCAAATTCTCTGACTATTCCCAAGAGGGGAATTTTTGGGCATCTGGACCAAGATGTGGGAAGTGAGCCTAAGAAGTTTTATATTTTTCAGGTGTACTTAACTAAAAATCACCCAATCTAACCTAAGTAAAAAAAAAATTTCAATTGATTACTTTGTTGCTGTCTGTGTTTTACCAGTCTTGTATAACATCTTTGTATCGCGTATCAGTGCTTTACACCGTTAGCTATAGTAATTCATCGGCTGGACTTGTCTCACAGGCCCGCAGAGGTTCAGTTGCCACATCTAGCTGGACAAAATGTAAAAATCCTAGAAATAGTGAGAAACCGATGGGAATTCTTGGTGCAAGGTCCCAAGTGGTGGGAAAAGACCACAAAGGTGCCAAATTACACAAGGGGAAGTATGTCGGATCCTACGAAGAAGATTAATTGTATGCAATGTAGAATCAGCTGATCGACAGTTTCCGTGCTAGACCTTACGTCTGCAGCATATAACAAAGACAGCTGTTGGTCAATGCCAGGAATATAGTGTTACAACTATAGATGAAGGTATGACGTAAATGTGACATGAATGAGGAGTGCCGTTGGTTTTTTGGTTGAGCTATGGCGTGATGGGAAACACTAGCGAATAAGATCGTATACCGTATTTAGGAATAGGTATAATGAATTAACAGGTAAAAACAATTCTCAACCAGTCACCAGGTTCTAATGATTATACATGTGCAGAGTAATGATTATAGTGCGTTCATAATAATTATGACGTGCATTTGTTTACATAACTTTTTTCTTCTTGTACTTTCAAAAATGGAGTGTACGCTCACACAACGAGTCTTCTTCGACGCCTGGAGAGGTGAACCCAATAGCTGCAAGAGAACTAATAGTGTTTACACCTGTATAATAGGCAAATTAAGGTTACAAAACTGTGATGAGGATTTAGCAGAGCGCGTCAGAGAGGTTACGGATAGTTGTTGTATACATGTCAAAGAGAAATGGCAAAAATGTCATCGTGCAATGAATACCTTTGTAATCATATATGGTAAGTGACTCGACAGTACAGTGGAGTTTTCTGCAAACTTGTGGAATACAGTGACATTACGACGACCAGGATCATTTAGTATAGGTGTGACACTGAGAACATCTGTAGGGCGTCCAAGAGAAGTGTTTGAAGAAGCAAGTGAGAAAGCAAAGAGAAAATGGTTGCAGTCTTTAGTACAACATCGACAACTGAAGAGGTAATGTATGCAGCTAACAATGGGTTTACGTGCAAAAGAAAAAACGTGATGCTTCTTATATTGTGAAAGTGATTGATGTGTCACCCAGGAGGGATCGCGAATCAAAAAGACGTACATGAGTCCAGATACGACAGTAACAATTAAGATTACATACGATGAGGTATTAGCGATATATGTTGACGCGAAATTAACATAGAAACAATACAAGTTAGTTCGTAACCAGGCAAAAGTTCAAAATGCAAATATCTATTCGTCTAACTATAAACAGTTAGAGGCAAAGAAAGCGTGCTACCCAGCCGATCGTATCACAGACGTATATGCGGAAGTGCAGTTGCAAGCGTTACTTGATCATACTAACGAGCGGCTGATCACCAGAAACAGTACAATGCTGCGAGAGATCAATCAGGAAGTTGAAATGACCATGTTCTTCAAATGGTGTTTGTGATGGCGCGTCAAGTCAGAGCGCATACGAACAAGTTTATAGTTCAGATACAGAAGACGATATACATGACGATACTTATTTGTTTGTTATTTCGTTAGTGTCTGTAAAATTACAATATGATTAAGAGACACTCTGGCATAATCCACGGCGATTGACAATTCGCTATTGTCGGCCAACCAAGCTACTGTTCAACGCGATAATCATTCCTTCTAAGCTAAAAAAAGTCTGGTTCCGTACGTCACTCAGTTTAAACTCGAATATTTCGAATTTGCATGTTTTAATGACAATATGAGCTGCCGTCTTTTCCCATTTAAACCCGCCATCTCTCATCGGTTGTACTGCATGCAAACTTATTCCACTCGTTCTAATGAATGTATCATGGCGCTTCTCGACATCTACTGTTATTATCTTTTTATCTAAATACGTCCTGACATCTACAATTTGTAATCTTTTGCCATATGAAGGCAATTTTACAACAAATTTTATGAGTATTAAAGTGTGTAAATTGTAATTGAAAAATGCTAATCTCACTACGCTTCTTATCAAATATTACTAAGTCTGGTTGTTTGTAGTGAATGCTAACTGCTTGCATTCGTTTTGATAAGAGAACAACAAGTGTCTCGATATCTATTTTTAATTAAAGATCTGTAATTTGATAATACAATGCTCTCTGAAAGCAGTCTGAAGTATAGATCTAAGCACGTATCTGTAAGTTTCATCTCTCTTTTAACCAATATTAACGGCTCTTTGTAGGACTGTGGAAGGAATGTACTCTAGGCAGTTTGCCATGATATTTCGCTACATGCATCGATTATCTATGCAGAATTCTACAGACGATTAGGTGCTTCTATTTTTGTAAAGAAATTTACTTGATGATCTACAACGACTCTGGTCAACGGCCATGAATATGCTCGGATACATACCAGGCCAAATGAGAGTCTGGTTCAGTGTTAGAGATGACTACACTTGGTAAACCTTAACTGCTGGTGATTAAACGTTTAGAAGATCGAGAAATGCAAATCCTCCAATAAGATTAAAAAAGTATGCGATAGGGCAAGATGAACTGTGCGAGTCAGAAAGACATTAAGGTTCTATAGCCCAAAGATTATTGGGATAGATACGTAGCGTTATCATTATAGAATCTTGATGAAGTAAGTGAAGATTGGAAAAGACCCTCGAAATTTTCTATAGACGGAAGTTTAACTTACCGAACAAGTACTCGAACACTATTACTAAGGGAGAAAGTGAGTAAGAACATAAGCCGGCATATATGCTGCTCGTGTTAAAGAATTCGAATAAATGTAAACAGAACAATAAACCACCTTGTTTTACATCTTGTTTTTATACCTTCTTTTAAAGTTACATCAAGATCATCTTCATGTCCAAATTGATGGGTTTTTAAGGCGGTGACCTTTACACAAAATAATAATCATAACTGATTAAAGCAAGAATTATGCCGTTGTCAATTACATGTTGATTTTCTTCAGCTGTTGTCCTAAGCATCTATATCAGATTGTTTTCCATTCTGCCAATTCTACATGAACTTTCTTAGCAGAATACACAAAACCCTGAATACTTCATATCGGCGCTTTTACACTAATTTGTGGCACGTTCACAAACTTATTTTTCAGCTACTTTTTTATCTACAGGTAAGTAATCTTTTCCGGTTGGAACTGATGGTAGCTGTTTTTGTCCTGGAATTCGCATATCCTCTTTCACACTCCAACCTCGTTCGTGCTTACACCAATTCACTCCTGAAGTTTTTGCTCGTTATCTTGCGTGTGTCCTGCTACAATTTTGTTTTTTTGTTCCAGTATCAAAGCCGCTCGTGTTAAAGAATTCGAAAAAATGTAAACAGAACAATAAACCACCTTCTTTTATATCTTGTTTATATACCTATCATTTAAAGTTACATAGATCGTCTACATGTTCATTTTATTAGGTATATAAAGCGGGGACGTTATTTCAAAATAATATACATAACTGATTGGTTCAACAACTAAGCAATTTGCAATGACATATTGGTTTTCGACAGCTTTGTTCGTCATTATCTATATAAGACTGACCTCTGATATGGTATTTGTACATGAAATCCTTTGGCTAAATGGTGAAAACCTTCAATATTTGATATCTGCTCTTTTACACTAACATGTGACTCGTTCACATTCCTTTCTTGAAGTCACTTGTTATGTACAGGTTAGTAACATTAGCCGGGTGGAGCTGATGGTAGCTGTGTGGGAGCTTAAAACTTGCATATCCTCTTTCACACAGCAAAATCTAACGATTGGGTTCATGCTTAGACTACTTCACTCGTGGAGTTGGAGGTACTTCCTAATTGAATCCTGAAAAGCTATCGTGTTAGTAGGGGAAAAACTGTGCATATGGATGCTTTGTAATATTCCTCTTTCCTTATACCCGATATGGCTTACACCAGGAAGTACATGTTTCCTTCTCCATACGGGCGAATAAGAAATGTGTAATCTTGATCATTGTGTCCGGATTGAGTTTTGGTTGGTTGAATAACTAACTTGCACAATTCTTCTTCTTTTTGAAGAATCTTGAAGACTGTTATTTATTCATTGCTTAGAATAGCTGAGGTCGTGTCACACCCTGTTCCATCATGGTTTCAAAATAATCTGCAGCTGCTCATGAAGTTCTCTAGTAAGATTCTTAGATCTGAATCAGACCCATCAACAGCTACATATTTCCCGTTTGTAGTTTCTTCCATTATTCTTGTTTATATACAGCTACCTTTACTCTTACGAAAACTGTTTGTATCATTTGATGCGGTCTAGTATTGATCTCCAAGTTTCTCAAGAACTTTGATTGAAATGTCGTGGCTTCAATGGCAGATTTAATTTGGATCGTTGCAGATATTTCCCGAAAGCTCATTTCTTGCCTTTCGGCACTTTCCGTGTGAATAAAATTTTAAATCCATAAAATACAAGTCGAAAAAAGCGCTTAACTTAATTTATAAACGTACTTAACGCAGATTTGACTTGCCATTTTTAGTCCACGCCATTGCGTGCAGAAGGACTCTTCCTTCTACGTGTAGGTTTTAAGACACAACACAACAGAGACTCTGCAATATTCACCGCATTCGAACTTATATTCTTGCGCATTGAGATATTTCTACTCAAGAAAGGGGGCATTAACTCAACGTGTCGCTCAGATGATAAAGTGTTTCCATCAGGTACTGTAGATCTTCTTTTATCGTATCAGTATTAGGGAATGAAGGATTAATCTTGCTAACGTTGGATTCTGACGTTGAGTTACTCCCCACGAAAATTTCGTTGTCTTCTTTAAGCACTCTTTGATAATCATATGAGTTGGACCTTCGTTTAAGAAGTTCTCTTTTTTTTTGCGAATTGTGAATGTAATTGAGTTGTTAATTTCTTTTAGTCCTCTGATACCGTCATGTCCACCTGGTATAAGCCATATCAGATATAACAAGGAAGTAGTTACAAAGATTCAATATGGCCACTTTTCAAATTTCTAACACAGCAGCTGTGCAGCATTCAATTCGGAAGTAGCTGGAACTTCAGGAGTGAAATAGTCTAAGCATGAACACAATCGAACGAGGTTGGTGTGTGAAAGAAGATATGCGAATACCAGGACCCACACAGCTACCATCAGCTCCACCCAGATAAGCTTACTTTCCTGTAGATAAAAAGTGACTGATAGATAGGATTGTGAACGAGCCACATGTTAGTGTAAAAGCGCCGATGTGCAGTATTCACGGTTTTGTGTATTCTGCGAAGAGAGTTCATGTAGAAATGGCAGATTGGATGATAAACTGAAATAGATGTTTAGGAGCAACAACAATAGAAAATCAACATGTCATTGACAACGGCTTAATTCTTGATCGAATCAGTTATGATTATTATTTTGTGTTGACGTCACCATCTTATAGATCTAACAAAATGGACATGAAGCTGATCTTGATGTAACTTTAAATGAAAGTATAATAACAACGTATAAAAATGGTGGTTTATTGTTCTGTTTACATTTTTTGGAATTCATTAACACGAGCAGCTTATACGCCGACTTATGTCCTTACTCACTTTTCACATCTTGGAGCAGAAACCCTGAAATTTCTCCTTTAGTAATATTGTTCGAGTACTTGCTCGTCTAGGTGCCCAAAAGAAAGTAATAGATACAGCTATTAGCTTTCGATTATCATGAAAGTTAAACTTGCGTCTATAAAAAATATCGAGAGGTCTATTGAACCTTGACTCTCTTCATCAAGATTCTATATTGATGAGGTGATGCGGTGAGAAGTGATGCGGTGATTAAAGAAAAAATTTGAGGAAGGACGGGGATGTTCGATTTTTAATTACTGGTAGAATTCTTCATGAGAAGTTGCTGATTCTTTTAAGGCCACATGTAAGCAAAACCGAAAAAAAAAAATGCAATGAAAACATTAAATTTAAAGAATCTTGAGCTTCATTAAAAGAGTGCTTCATTAAAAAAGAAATGGTCTAATCATGAACCCAACTGAATGATGTTTGGTTTTGAAAGAGGATATACTTATTCCAGGACCCACACAGCTAAAATCGGCTCCAGCTGGATAAGCTTACTTACCTGCAGATAAAAAGTGATTGCTAGATAAAATTACGATCGAGCCACAAGTGAGTGTAAAACAGCCAATATGAAGTAGTGAAGGTTTTTTGAATTCTCCCAAGAGAGTTCATTTGCAATTTGAAGTTCGGAAGAGAATCTGATTTAGATGACGTCGAACAGCAACTGTAGAAAACCAATATGTCATTGACAACGGTTCAATTGTTGATCGAATCAATTATAATTATTATTTCGTAATAACGTCCCAGCCGAATAGACCTAACAAAATGGACACGAAGACGATCTTTTGAAACTTTAAAAGACGGTGTAAGGAAAAGGTATAAAACATGAAGGTGGTTTATTATTCTGTTTACATATTTTGGAATCTTTTAACAATAGCTGCCTTGGTACCCCAAGAGAAACATTAAATGAAGGTGTAAGGATAAGGTATAAAACATGAAGGTGGTCTATTATTCTGTTTACATATTTTGGAATCTTTTAACACTAGCTGCCTTGGTAGCCGAAGAGAACCTTAGCAGGACAAATTTAAGGCAACGACAAAAAACCAATTCACTTAGATATCACATTCGCGTACTACAGTATCATTCAATTGTACGTCTATAACTATTGACTATTGTTTGATAGTTTATATGTTAAGATGTTCAACAGCAGATGATCGATACCAAGAATTCTGCCATCTGCCAGAACACTTAAGATTATGTAACTGCCGTTTAGTTTTCGAATCTCCTAAAGGAAAGTAAAGTTTAACACTCTTGGACGAAGTTTTGGATATTCCTTACATGCTAAGACTCTATGTACATTTTTATCCAGGCTGGGTCGAAAGAATGAAATCTCTACTATACGTACATCGCAGTTGGTTTCAACTTATTGATCTAGGATTAATACGACATAAGTATAACAAATACTTACTGCTCAGCACCTTGTTCCTTTGCGACTGTACCAACCTACTTTTCAGACAGAAGCCCGCGAAGCTCTAACAGTTATACTAGACTTTTGGTCGTAAGCTTGTAAAGGATTCACCTGCAGGTAATTCTCCTCTTGGGGATATTGTCCGAGAACTTGATCGTCTCGCTGCCGAAAGAAAGTAATAGACTCTGCTATTAACTTTCGATTAGCCTGAAAGTAAACTTGCGTCTATAAAAAATTTCGTGGCGACTGTTGCAACCTTGACTCACTTCATCAACATGCTTTATTGATAACGCTACGTATCTATAAACCTATACAGGTTATAGAAACTTTAGTCTTCCTGGCTCGCACAGTTTATCTTGCACTACAGACTGCCATATCGCACAGTGTTATTAAGCTTCCTGGAGGATTTGAATTTCTCGATCTTCTAAACGGTTTCTCACCGGTGAGCAAAGTTCTGGTAAACTTACCTCCTATAGCAAATTAGTGCAAGACTTTATTAACTTATTGAAACCTTTCATACCTGAGACAGAATAATCAACAAGATGTATTACTGCTGATGCGAACAGACCTTGCGTGTCCTGTCCATTGAATCAATGGTTTCTTCTCAAGAGCTGAAATCTACTCCACAAAATCTACCTGATTAATCGCCAGCAGTTGAGGCTTACAAAGTGTACTTATCTCCAAAACTGAACCAGACCTGGCTTTTGAGCAGAGCGTGGTATGTATTTGGCCTCGTATGTATGCGAGCATATTCATGGCCGTTGACCAGAGCCATTCTAGATCACCAAGTAATTCCTTTACTAAAATAGAGGCACCAGATCCTCCGTAGAATTCAGCCTAGATGATCGCATCAAATAGCGGAATATCATGCCAAAGTGGCTAGAGTACATTCCTTGCATACTCCAGCTAAGTGCCGTTAAGATTGGCATGAAGAAAGTCGAAACACACTGATATGTGCATAGAAATATACTTTCGATTGTTTTCAGAGAACATTGTATTACCGACTTACAGATACATTCAGATATTTTACTGAGAAGAGATGTAGAGATACATGTTGTTCACTCATCAAAACGAATGCAAGCATTTAGCATGCAATACAACCAACAAGACAGTAATATTTTATAAGAGGCGTACTCAGATTAGGATTTTTCACTTGAAACACAAGCTGTAATAGATTAAAATCTGTTGAAAAATCTTTTATATGGGATATCTACAAGGCTGCCGACTGTGGCTTTCTGCACAAATAATGGTATTAATAATTGTAGATATCAGGATGCATTTATATAATAAGATTATTACAGTAGATTTCGAGATCCGCTATGATACTTGCATAGAACGAGTGGAATCAGTTTCCATGCAGTACAACCGACGAGAGTGGGCGAGTTAAAATGGGAAATGTACTGCAGCTCATATTGTTCTTGGGACATGAAAATTCGAAATATTCGAGTTTAAACCTAGTGACGTGCAGAACAAGAAGTCTTTAGGTGAGAGGGAATGAATATCACGGTGAGCTCATACGGTATACTAAAGAGAAGGCGCTTTAAAATGTTGGACAAGTTGTTGGGTCATTTGTGATAGAATAGGCAACCCCGAACTTGTAAAGCTTTTTGTAATATGAATCCACAACGAAAAAAAATCGACATAAAATGAGAACATTAGCAGAGATGTCACTTGAATTGAATGTAATAATATTCTACAATGTCTGAAAAGAGATATTAACAAGAGATTAACGATCTCTAAGTGATGCTGTGATTAAAGAAAAAATTGAGGTTGGAGGGGAATGTTCGATTTTTAATTAGTGGTTTATAGTGCAACAGGCGTGCCAATAATTCGAGCGTTCTATTTCGAGGTGTCCGGTAAGGCTGAACGGCTTATGCCGGATTATGTCCTACTCCTTTCTATAAGGCGAGCATATTACAGACGAGTAGCTTTGGGAACGAACAGCGCTTTGTTTTAGGTGGGCCCTTGGGATTGAAAAATATTGTGGTACCTAATGTAAAAAACATGAGTATTAATTTATCATTAATAATCAAGTAATTGCTTTTCTTCCCGTTTATATGCAACTACATTAGCTTTTAAGATTTCTTCCCGTTGAAGATATCTACTTAGGTCTCATAACGCTCTCACCTTTTTCTTAATTGTTAGCTTATAGAAACGGTTTAATCCAAAGAGTCGTGTTCTTACGAATTTATTATTTAAAGATAGTCTCCTATGTGTTAAACACTCGAGGCTATTAAATATGCTTTTAATTAGCGTCCTTGCTGCACACTAGGACTTACATACAGAACTGAGTAGGATTCACTATGTTCTGGTCTATCATTAATAATATTTTCCAGATTGTAACCTGTAAAATTGGCTTTGGAACCCAATATATTCTAACCTCCAAAGTAGCCTTGCTTAGGGCCTGAGACCGGTTATCTAAACGATGAGACAAATAAAGAATCGTTTTTGAGTTCTTTTGTGATCTTCTCTTACACGGGTAGGTGGAAAACATTTACGGTATAGTCAGCCCTGTGTACTAATGCTAAATATTCTACTGATCAGCATACTGTAAATAACAGCAAAAAAAAAAAAAAAAAAAAAAGTGACCATAGCACACGCGTTATGACAATAGATCAGCCATTATACAGGAAAGGTGTTCAAATTGTGACTCAGCTGAAGAAATTTCTGAACAGTCCAAAGTTGTACCGCCAATAGGAGGATTGCAGTAAAGTAATTTCTAAGCGCGAATGGATACATTATGTCAGGAAATGGTATAGGAGAACTTTGGTGTATCCTGTACACTGACAACTTTAGTGAAAATGCTACTCAAGATCATTGAGAACTCACTTCTAGACTTTATTCCTTGACCTCTACATGTGTTTATGGGATCATTTAGAACCCTCGGAGGAAATCACAAAATCTAGGATCTGCGATCTTATTGAACAATGTCTGGATGACAAAATCAATATGCAACATTTAAAGAAATTAAACTGCATGTCAAAAACCATATTACGAAATCTCAAAATTAAGACGGTGAATTATTTTGAACCGTAAATTTGCCTGTAGTATATAGAGAAGGTCATAATCTTATTGCAATTAATCCAAAGGGTCTATATTGTACAGGGGACTAGAAACTTCATTTGTAGGCATTTTAAATTATTGCTTCCCTTTTCTCACGCAGCTGGTCATCTTTTTTATGAAAAAATTGCACATCACTATACTCAACAGTTGGAAGCCCACGAGGAAACAGACGATTACAAGAAATTAACTATTCAAAGAACATTCTCAATTCCCAGAAAAAGAGGCCTTCTTGATCGAAGCTCCAAGTGATATTATTATCGAACAGTGCTGAAAGAAGGCCACAAAATTTTCTGGGGGATTAACTCAACGTGACAAACAACGTTAGCAAGATAAATCCTTCATTCCCAAATACTGTTACGATAAAAGATGTTCTACAGTACTTTTGAAGGAAACAGTTTATCATCTGAGCGGCACGTTGAACTAATGGCACCCTCCTTGTGTGAAAATATCTCAATGCGCAAGAATGTCATTTCGACTGCGCTGCATATACCATTCTCTGTAGTACTAAGTTTTAAAACCCACACGTAGAAGGAAGAGTTCTTCTACACGCAATGGTGTGGACTAAAAATGGCAACCCAAATCTGCGTTAAGTACGTATATAAATTATGTTAAGCACTGTTTACACCTGATATTTTCTTCATTTAAATTACAATTAGACACGGAAAGTGCCGGAAGACAAAATTGAGCTTTCGGGAAATATCTGCAACCATCCAATTTTAATATGCCATTGAAGCCACGACAATTCAATGAAAGATCTTGAGAAACTTGGAGATCAATACTAGACGCTATCAAGTGATACAAACAGTATTCGTAACAGTAAAGGTAGTTGTATATAAACAAGAATAATGGAAGAAACTACAAACGGGAAATATGTAGCTGTTGATGGGTCTGATTCAGATCTAAGAATCTTACTAGTGAACTTCATGAGCAGCTGCAGATTCTTCTGAAACCAATACAAGCTCAACTGAAACGAAATGCTACAAAATTATTAAATTTAAAGAAACTTTAGCGTCATTAAAAGTTTGCTTTCCCTTTTTTCATGATGCAACAGGGTGTGACACGACCTCAGCTATTCTCTGCAATGAATAAATGGCAGTCTTCAAGATTCTTCAAAAAAAGAAGAATTGTGCTAGTTAGTTAGTCTTCAACCAACCAAAACAATCCGGACACAATGATCAAGATTACACATTTCTTATTCGCCCGTATTGAGAAGGAAACATGTCCTCCCTGGTATAAGCCATATCAGGTATAACAATGGAGGAATATTACAAACCTTCCATATGCACAGTTTTTCCCCTACTAACACAGCAGTTTTTTAGCATTCATTCGGAAGTACCTCCAACTCTACGAGCGAAGTGGTCTAAGCATGAACCCAATCGAAAGAGTTTGATGTGTGAAAGAGGATATGCAAATTTTAAGGACCCACACAGTTACCATCAGCTCCAGCCGGCTAATGTTACTAACCTGTACATAACAAGTGACTACAAGATAGGAATGTGAACGAGTCACATGTTAGTATAAAAGAGCAGATATGAAATATTGAATGTTTTCTCCATTTTGCCAAGGGACTTCAAGTACAAATACCAGATCAGAGGTCAGTCTTATAGAGATAATGACGAACAAAGCTGTTGAAAACCAATATGTCATTGAAACTTGCTTAGTTGTTGATCCAATCAGTTATGATTATTATTTTGAAATAACGTCCCCGCTTTATAGAACTAAAAAAATGGACATGTAGACGATCTTGATGTAACTTTAAATGAAGGTATATAAACAAGGTATGAAAGAAGGTGGTTTATTGTTCTGTTTACTTTTTTTCGAATTCTTTAACACGTGGGGCTTTGATACTGGAACAGAAAACAAAATTGTACCAGGACACACACAAGATAACGAGCAAAAACTTCAGGAGTGAAATAATCTAAGCATGAACGAGGTTGGTGTGTGAAAGAGGATATGCGAATTCCAGGACAAAAACAGCTACCATCAGTTCCAGCCGGATAAGCTTACTTACCTGTAGATAAAAAAGTGACTGAAAGATAGGTTTATGAACGAGCCACAATTTAGTGTAAAAGAGCCGACATGAAGTATTTAAAATTTTGTGTATTTATTTATTTATTTTATTTATTTAACGGCAGAGTTAAGGCTATGTTTGCTTTTTCTTACACTCAACCAACTCAAATGTATACAAGATATACATACTACAATTGTAGTCAAATCCATAAAAAATACAATTACTACATTAATGCATATATACCTACACACATATATACTGCGAAGAAAGTTCATGTAGAAATGGCAGAATGGAAAACAATCTGATATAGATGATTAGGAACAGCAGCTGTAGAAAATCAACATGTCATTGACAACGGCATAATTCTTGCTCCAATCAGTTATGATTATTATTTTGTGTAAACGTCATCGGCTTATAGACTTAACAAATTATACATGAAGATGATCTTGATGTAACTTTAAATGAAGGTATAAAAACAAGGTGTAAGACAAGGTGGTTTATTGTTCTGTTTACATTTATTCGAATTCTTTAACACGAGCAGCATATATGCCTGCTTATGTTCTTACTCACTTTCCACATCAGGAGCAGAAGCCCTGAATTTTCTCCCTTAGTAATAGTGTTCGAGTACTTGCTCGGTAAGTTAAACTTGCGTCTATAAAAAATTTCGAGGGTCTTTTCCAACCTTGACTCACTTCATCAAGATTCTATTTTGATAACGCTACTTATCTATCCCAATAATCTTCGGACTATAGATCCTTAAAGTCTTTCTGACTCGCACGGTTCATCTTGCACTACAGACTGCCATATCGCACACTTTTTTAATCTTATTGGAGGATTTCAATTTCTCGATCTTCTAATCGCTTAATCACCGGTGAGTAAAGTTCTGGTAAGCTTCCCCTCTGTAGCAGATTAGTGCACCGACTGTATTAGCTTTTTGGCACCTTTCATATCTCAGACGGAATGATCAACAAGAAGTATTTCTGTAATTTTATTTATTAATTCAACACCACCTCATCTCGCTGACGTGAATATAGATTGCTTGTCTTGTGCATAGACCCAAAGGTATCTTCTCAAGACCAGAAATCTACTCCACAAATTGTACCCGATTAATTGCCAGCAGTTAAGGTCTACCAAGTGTAGTCATCTCTAACACTGAACCAGACTCTCATTTGGCCTGGTATGTATCCGAGCATATTCATGGCCGTTGACCAGAGCCGTCGTAGATCATCAAGTAAATTCCTTTACAAAATAGAAGCACCTAATCGTCTGTAGAATTCTGCATTGGTAGTCGATGCATGTAGCGAAATATCATGGCAAACTGCCTAGAGTACATTCCTTCCACAGTCCTGCAAAGAGCCGTTAATATTGGCAAAAAGAGAGATGAAACTTACAGATATATGCTTTGATCTATACTTCAGACTGCTTTCAGAGAACATTGTATTACCAAGTTACAGAAACATTCAGATCTTTAATTAAGAGGAGATGTCGAGACACTTGTTGTTCTGTTATCAAAACGAATGCTAGCAGTTATCATGCACTACAACCAACCAGACAGTGATATTTGATAACACTAGTTAACAAATTTAAACTTTTTGTTTGTTACATGAGAAAAATCACCTGATTTTAATGGAACTTTTTGCGCTGAATTCGAATATGCACTCGGTTTCTCTACATCACGTACAATTTTCCCGTAACAGAGGGATTTTCGGGAAATTCTCTCAAAAATTTCCCTTTTTCAGATATTTTATTCCTCTAGCTCCTGTCCCCTTAGATATAGTAACATAGAAATTATACCTAAGTATACCTTGATCTATATTTAATAAACCCTAAAAGTTTCGTAAAAATCGCTTTGTTCTTTCTAGAGAAATTAATATATTTGTATGTATACTGTGTGCACCTGATAGTAATTCTTTCAGATCTCTTGAGTTGGGGAAAAACTATTTGCTTTATTACTACAAACACAGACATAAAAATTAATATTAACAATATTCAACAACACACTTGTATTGCTCTCTGTAAATTAAAACGTGTATAAAAATAGAAAGTACTTCCAACGTATATTTGTTTTAAACGTACAGTATAAGTATATCTTAATACATATATATACAATTCTCCAAAGTAGTTGGTATTTTATTAGGACTGCAGTGCGGTTACACGAAGTACCAATGTTTTTTATGTTTATGGGATAGCCGAACTGATGACAAGCATTATGAAGTGAAGGAATGGGAACCTAGAGTGAATTACGTACCTGGAGAATGCAACTTCAAATACGCTCCTTAGGTACATCCTAATAAGATATTAAGTCCATTCTTTAAGGTGAAAGGAGTGTTTGGAAAATGCAAAGGAGTGTTTGGACGTTGAAATTTAGTTACTTACATATGTAGGAATAAAATCAAAGAAAGCTGCAGTCTTCAAATGCTACATGTTACAAACGAAAAGTGAGTGCATTGAGTAGGGTGAAATATGTCATTAGTACATAAATCAGACTCTTGCTGATTCCTGGTGACTAAAGTATCTTAGAATAAAATCATAGAATGGATATTGACGTTAATTATCACATATACTACATTGAAAATTCAGTGTATTCACTAAAGCCAAAATTGTGTGCTTGTTAGCTAATGCGTTTTATTGGCGATCGTTAGTTGAAGGTATAATTAAGAATAAGTAAAAAACAATATTTTTTATATAATTATTGTTAAAAAATGAAACCACACACTAGGGGGAAAGGGGCTTTTTCAAGATCAAACAGAGCTGGTCGTTAGTTACTGATAAATTTAAGAATAATATATCGGAACGAAATTCTCATTATTAGTCAGGTATTTTAAATTAAAAAGTGAGTCAATTCAGTAGAGCCAAGAGAATGATAGTAAGCTGAAGTAGACTCTTGCTGATTGTTAGTTACAGAAATATTCAAGAATAAAATGAAACAACCGTATTGTCGTAATTTGTCATATATTTACAGTTAAAGAAATTATTCGAGTAAATATGGCGAAGGTGTGTTTGCTAGTTGATGTATTTACACAGTTGCTGATCGCTAGTTAATGGCATATTTTGAATAAAATGAAAGAACTTAATTGTCTTAAATGGTCAGGTATGTACAATTGTAAAGTATATTTATTACGCACGTCGAAGACAAATGTTTGAATAGGAAGCCGACTCTTGCTGATCGTTAGTTAGTGATATTATTATGAATAAACGAAAGAGCGGAATTGGCGTCAATTCTCAGTTAGCAACAATTAAGAAGTGAGAACAATCAGTTGGGCGAAAGAGGTATTGCTGTCTTTTGCTGATTTTGTTTCTCACATATTTAAGAATAAAATTAAAGAACACTTGAAAATATCTCAAATGTAAAAATTTTCGTCTTTCATTTTTCCGTAAATATGTCAGTTACTAAGGAGCGGGAAGAGTTTATTTGAGATAACAAATCAGTAAATGAATAATCATGCCTGTTATCTCCTTCTAAAATCTCTTTTCGACCTATTGAATACATTCCCTTTCTATTGTTAATATTAGGTTATTTAGACAATTACGGTCTTCCATTTTAATTTTAAATATGTCTTTAACTAACGATCAGCAAGTGGTTGCTTCATATTCTAAGCATTCCTTCGCCCATTTTGGATTGTTGGACTAAATTTTCAATTGTAAATTTCTCATAATTTCCGACAATTTCTTTCTTTCAGTTTCTTCTTAGGTATTCTTTCTTGTAGGAACCGAAATCAATCCGCACCAGCTTGCTGGTACTTCTTTCGCCCTATTAAATTGACTCACATTTGTGATGTAAATAAGCTGTAACTTACGATAATTCCGTTCTTTCAATTCATTTTAAAGTATTTTGGCAGCTAATGATCAGCAAAAGGCTGCTTTGTAATATATTTAGTATAGCTATTTGTCTCCTTTGACTAAGTTGAATCGAGTGCTTGGAAGATAAAGCTGTCCCTTGTTAATTGTTAGTTACTAATAAATTTAAGAATTGAATGAAATTACGGAATTGTCGTAATGTCTTTGATATTTGCTATTGAAATTTGGGTCTATTACTTTTAGCAAATGGAGTGTTTTGAAGCTGAAGTAAATTCTTGCTGATCGGTAGTTGCCAACATATATAAGAAGGAAATGAAATAAAATTGTCGCAAATAATCAGATATTTACTATTGAAGATTGATATCAATTATTATGGCGAATGGACTATTTCATTGATAAAGCAGAATCTTGCTAATGGTCACTTACCGAAATATCATAGAAAAATGAAAAAGAAAGTCGGACAGATATTTTCAATTCACAAGTAAATCTTGTCAGTAAGAACGAAAGAAATATTTGAAAGATTAAGCAAATTCATTCTGATCATTAGTTCCTGCTATATTAAAGTATAAATTATGCAAGGAAGCAGACGTAAATAATCGGATATTCAGTACGGGAAATTAAGAGATGGCCGGATGAAATATTTTATCACTATCATTAGTTATTGACATATTCGTGTTCAAGTTATAAAAAGAAATGTTCTTAATTTATCTGCAATTTACAATTGAAACTTAAGTCCATCGCGTACAACGATGAAGGGTTTCTAATATGAAGCATACTCTCACTGAACATTACTTAGTGACGTCTTTAAAACAAAATCAATGAACGGAATAGTTGCGAATTGTCAGATATTTACAATTGAAAGTTAATATATTCAGTACGGAGTAAAGCGAGTTTAAAATATGAAGGACAGTCTTGCAGATCATTACTTACTGATAAACTAAAAAGAATGAATACTAAAATTTTCAATTATTTATGATTGAAATGGGGTGATTTATAAGTATAACAAACTCTTGTTAATTGTGTAAGTGACATATTTAAAATTAAAATGATAGAATGCAGTTTTCGTAAATTGTGAAATATTTGGAATTAAAAAGGGAGTCCAGTTAGCAGCGCGAAAGAGAATATAAGTTAAGGTGGACTTTTGCTGATCGTGTGTTACTGTGATCGTGTGTGTGATACGAATAAATTGGAAAATGAAATTGTCTAAAATGGTCACATACATACAATTGTAATGAGGGCAGTTGGGCGAAAGGAGTCTTTTGTGTACTAAGCACACTTTTAATGATGATTAATTCTTAGCATATTTAAGAATTAAATGATAGAAGACAATTGCCTTAAATTGTCAGATATTTACAGTTAATAGTTAGTGCATTCGAAAGGGGGAGAATTACGTGGAAAGTGAAGCAGACTCTTGCTGAACGCTAGTTGCTAACTTATTTTAGTAAATAGTGAATGTACGTAATAGTCCATTGAGTGATAAGAAAGGAAATTTTCTATGATATAAGAACCTTTAGTTGGTCGTTAGTTACTGACGTAATAAAAACTAAATGAGGAAAGCAATTGTCGTAAATTTTCATGTATTTCAAATTATATGAGACTATTTTTTAAAGCAAATGGAGAATTTAGGCTAGTTTAAATGAATAATATTGTCGTTATTTCTCAATCCTTTGCAATTGATATGTGCGTCTACTCGGAAGGGCCAACGGAGTGTTTTCAATCCGATGTGGACTATTTTAAATGTAACACTCCTCTCGCCCTGTTGCGTGAACTCACTTTTCTATCTTAAATATCTGAAAATTTTAAGAATTGCGTTCCTTCATTTTGTTGTTAAACATGTCTTCTTCATGGGATCAACAAGTGTCTGTAACAACTTCAAAGAAATTTTCCCCTACTGAAGAGACCAGCTTTTCAATAGTAATTATATGACTAAATATAAATAATAAAGCGAGATTTCTTTATTTCCCAAGCATTCCTTTCAGCTGTTCAGACATTCCTTCAGACTCACTTTACAACTGTAAACATCTGACAACGAACTTAAGCCCTATTTTTTTTGTATTCATAATATATGTTGGTAACTATCGATCAACAAGTCTACTCAACCTCAAAATCATTAGCGCTTTTCAATTTGTCGTTGACCCAATGAAAAATGTCCCATGCATTTCTTATGGGCTTTCCGTGACATGTAATTTGCCATATCTACACTAATATTGAAGCACTAACGAAACTAATAGTGTTTTCTGTAAGCACTAAAGATTGCACTAGGTTTAATCGTTAGTGCTTTCTGGGGGGGCTAACGTGAAGTTACCCCACCCAAAGTGTTTTGCTTCTAGCGTGCAAACTAGTGAAGCACTAATGTTGTGAGTTGGTGTTCTAAGAAGCACTAAGGAAGCCCTAGCGATTGCACTAAAAGCTATTATTAGCGTTTTTGAATTTGTTGGGAATTTGAGCCAATGAAAACTTCACCATGTATTTCTTATGGGTCTTTTGTGGTATATAATTGGCGATAGGCACGCTAATAGTGAAGCACTAACGAAACTATTAGTGTTTTCTGGAAGCACTAACGATTACACTAGGTTTAATTGTGAGTGACATCCAGAAGTCCTAAACGGCAGAGTCCTGAACGGCGGAAGTACTAAAAATATCGGATCTTGCAGGTTATTGGCCGGAAAATCTAATAGGAGATCTTTAGGTAATTAGGTACGTGATTACCTTGTAGAACCAGACCCGCTTCTCTTGGGCTGTGAAACAAGTCCAGCCGATGAATTACTAAAGCTAGCGGTGTAAATCACTGATTCGCGATACTAACAATAAGATGTTATACTGGTCTGGTAGAACAGGTGTATAACAGAGACAGCAAGAAAGTAATCAATTGAAAGATTTTTTTTTTTTACTTAGGTAACATTGGAAGATTTTCAGTTAAGTCACCTGAAAGATATAAAACTTCCTAGGCTCACTTCCCACATCTTGCACCAGAAGCCCTAAAATTCCCCTCTTGGGAATTGTGTCCGATAACTTGCTCTTCCCGCTGCCCAAGGAAAGTAAAAGAGACTGCGATAATCTTTCTATTAGCCTGAAAGGTAAACTGGACTTTATAAAAAAATATCGAGGCGTCTTTTGCAACCTTGACTCATATCATCAATATTCTATATTTATAACTAACGTTTAGTTTTCGAATCTCTTAAAAAGAAGCAAAGTTTAACTCTCTTAATATATAACGATGTTTCGGTTAGCGGTACATGCAAAGACCTCATGTACACTTTCATTCAAGAGGAGGCGTAAGAATGAAGTCTCTACAACACGTCGATCCCAGTTTATACTTATTTGCCTAGGTTTTATACGCTATAAATCAATCAATGGATACTTCTCAGTACCTTGATCTTTTGCGACTGTACCAAGCTGCTTTTGAGACAGAAGGTCACTAAGCTTAACAATATTCCGTAACAGTTATATTACACCTGTGGTCGTAAGCTTGTCAAGGATTCACATGCAGGTTATTGTCCTGAAACTCTAATAGAAGTTTTTTAGGTAATTAGGAACGTGATTAAAGTGTAGACCCAGGGCCGCTTCTCTTGGCCTGGGGGACAAGTCCGACCGATGAATTTTTAAGTTGATGAATTGATAAAGAGATGAGCACAAAAGTCATGTAGAACTTGTGTTATCGTAACAGTATTTGGGAAAGAAGGATTAATCCTACTTGCGTTGTGTCTGACGTTGAGTTAATCCCCGAGAAAATTTCGTGCCCTTAATTAAGCACTGTTGGGTAATCATATCTCTTGTTAATTTCTTGTAGACTCTGATACCGTATTTGCCACCAGGGCTTCCATCTGTTGAGTACAGTGATGGCAAATTTTCTATAAAAAATGACCAACTGCGTGAGAAAACGGAAGCATTAATTTAATTGCCTTCAAATGAAGGTTGTAGTCCCCTGTTCAATCTAGTCCCTTTGGATGAATTGCAATACGATTATGATCTTCTCTATATACTGCAGCCAAAGTTAACGGTTCGGAAAATGTAACCGTCTTAATTTTGAGATTTCTTAATATGTTTTTCACCTAGTATGGTTTCCTAGTGTTTTTTTTTTTACACTTTCATTTTCTTGTAAATGTTGGATATTGATTTCGACATCCAACGTTGTTAATAAGATCCCAGATCAAAGATTTTGTCATCTCCTCTGACGGTTGTAAATGTAGAGGTTCCCGAGTTAAGTCTAGAAGTGAGTTCTCAATGATCTTGAGTAGGCATGGTCAATCAGCATTTTCACTAAAGTAGTCATAGTGTACACGATACACCAAAGATCTACTATACCATTTCCTGACATAATATATCCAGTCGCGCCTAAAATTACTTAACTTCAAACCTCCTAAAGGGGTACAACTTTGGACCGGTCAGAAATTTCTTCAGCTGAGTTACGATTTGAATACCTTTCCAGTATAATGGCTGATCTAATGTCATAACGCATGTGCTTTGTTCACTTTTCTTTCAGTCATTTACTGTATGCAGAAGTGTATGCAGAAGTGTATATTCATTTCCTGTATGAATATATATTGTATAAGTACGTGTTGTTCAAGTAATGAAGAAATACAGAGGTACTACACTGCTTATATCAAAAGAAATAATGTGTATCTCACCATTACACAATCGTTGTGACGAAGCTTTCACAAGATGAACAGCTATCTAAAGGTTGTTTGAGAATAGGACATCTAAACGCAAGAGAAGACTTGATTAAATTTTCCGAGTAAAACAGAATTGACACACCAAGAACATAAGTGTATAGCATTAGAGGGGAAGAGAAGGTCAGAATGAGGAAATTAGATACGATATTCTTGTCAAGACAATGCTACCGCGATATTATTCTAGAACTAGCCTATGGACAATTTTCACCAACAAACGGTTGATTTAATTTTTTTTCTTTTGCTTTACGAAATGTGTATGACTTAGTTACTAATCAAAGCATACAGTGAACTTATATGAAAAGCTTATTTGATTAGCCAACTGTTAGGTTGCTTTGTGAAGACCAGTGTTAATAAGGTGATAGCGAACACAGGACTTACTATACTGTAAATATTTTCCACCTCACTGTGTAAGAGTAGATCTCAAAAGAACTTAAAATCGATTCTTTACTTGCTCATCGATCAGATCACCGGTCTCAGGCCCAAAGTAAAGCTGCTTTGGAGGTTAGAATATAATTGGTTCTATAGCAAGTTTTACAGCAAAGAATCGGGAAAATATTATTAATGATAGACCGGAACCTAGTGAATCCTGTACAACTCTGTATGTAAGCCCTAGTGAACAGCAATAGACGCTAACTAAATGTATATTTGATAGCCTCGAGTGTTAACACACTGGAGACTTTCTTTGAATAATATATCCGTAAGAACAAAATTCTTTTAATAAAACTGTCTCTATCACGCTAACGAACAAGAACCAGGCGAGAGCGTTATGTGTGCTAGGTAGATTTCTTCAGCAGGAAACATTCTCAAAAAGTATTGTAGTTTTATATAAACGGGAAATATAGCAATTGCTGACTATCATTGATTATTAATTATTTTACATTTGGTATCCCAGCATATTTCAATCCGAAGGGCCCACCTAAAACAAGCCGCTGTTCGTTTCCAAGGCTATACGTCTGATATACCCTCGTCTTATTAAAGGGAGAAGTAAATCCACGGTTTTTTAAATGGCACGCCATTGTATAATTTCAGTTAAGGAGCTCTAAAAGAACTAGTGCTACGTTTTTAAGACCTAGGTACACAACACAAGATCCCACGGCTTCGGATTCATTCTTGAAATTCTTTACTAGCTGTAAGCCAATAGGAATCAAGTAATTGACGCCGATGTCCACTGCTGACTTCTAAATTTCACAGCATTGTACGAAGGACATAAACCGGCATAAGCTGATTAGCCTTACCGCACACCTCGAAATG
This sequence comes from Thermobia domestica, assembly GCF_964235325.1. Lineage (NCBI taxonomy): Eukaryota > Metazoa > Arthropoda > Insecta > Zygentoma > Lepismatidae > Thermobia > Thermobia domestica. Next base: position 138,335,977 of record NC_137464.1, read on the forward strand.
TTACCCTCGAACTATTGGCGCCCATGTTGCAAACTAAACTACTAATTAAAAATCGAACATCCCCGACCATCCGCAAAATTATTACTTTTATCACCGCGTGACTTAGAAATCGATATCATCTTTTTTTAATATCTCTTTTCAGTAATTGTAGAATACTATTACAATGAAGTCTAGTGACATCTCTTCTAATGTTAACATTTCAAGGCGTCTTTTACGTAGTGGATGCATTTTACAGAAAGCTTCACAAGCTCGGGGTGCTCGTCCAATCGCAAGTAACCCAGCAACTTGTCCATCATTTTAACGCGCTTTCCCTTTACTATACCTTATGAGCTCACCATGATATTCATTCTTTCTCAGCTAAAGACTTCTTCTTCTGCACGTCACAGGGTTCAAACTCGAATAATTAGACTTAGCAAGTCCCAAATACAATATGAGCTGCCGCACTTTTCCCATTTCAAGCCGCCTGCTTTCGTCGGTTGTACTGCATGCAAACTGATTCCGCTCGTTCTATTGCAGGTATCATGGCGGATCTCGACATCTACTGATATTATCTTATTATCTAAATGCATCCTATCTACAATTAGTAATACCATATTTCTGCAGAGGGGCATAGTTGGCAGCCTTGTAGATATGCCATATTAAAGTGATTTTTTAATAGATTTTTTAATAGATTTTTTAATAGATTTTAATTGAAAAATCCTAATCTGGGTAGGCCTCTTATAAAATATTACTATGTCTGGTTTGTTGTATTGCATGCTAACTGCTTGCATTCGATTTGATAAGAGAACAACATGTATCTCGACGTCTTAGTAAAATATCTGAAAGTTTCTGTATGTATGTCTGTCTAAAAAAAGTTTAAAGTATAGTTCTAAGCACATATCAATGTCTTTCGACTTTCTTGTTGCCAATGTTAACGGCTCTTGGCTGGACTATGCAGGGAATGTACTTAAGGTACTTTGCCATGATATTCCCCTATATGATGCGATCATCTATGTAAAATTCTACAGATTTCTATTTTAGTAAAGGAATTACTTGGTGATCTATAATGGCTCTGGTCAATGGCCATCAATATGGTCGCATACATACCAGCCCAAAAGACAGTCTGGTACAGTGTTAGAGATAAGTACACTTCCTAAGCCTCAACTGTTGGCGTTTAATCTGGTAGATTTTGTGAAGTAACTTTCTGCTTTTGAGAAGAAACCCTTGAGTTGATCGACAGGACACGCAAGGTCTTTGCACGTTAGCAGCAACACATCTTGTTGATCATTCTGTCTCAGGTATGAAAGGTGTCAAAAAGCTAATAAAATTGTTGCACTGATTTGCTACAGAGGAAAAGTTTACCAGATATTTGCTCACCGGTGAGAAATCGTTTAGAAGATCGGGAAATTCAAATCCCCCGATAAGCTTAATAAGAGTGTGAAATCATTCTGTAGTGCAAGATGAACTGTGCGAGCCAGAAAGACTTTAAAGTTCTATAGCCTGTATAGGTCTATAAATACGTAGCGTTTTCAATATAGCATCTTGATGAAGTGAGCCAAGATTGCAAAAGACGCCTCGAAATATTTTCTAGATTCAAGTTTAACTTTCAGGCTAAGCGAAAATTAATAGCAGAATCTTCGGCAGCGAGACGATCATATTCTCGGACTATTCCCAAAACGGAAATTTTAGGGCTTCAGGTCCAAAATGTGGGAAGTGTGCCTAGGAAGTTTTATATCTTTCAGGTGTACTTAACTAAAAATCACCCAATCTAACCTAAGTAAAAAAAAAATCTTCAATTGATTACTTTGATGCTGTCTCTGTTCTACCAGACTTGTATAACATCTTTGTATCGCGAATCAGTGCTTTACACCGCTAGCTTTAGTAATTCATCTGCCGGACTTGTCTCACAGGCCCCCAGTGGTTCAATTGCCACATCTAGCTGGACAAAATTTAAAAAGTGAGAAATAGTGGGAAAACGATGGGAATTCTTTGGGCAAGGTCCCAAGTGGTGGGAAAAGACCACTAAGGTGCCAAATTACACATGGGGAAGTATGTGGGATCCGACAAACAAGATTAATTGTATGCAATGTAGAATCAGCTGATCGACAGTTTCCGTGCTAGACCTTACGTCTGCAGCATATAACACAGACAGCTGTTGGTGAATGCCAGGAATATAGTGTGACAACTATAGATGAAGGTATGACGTGCATGTGACATGAATGAGAAGTGCCGTGAATTTATTGGTTGAATTTGGCGTGATGGGAAACACTAGCGAATAAGAAAGATTACTGTACTTAGGAATAGGTATAATGAATTGACGGGTAAAAACAATTCTCCACCAGTCTCCAGGCTCTAATGAGTATAAAAGTGTAGAGTAATGATTGTAGTGTGTGCATAATAACTATGACGTGCATTTGTTTGCATAATTTTTTCTTCTTGTACTTTCAAAAATGGATTGTACGCTAACACATCGAGTCTTCTTCGACGCCTGGAGACTTGATACCAATAGCTGTAAAAGAACCAATAATGTTTACACCTGTGTAATAGACAAATTAAAATTACAAAATTGTGATGAGGATGTAGCAGAGTGCGTCAGAAAGGTTACAGACAGTTTTTGTATACATGTCAAAGAGAAATGGCAAAAATGTCATCGTGCAATGAATGCAATGACAGTACAGTGGAGTTTTCTGCAAACGTATGGAATGCAGCGACATTACGACGACCAGGATCATTTAGTATAGGTGTGACACCGAGAAAACCTGTAGGGCGTCCAAGAGAAGTGTTTGAGGAAGCAAGTGAGAAAGCAAAGAGCGTTGTCGTTAGTACAATATCGACAAATGAAGAGTTAGTGTATGCAGCGCACATGGGTTTACGTGCAAAAGAAAAACAAGATGCTTCTTATATCGTGAAAGAGATTGATGTGTCACCCAGGAGGGATCGCGAATCAAAAAGGCGTACAAGAGTCCAGAGACGAGAGTACCAATTAAGATTACAAACGATGAGGCATGAGCATTATATGTTGACGCGAAATTGACAAAGAAACAATACCAGTTAGTTCGTAAACAGGAAATAGTTCACAATGCAAATATCTATACTGTTTGGCAACTTGTTTTCTGAAAACAGTCTGAAGTATAGATCTAAGCCTATATCTCTGTTTCATCTTACTTCTTGCCAATGTTAACGGCTCTTAGCTTGACTGCGCAAGGATTGTACTATAAGCACTTTGCCATAATATTCCGCTATATGCAGCCATCATCTATGCAGAACTCTACTGACGATTTGGTGCTTCTATTTTTGGAACGGAATTTACTTTGTGATCTAGGATGGCTCTGGTCAACGGGCGTGAATATGCTCGCATAAATACCAGCCAAATGATAGTTTAGTTCAGTGTTAGAGATGAATACACTTCGTAAACCTCAACTGCTGGTGATTAATCGGGTATATTTTGTTGAGTAGCTTTCTCCTCTTAATAAGATACCTTTGAGTCTATGGACTGGACACGCAAGCTCTATTCACTTAAGCGAGATGTTGTAGTGAATAATTTAAAAAGTAAGATTATATAATTTCTTCTTATTGATCATTGCGTCTCAAATATGAAAGGTGTCGAAAAGCTAATACAGTTGGTGCACTAATCTGCTACAGAGGGGAAACTTACCAGCACTTTACTCACCGGTGAGAAAACGTTTAGGAGATCGAGAAATACAAATCCTCCAATAAGCTCTATAAGAATGTGCGAATTGGCAGTCTGTAGTGCAAGATGACCGTGCGAATCAGAAAAATTTAAGGTTTTATAGCCTGAAGTTTAGTGTGATAGATACGTGGCGTCTTCAATATAGCATCTTGATGAAGTGAGTCAAGGTTGCAAAAGACGTCTCGAATTTTAACTTTCAGGCTAATCGAAAGTTAATAGCAGAGTCTAATACTTTCTTTGGGCACCGAGACGAGCAAGTACTCGAACTCTATTTCTAAAAGAGAAAATTCAGGGTTTCTGGCAGATGTGGAAAGTAGGCCCAAGAAAATTTAGATCTGTCAAGTGTTCTTAACTGAAAATCTCCGAATGTAACCAAAGTACAAAAAAAAAATAAATAAAAATAAATAAATAAATAAATAAATCTGTCAATTAATAATTTTTTTTGATTTCTGTGTTCTACACATGTTCTACCAGGCCTGTATAACTACTTTGTATCGTGAATCAGTGCTTTAAACCGCTAGCTTTATAAATTAATCGGCCGGACTTGTCTCACGGGCCAAGAGAAGCGGGCCTGTGTCTACAAGGTAATCACGGACCTAATTACCTAAAAATTTCCTATAGTGTTTGAGGCCAATAATATGCATGTGAATCCTTTACAAGCTTATGACCATATTTGTAATATAAGTGTTACGGATAATTGTTACGCTTCGTGGCCTTCTGTCTGAAAAGCAGCTTGGACAATCGCAAAGTAAAAAGGTGATGAGCAGTAAGCATTGATTGTCCTTACGTCGTATAAAACCTAGGGCAATAAGTTGAAAGCAACTGAGATCGACGTGTAGGAGAGCTTTCATTCTTACGCCTTGGTAAAAAATGTGCATGGAGTCTTAGCATGTACCGCATATGGAAACATCTTTGCTTCTTAGGAGATTCGACAATTCAACGTCAGTTACACAATTTTTAGTGTCGTTTCAAATTTCAGAATCCTTGGATTCAATCACCTTATGTTGAACATCTTAACATATAAATAATCAAACAATAAACAATTGTTATAAACGTACAATTGAATTGTACTTTAGTACGCGAATGTGATATCTAAATGAATTGATTTAGCTCGTTAAATAAGATATGTACTGCTACGGTTTTGTTTTCTTTTCGGGTACCAAAGCCGCTCGTGTTAAGGGATTCCAAAATGTGTAAACAGAACAATAAACCACCTTCATGTTCTATACCTTGTCCTTACACCTTCTTTTTCGTTACATCACGATCGTCATCATGACCATTTTTAGGTCTATAAGGCGGGGACGTTATTACAAGATATTAATCATAACTGTTTGGATCAACAGTTGTGACATTCATATTGTTTTTTACGGCTAATGTTCGTCATCATCTATATGAAATTGTCTGCCATTTATGCATTAAGTCTCTGGCAGAATGGAAAAAATATTAAATAATGGATATCTGCTATTTTACACTAACATGTGGCTCGTTCACAATTCTATCTTGCAGTCAATTGGTATGTGCAGGTTAGTAAGATTAGCCGGCTGGAGCTGATGGTAGCTGTGTGGGTCCTGGAATTTGCATATCCTCTTTGACACACAAACCTCATCCGATTGGATTGATGCTTAGACCATTTCGCTCCTGAACATGAAGGTACTTTCAAAGCTAATGGTTTTGAGGCTGAGTAGACTTGTTGATCGTTAATTACCAACATACACCGTATATTATGAATAAAATAAAAAAATAGGGTTTAAGTTCGTTGTTAGATGTTTACAGTTCAAAAGTGGGTCTGAAGGATGTCTGGACAGCTGAAAGGAATGCTTGGGAGATAAAGCAACTCTCGCTCTATTTATCTATATTTACTCATATATTTACAATTGAAAAGCTCGTCTCTTCAGTAGGGGCAAATTTATTTGAAGCTGGGGCAGACACTTGTTTGCCCTTGATGAAGACAAGTTTAACAACAAAATTAAAGAACGCAATTCTTAAAACACTTCGTTGGCCCTTCCGAGTAGACGCACATATCAATTGCAAAGGCCTGAGAAATAACGACAATATTATTAATTTATACAAGCCTAAATTCTCGATTTCCTTTACAATATAGACATATAATTTGAAATATATGAAAATTTACGACAATTGCTTTCCTCATTTAGTTTTTATTACGTCAGTAACTAACGCCCAACTAAAGTTTTTACATCATAGAAAATTTCCTTTCTTATCACTCAATGGACATTTACGAACATTCACTATTTACTAAAATAAGTTAGCAACTAGCGTTCAGCAAGAGTCTGCTTCACTTTCCACGCAATTCTCTCCCTTTCGTATGCACTAACTATTTAACTGTAAATATCTGACAATTTAAGGCAATTGTCATCTATCATTCAATTCTTTAATATGTTAAGGATTAATCATCATTAAAAGTCTGCTTAGTACACTAAGAACTCCTTTCGCCGAATTGCCCTCATTTCAATTGTATGTATCTGACACTTTTAGACAATTTCATTTTCCAATTTATTCGTATAAATGTCAGTAACACAAGATCAGCAAGAGTCTACCTTAACTTATATTCTCCTCCGCGCTGCTAACTGTACTCCCTTTTTAATCAAAATATATCACAATTTACGAAAACTGCATTCTATCATTTTAATTTTAAATATGTCACTTACACAATTAAAAAGAGTTTGTTATACCTTTAAAACTCTCCATGACATTTATAAATAATTAAAAATTTTAGTATTTTTTTTTTTAGATTATCAGTAAGTAATGATCTGCAAGACTGTTCATCATATTTTAAACTTGCCTTACTCCGTACTGAATATATTAACTTTCAATTGTAAATATCTGACAATTCGCGACTATCGCGTTCTTTGATTTTGTTTTAAATACTTCACTAAGTAATGTTCAGTGAGAGTATGCTTCATATTCGAAACCCTTCATCGTTGTACGCGATGGACTTACGTTTCAATTCTAAATTACAGATAAATTAAGAACATTTCTTTTTATAACTTATATTCGAATAAGTCAATAACTAATGATAGTTTTAAAATATTTCATCCGGCCATCTCTTATTTTCCCGTACTGAATATTTGATTATTTACGTCTTCTGCTTTGCATAATTTATATTTAAATATAGCAGGAAATAATGATCAGAATGAGTTTGCTTAATCTTTCAAATATTCCTTTCGTTCTTACTAAGAAGATTTACTTTTGAATTGAAAATATCTGTCCGATTTCAGTTTCTTTTTCATTTTTCTTTGATATTTCGGTAAGTGACCATTAGCAAGATTCTGCTTTATCAATGAAATAGTCCATTCGCCATAATAATTGACATCAATCTTCAATACTAAATATCTGACAATTTGCGACAATTTTGTTCTTTCATTTCCTTCTTAAATATGTCGGTAACTACCGATCAGCAAGAGTCTACTTCAGCTTACAAACACTGCATTTGCCAAAAACAATAGACCCATATTTCAATAGCAAATATCAAAGACATTACGACAATTCCTTGATTTCATTCAATTCTTAAATTTATTAGTAACTAACAACCAACAAGGATCAGCTTTATCTTCCAAGCACTCGATTCAACTTACTCAATGGAAATAAATAGCAATACTAAGTAAATGCCAAAGTAGCCTTTTGCTGATCACTAGTTGCCAAAATACTTTAGAATAAATTGAAAGAACGGAATTGTCGTAAGTTAAGGCTTATTTACATCAGAAATGTGAGTCAATTTAATAGGGCGAAAGAAGTGCCAGCAAGCTGATGCGGATTGATTTCGGTTCCTACAAGAAAGAATACCTAAGAAGAAACTGAAAGAAAGAAATTGTCGGAAATTATGAGAATTTTACAATTGAAAATTGAGTCCAACAGTCCACAATTGTGCGAAGGAATGCTTGGAATAAGAAGCAACCAGTTGAAGATCATTAGTTAAAGACATTTTTAAAATTAAAATGGAAGACCGCAATTGTCGTAAATAGCCTAATATTAACAATAGAAAGGTAATGTATTAAATAGGTCGAAAAGAGATTTTAGAAGGCGAAGCAGACTGCCTGATTGTTCATTTACTTATTTCTCAAATAAACTCTTCCTCTTCCTTAGTAACTGACATATTTATGGATGAAATGAAAGACGAGAATTTTTACATTTGAGATATTTTCAAGTGAAACATTAGACAATTAAAGACAATTAAGTTCTTTCATTTTATTCAACATATGCCATTATCTAGCGATCAGCAAATGTGAAAATACATCAACTACCAAACACACCTTCGCCATATTTACCCGAATAACTCTTTAACTGTAAATATATGACAAATTACGACAATACGGTTGTTTCAAATTATTCTTGAATATTTCTGTAACTAACAATCAGCAAGTGTCTACTTTAGTTAACAATCATTCTCTTGGCTCTACTGAATATAGTAACTTTTTAATTTTAAATACCTGACTAATAATGAGAATTTCCTTCCGTCATATTATTCTTAAATATATCAGTAACTAACGACCAGCAAGACTCTGTTTGAGCTTGAAAAAGCCCCTTTCCCCCTAGTGTGTGGTTTCAATTTTTAACAATAATACACAGAATTTTCAATGTAGCATATGTGATAATTAACGTCAATATCCATTCTATGATTTTATTCTAAAATACTTTAGTCACTAAGAATCATCAAGAGTCTGATTTATATACGAATGACACATTCCGCCCTACTCAATGCACTCACTTTTCTTTTGTAACATGTAACATTTGAAGTCTGCTGCTTTCTTTCATTTTATTCCTACATATGTAAGTAAATAAATTTCGACTTCCAAACACTCCTTTGCATTTTCCAAACACTCCTTTCACATTAAAGGATGGACTCACTGACCAATTGTAAATATATGGCCAATTACGAAAATCCCATTGTTTCATTTAATTCTTAAATATGAAGGCAATCACTGATTAGCAAGAAAATGCAGGAAGGAAGAAACCAGTACAGCTTAATGACTAGAAACCCCAACTGGAAAAAGACTTAAAACTTGGGAACGGTGCGATATTTTGAGAAAAAGAATAATCGATAAATTGTCCCCTTTATGATACGCATTGCCGATTATTTTCCCAAGAGTTCTTTCTGTAGTGTCTGTAAAGGGGCATGTACAGAAGTGAGAAATGAGTAGGATATTTATGGTCGTATGTGAATGATGCGCAGTGAAGAGAGCGCAGGTTCGGCTAGTCGATTTGTAACTTACAAACGCTCCTTTCTTTCAATTTTAAGTATGTCAGTAACTAACGATTAGGAAGAGTGTGCTACATCTTCCAAAGACTCCGGTGGCCTTATTGAAAGCTTCACTTTTCAATTGTAATAATCTGACTTTTTGATAGAATTCCGTTCTACATTTTATACTTAAACACGCCACTAAGTGAAGATACCAAGAGTCTGTTTTATCTTCGAAAAACTCTTTGGTACTACTGAATGACTTCTTTTGAATTGTAAATGATAAAAACATTATGATTATTCCGTTTTGTAACGACATTTCCATTATTCATTTTTTCTTATGTGTGTCGGAAACTAACAATCATCAAGAATCATCCTAAACAACCTTTACGTCCTACCGAATACTGTATTTGTATTGCACTAGTATTGACAATACTGCATTAGTATTGTCAATGAGTGAAAAAAAATGCGATATTTGCATTGTGTCCTTTTATTCTTAAATACGTTTCTAAAAGGGATCAGCAATCGTCTGCTCATTTTGCAAAAACGCCTTTCGGCCTACAATACCGATTCACTTACCAATTGTTTATATCTGGTTTTTTACAATACCTATCCGATTTTGTTTATAAATATGTCATTAACAAACGATCAGCAAGAGTCTGGGTTTTCTGCAGAAATAACGTATTACTAATTGTAGATATCAGGATGCATTTAGGTAGAAAGATAATAACAGTAGATGTCGATATCCGCAATGATACTTGCATTAGAACGAGTGGAATCAGTTTGCATGTAGTACAACAGACGAGATAGGAGGAATTTAGATAGGGAAAAGTTCGGCAGGTAATATTGTTCTTAGGACTTGCAGATTCGAATTATTCGAGTTTAAACCCTGTGACGTGCGGAACAAGAAGTCTTTAGCTGAGGAAGAATGAATATCATGGTGAGCTCATAAGGTGTACTAAGGAGAAAGCGCGTTAAAATGATGGACAAGTTGGTGGCTCACTTGTGATAGAACAAGCATCCCCGAGCTTGTAAACCTTTTTGTAAAATGCATCCACCACGTCAGATATCGAGTTAAAATTAGAACATTAGCAGAGATGTCACTTGACTACATTGTGATAGTGTTCTACAATTTCTGAAAAGAGATATTAATAAGAGATTAAATAGATCTCTAAGTGATGCGGTGATTGAAGAAATAATTTTGAGGTGAACGGAAATGTTCGATTTTTAATTAGTTGTTTAGAGTGCAACACGAGGGGTCCATTTCGAGGTGCCCGGTAAGGCCAAATGTCTTATGCCGGATTATGTTCTTCTTACAATGTTGTGAAATTTAGAAGTCAGTAGTGGACATCGCCGTCTATTACTTGATTCCTATTGGCTTACAGCTAGTAAAGGAGTCCAAAAGTGAATCCAAAGCCGTTTTAAAAACGAATCAGTAGTGTTTTTAGAACTCCTTAACTAACATTATACAATTTCGTACCATTTTAAAAATTGTGGATTTACTTCTGCCTTTAATAAGACGAGGGTATGACAGACGTATAGTTTTGGGAACGAACAGCGGTTTGTCTTAGGAGGGCCCTTGGGATTGAAAAATGTTTGGATACCAAATGTAAAAAAAAAAATAGTATTAAATTATCAATGATAATCAAGTAATTGCTATACTTCCCGTTTCTATGCAACTACAATACTATTCTAGAGCGCAACCTGCCGATGAAGTCTATTTAGCACCCATAATGCTTTCACCTGGTTCTTGATTGTTAACCTGATAGTAAGTGTTTAATTCAAACAATTGTGCTCTTACGGATATATTATTTAAAGAAAGTCTCCTGTGTGTTAAAACTCGAGGCTATCAAATATGAATTTAATTAGCGTCCTTGCTGCTCACTAGTGCTTACATACAGAGTTGTGTAGGATTCACTAAGTTCCGGTCAATCGTTAATAATATTTTATCGATTGTATGCTTTAAAACTTGATCTTGAACCAATTATATTCTACCTCCAAAGCAGCCTTACTGAGGGTCTGAGACCGGTGACCTGATGGATGACCCAAATAAAGAATCGATTTTAAGTTTTTTGAGATCTTCTCTTACACGCTCAGGTGGAAAATATTTACCGTATAGTCAGTCCCGTGTTCGCAACCAACTTAGTAACACTAGTCATCAGAAAGCAAATCAACTCTGGGCTAATCAAATAAGCTTCTCATATAAACTCACTGTATGCTTTGATTAGTAACTAAGTGAGAAATATTTCACAGAGCAGAAATATTCATTAATTTCAGAAGTCTTTATATGAAAATTCTTCATATCCAAGTTCTAGAATGACATCACGGTAGAATTGTCTTAACAAGAATATCTTATCTACTTTCCTCATTCTGACATTCTCTTCCCCACTAATGCTATACACTCATGTTCTTGGTGTGTCAAAGCTGTTTTACTCGGAACATTTAACCAAGTCTTCACTCGCGTCTCGCGTCTCTGTTTCCTATTCTCAAGCAACCTTTGGATAGCTGTTCATCTTGTGAAAGCTTCGCCACAACGTTTGTCTAAAGGAGAGATACAGATCTTTCGTTTTGATATAAGCAGTGTATTCCCTCTTTATTTCTTAAATATTTCAACATCAATTACTAATACTATATATTCTACACTTCTGCATACAGTAAATAATTGCAAAAAAAGAGAACAAAACACATGAGAAAACAAATCAGCCATTATATTTGAAAGGTGTTCAAATCGTACCTGAGCTAATGATATTTCTAATCGGTCCAAAGGTTATGATATTTCTAGTTTGTCCCCCTTTAGGTTTGCAGTTAAGTAATTTCTAGGCACGAATGAATACATTATGTCAGGAAATAGTATAGAACGTTGGTGTGTGCTCAACATTATGACAACTTTAGCAAAAATGCTGAATGACCATGCCTACTCAAGATCATTGAGAACTCATTTCTAGACTTTGCTCGCGGACCTCTACATGTGGTTATAAAGACATTTACAACAGTCGGAGGAGATGACCAAATCTAGGATCTGTGATCTTATTCAAACACGTCTAAATGACGAAATCAATATGCAACATTTACAACATAATGAAACTGCATGACAATAACCATATTAAGGAATCTCAAAATTAAGAGGTTACATTTTCCGAACCGTTAATATGGCTGCAGTATATAGAGATAGTCATAATCGTATTGCAATTCATCCAAAAGGACTAGATAGAACAAGGGATTACAACCTTCATTTGAAGGCAATTAAATTAACCTTCCGTTTTCTCACGCAGCTTGTCATCTTTTCTATGAAAAATTTGCACATTACTATACTCAACAGATGGAAGCCCTCGAGGCAATTAGTGTATCAGAGTATGCAAAATTTTAACAACTCAAGGAACATTCACAATTCGCAGAAATAGAGGCCTTCTTGAGCGAAGTTCTAAGTGAAATCATTATCGAAAGAGCTTAATTAAGGGAACGAAATTTTCGCCGGGATTACCTCAACGTCAGACACAACGTTAGAAAGATTAATACTTCATTCCCAAATACTGTTATGATAACAGATGCTCTACAGGACTTTTGTGCTCATCATTTATCAGTTCATTAGATTTATAAATTCATCGGCCGGACTTGTCTCACAGGCCAAGAGAAGCGGGCCTGGTTCTACAAGGTAATCACGTAGCTTATTACCTAAAGATCAAGTGTAAAATTTTTCGGTCAATAACGTGAATGTGAATCGTTTATAAGCTTACGACCATAAGTGTAACATAACTGTTGGGGAATATTGTTAAGGTTCGTGGCCTTCTGTCTGAAAAGTAGCCTGGTACAATCGCAAAGGATCAAGGTGCAACCAACTGGGATCGACGTGTTTTAGAGGTTTTATATATACGCCCCCTTTTGGATAAAAGTGTACATGGAGTCTTTGCTTGTACCACATATCGAAACATCGTTCTTTATTCAGAAAGCTAAACTTTGCTTCGTTTTACGAGATTCGTAAACTAAACGGTAGTTATAAATTTAGAATCATGGTATAATGAGTCAAGCTTGGAAAAAACGCATCGATATTTTTTATAAACTCCAGTTTAACTTTTTGGCTAATCGGAAAATTATCGCATTCTCTTTTACTTTCCTTGGGCAGCGGGACGAGCAAGTTATCGGACACAAATCCCAAAAGAGGAAAATGAGGGTTTCTGGTACAAGATTTGGGAAGGAAGCCTAGGAAGTTTTATATCTTTCAGGTGACTTAACTGAAAACCTCCTAAGGTAACCTAAGTAAAAAAAAATCTGTCAATTGATTACTTTCTTACTGTCTCTGTTATACACCTGTCCTACCAGACCTGTATAACGTCTTTGAATCGCGAATCAGTGTTTTACACCGCTAGCTTTAGTAATTATTCGGCCGGACTTGTCTCACAGGCCAAGAGAAGTTACAAGGGTTTCGGTTCTACAAGGTAATCACGTTCCTAATTACCTATAAAAGTCCTATTAGAGTTTAGGCCAATAACCTGCGTTTGAATCCTTTACAATCTTACGACTGTAAGTGTAATATAACTGTTACGGAATATTGTTAAGGTTCGTGGCCTTCTGTCTGAAAAGCAGCTTGGTACTGCCACAGAGGATCAAGGTGCTGACCAGTAAGCATTGATTCTCCTTATACCGTATAAAACCAAAAGAAATTAGTTAAAACAAACAGGGATCGAGGTGTTTTAGAAGTTTCATTCATACGCCCCCTCTTGGAGAAAGTGTACATGGAGTCTTTTCATGTACCGCATATCGAAACATCGTTCTTTATTAAGTGTTAATATTGGCTTCTTTTTAGGAGAGTGGAAAACTAAACGACAGTTACACAATTTTGTGTCTCCCTGCAGACGGCAGAATCATCCGAGTCAATCATCTACTGTTGAACATCTTCCCATAAAAAACAATCAAACAATAAACAATTGTTATAAACGTAGAATTGAATGATACTTAGAACGTGAAAGTTATATCTAAATGAATTGGTTTGTGCTCGTTGACTTATGTGTGTCCTGCTACGGTTTCGTATCCTCTTCGGGTACCAAAGCAGCTCGTGTTAAAGGATTCCGAAATATGTAAACAGAACAATAACCACCTTCATTTGTTAACCTTTTCTTTACACCTTAATTTAAAATTTCGTCAAGATCGTCGTGTTGTCCATTTTGATAGGTCTTTAAGGCTGGGACGATATCACAAAATAATCATCATAAAGGATTATCCGGCAGGGTCCACACACCAACCTCTTTTGATTGGGTTCACGCTTAGACCATTTCGCTCCTGGAGTTGGATTTAATTCCCAATTGAATGCTGCGCACCTGCCGTGTTAGCAGGGGGAAAAGTGGCCGTATTCAAGCTTTGTAACAACTCTCTTCTTATACTTGATATGGATTATAACAGGGAGGACATGTTTCCTTCTCCATACAAACAATAAGAAATATGTAATCTTGACCATTTTGTCAGCATTGATTTTGGTTGGTTGAAGACTGGGACTTACTTGCACAATTCTTCCTCTTTTTGAAGAATCTTGAAGGCAGCCATCTATTCACTGCTGAGTATAGCTGAGTTCGTGTCACAGACTGTTGCATCATGAAAAAGTGAAAGCGATCTTTTAATGAAGCTAAAATATCTTTAAATTTATTAATTTGGTAGCATTTCCTTTCAGTTCACCTTATATGTGGCGTTGAAACAATCATCAACTGCTCATGAAGTCTTGTAGTAAGATTCTTAGAAGATCTGGATCAAACCCATGAACAGCTACAGATCTCCTGTTTGTAACTTCTTCCATTATTCTTGTCCATATACAGCCAGCTACCTTTACTCCTTCGAAATCTGCTTGCATCATTTGAAGCCCTCTAGTTTTGGTCTTCAGGTTTCTCAAGAACTGTGATTCAATTCTTGTGGCTTCAAAGGCAGATTTAAATTGGATCGTTGCACATATTTCCCGAAAACTCTTTTTTGTCTCTTGGTACTTTCCATGTCTAATTGTAATTTATATCCATATAATATAAGGTAAAATAGCGCTTAACATAATTTATATACGTAGTTAAAGCAGATTAAAGTTGCCATTTTAAGTCCACACCGTTGCGTGTAGAAGGACTCTTCCTTGTACGTGTGAGTTTTAAAACTCAACACAAGAGAAAGAATGGAATATTTACCGCATTCGAATTGACATTCTTGCGCGTTGAGATATTTTCACACAAGGAAGGAGGCATTAGCTCAACGTGCCTCTCAGATTATATACTGATTGTTTCAAAAGAATATAGAACTTCTTTTATCGTAACAGTATTTGGCAATGAATCTTGCTAACGTTATGTCTGACGTTGAGTTAATCCCCCAGAAAAAATTGTGGTAGTCGTTAAGCACTGTTCGATAATCATATCACTTGGAACTTCGCTCAAGGAGGCCTCTATTTCTGCGAATTGTGAATGTTCTTTGAGTTGTTAATATCTTCTGATCCTCTGATATCGTAGTTGCCTCCTGAACTTCCATCAGTTGAGATTATTAATGTGCAAATCTTCCATAGAAAAAATTATTAACTGCGTGAGAAAACGGAAGCATTAATTTAATTGCCTAAAAATGAAGTTTCTAGTCCCCTGTTCAATTTAGTCCCTTTGGATGAATGGCAATACGATTATGACCTTCTCTATATACTGCAGCCAAAGTTAACGTTTCGGAAAATGTCACCGTCTTAATTTTGAGATTTCTTAATATGTTTTTGTCACGCAGTTTCATTTTCTTTAAATGATCATTTTGATTTCGTTATCCAGACGTTGTTGAATAAGATCGCAGATCCTAGATTTTGTCATCTCCGAGGAATGTAAATGTCTTCATAACCACATGTAGAGTTCCCGGAGCAAACTCTAGAAATGAGTTCTCAATGATTTTGAGTAGGCATGGCTATTGAGCATTTTCACTAAAGTTGCTATAGTGTACAGAATACCAAAAAGGTCTTCTATACCTTTTCCTGACATAATGTATCCAATCGTGCCTAGAAATTACTTAACTTAAAACCTTGTAAAGGCGGTACAACTTTGGACCGTTCAGAAATTTCTTGAGTTGCAGGTACGATTTGAACAAACTTCCAGTTTAATGGCTGATCTACTGTCTTAACACAAGTGCTTTGTTTACTTTTTTGTACACATTTACCGTATGCACAATAGTAGAGTATTAGTGGAATAAAATTACAATGAAGTCAAGTGACATCTCTAGTACTGCTGGTTTCAGATCAAGAGAACCCTGGTTCCAGGAATTCACAGATCACCCACACGGCTCTGACCCTTGTCAACTGGCCATAAATCTAAGAAAACAAGAGGCGAGAGACAGAAAAAGAGATTGCCAAATGTCCACTTTTCTCAAGATTTCTTTCAGTCTTGAGTCACTCTTTTTGTGTTAGTGTGTTCGGTTATAATTCGCTACAATGCCAATGTTTTTCCAACCTTGATTAAACAATAACACTCGTAACGAGCAATATTTGGACAAAAATCCGGAGCCCGGGCCTTCTTCGCCAAGAACTCCGACGAAAGAAGATAATGTTGTAGTTGGGAGGGGAGCTAAGTTGCGTAAGCAAACGATAATGTTAGTGAAAAATGTGATTTTTTTTTTTTTTAACGAAGTGTCATCGATAATGGTGGTGTCTTAACTTCGAAAAACTTAAAATAAGTTATTAACGCAGGCGACTGGTGTTAGCATTAGTACCATAAAAAGAATTTGTGTGAAAATTGATCTGAAAAACTGTTCGACATCAACGAAAAGAAAGTTGTAAAACAAAAGCTTCAATTCGACAAAATTGACGATTTCACTCGTGATTTATTGGGCCGCACAGTTTTTGAATTTTATAAGGAAGACAAATCTTCCATAACGGAAGCGCTAATTGAAGCAATGAGGCTTAAGACAGCTGACACCGAATACAAGTTTCCATACCAACGCACTACAGTTTATCGCCTGCTACGAAGTATGGGTTTTAAATATAAAACCTCGGTGAAAAAATGTATTCGTAGTGAATCACCACATGTAATTGCATGGCGATATAGATACCTGCATACAAGGGCGCCCATCGGGGGGGGGGCAAGGTGGGGTGCTTGCCCCTCTCCTAAGAGGAAATTGTACTTCGGAATATCGAAAACCCAATAGAATTTTTACATTAGTTACAGCAAAATTTGAAACTATATTTGAAACGTCGCCGCTTGTATTTGCCCCCCCTCCCCTTGGAAACCACAACATGGGCGACCTTGCCTGCATAGTATCAATAATCTTCGTGCTCAGGGTTATGCAGTTGTGTACCTCGACGAAACGTGGTTTGATATTAACTCCTGTCGGATGAAGAACTGGATCAGACGATTCAGACAATTGTGCTATAATGAGTCCTGGGAATAAAGGTATTAGAACTGTTATTCTACATTCCGGGGGGCAAGGAAAAATAAGGATAAAAGTATCCATACTAATTTACATCCCAAATAATAGGAGGTTATTTAACGTGGCAGCCAGTGCTAATTTCTATCTATACAAAATCAATCTAGATTTCCTTATGCCTCCCTCCACAATTTTGCTCTTTCAATTAAAAGAGATGCATTCTTGGCTATGACAATTAACTATTTTAAAATGCTAAGTTCTCCTTTATAGGTAACGTTCTTAAAGGAATCATTAAGGCATAATTAAACCGACTATGCTACTTTCAATGAAATACTTTGTCTTTCAAAAATAATAATAATAATAATAATAATAATAATAATAATAATAATAATAATAATAATAATAATAATAATAATAATAATAATAATAATAATAATAATAATCTTATGGAAGCAACCAGCACCTAAAACCCGCCTGTGGACAGTTCTGAATAATAATAATAATAATTACAATAATAATGCTATGTTAAATCTATCACAGAAAGTAATAACGTTATGTCTTTATTTTTCACTTGTTTTCCTTCCTTTTTTCTTTCTTGTTTCTTCTTCAGCCTAATGACATCGGACATCTGGCAACAACCACCAACCCTCGTCCTAACAAGGGGTGGGTTGCCCTTTTGGTAGTGGTGTGAGAGAAGGCTCACATGTTTTGGAATTTCCTATAATGTTCTCATTTTAAGGCGATTTCTGACGTAGTGGATGCATATTACAAAAAGTTTCACAAGCTCGGGGATGCTTCCGCTATCGCAGGTGATTCATAAAGATGTCCATCATTCTAAAGCGCTTTCTCTTTACTATATCTTATTCATTCGATTTTCATTCTTTGTCAGCTCAGGATCTCGACATCTGCGGTCATTATCTTTTTATCTAAATGTATCCTGATGTCTACAATTAGTAATACCATAATTTCTGCGGAAAGCCACAATCGGCAGCCTTGTAGATATGCCATATGAAATTAATTTTTCAACAGTTTTTAGTCTATTACAGCGTGTAAGTTGCAATTAAAAAATGTTAATCTCACTACGCTTCTTATCAAATATTACTATGTCTGGTTAGTTGTAGTGCATACTAACTGCTTGCGTTCGTTTTGATAAGAGAAGCACAAGTATCTCGACATCTTTTAATAAAATGTCTGAGTGTTTTTGTAACTTGGTAAAACAATGTTGTCTGAAATCACTCTGAAGTATAGATCTAAGCACATATTTGGTGTTTCGACTTTCTTCTTGCTAATGTTAACGGCTCTTAGGTGGACTGTGTCAGCAATCTATGCAGAATTCTACTTACGATATGGTGTGTCTATTTTTGTAAAGGAATTTACTTGGTGATCTAGGATGCTCTGGTAACAGTTATGTATATGCTCGCATACATACCAGGCCAAATCTCTGTCTGGTTCAGTGTTAGTGTGAGTATACTTGGTAAGTCTTAACTACTGGCGATTAATCGGGTACATTTTGTGCAGTAGCTTTCTGCTCTTGAGAAGATACCTTCGAGTCGATGGACAGGACACGAAAACTCTATTCACTTCAGCGAGATGAGGTAGTGTTGAATTTAATAAATAAGATACAGAAATTCTTCTTGTTGATCATTCCGTCTCAGATATGAAAGGTGTCAAAAGGCTTATAGAATTGGTGCACTAATCTGCTACAGACGGGAAGCCTACGAGAACTTTACTAACCGGTGACAAAACGTTTAGAAGATCGAGAAATTAAACTCCTCTAATAAGCTTAATAAAAATGTGCGATATGTATAGATATGTATAGATTAGCGTGATAGATACGTAGCGTTTTGTATATAGCAACTTGATGAAGCGAGTCATGGTTTCTAAAGATGCCTCGAATTTTTTTATAGACGCAAGTTTAACTTTCCGGCTAATCGAAAGATTATCGCAGTCTCTATTACTTACTTTGGCCACCGAGACAGCAAAATCTCGAACACTATTCAAAAAGGGGGGAAATTCAGGGCTTGTGGCCTAAGACGTAGAAGTGAGCCTAGGAGTTTTATATCCTTCAGGAGTACTTGACTGAAAATCTCGCAATGTAACCTAAGTAAAAAAAAAAAAATCACACTTCATAATTTTATTGATGTCTCCTTTCTACACCTGTTCTATCAAGCCTGTATAACTTCTTTGTATCGCGAATCAGTGCCTTACACCGCTAGCTTTAGTAATTCATAGACCGGACCTGTCTCACAGGCAAAGAAAAGCGGGCCTGGTTCTACAAGGTAATCAAGCACCTATTTTCCTAAGGATCTCCTACTAGATTTTGAGGCCAATAACCTGCATGTGAATCCTTTACAAGTCTAGTATAACCCTTACAGAAAATTGTTGAGCTTCGTGGACTTGTTTCTGAAAAGTAGCTTGGTACAATCGCAAAAAAACAATGCTGAGCAGAAAGCGTTGATTATATTTATGTCGTATAAAACCTAGGGCAATAAGTTAAACCAACTGATCGAAGTGTGGTAGAGCTTTCTTTCTTACGACATCGTCATGGATAAAAATGTACATGGAATCTTTGCAGGTACGGAATATCCAAATTTCGTTTTTTTGTATAGTGTTAAACTTTAATTCGGTTAGGAGAGTCGAAAACTAAACGGCAGTTACATAATTTTATGTGTCCTTGGAGAAGGCAGAATCCTGGGATGCTATCATCTGCTGTTCAACATCTTAACATATAAACAATCAAATAATAAACAATTGTTTTAAACGTACAATTGAATGATACTGTAATACGCGAATGTGATATATAAATGGTTTGTCTTTTGGTCGTTACCTTATATGTGTCCTCCTACGGTTTCGTTTTCTCTTCGGGCACCAAAGCAGCTCGTGTTAAAGGATTCCAAAATATCTAAACAGAACAATAAACCAACTTCATTTTTTATACCTTGTCCTTTCACTTTCATTTAAAGTTTCTTCAAGATCGTCTTCATGTCCGTTTTGTTAGGTCTATAATTCGCGGACGCTATTACAATATAACTGATTGGATCAACAATTAAACCGTTGTCAAACACATATTGGTTTTTACAGTTGTTGTTCGTAATCATCTATATCAGATTTTCTTCCGATCTGTAATTTCTACATGATCTCCCTTGGCAGAATGCACAAAACCTTGAATACTTCATATCGGCTCTTTTACACTAACATGTGGCTCGGTGACAATCCTATCTTGCAGTCCTTTCAATGTTCAGGTAAGTAAGATTATCCGGCTTGTGCTGATGGTAGCTGTGTGGGTTCACACACCAACCTCTTTCGATTGTGTTCATGCTTAGACCATTTCGCTTCTTGAGTTGGATGTACTTCCGAATTGAATGTTGCACAGCTGCTGTGTTAGAAAAGTGGCCATATTGAAACTTTGTAACTACTTCTTTGTTATATCTGATATG
This sequence comes from Thermobia domestica, assembly GCF_964235325.1. NCBI lineage: Eukaryota > Metazoa > Arthropoda > Insecta > Zygentoma > Lepismatidae > Thermobia > Thermobia domestica. Next base: position 138,356,624 of record NC_137464.1, read on the forward strand.
GCTTATACCAGGGAGGACATTTTTCCTTCTCCATCCAGGTGAATAAGACATGTCTAACCTTACCACTATGCCAGGATTGACATTTGGTTGATTCTGACTAACTTGCACAATTTTTTTTCTTTTTGAAGGATCTTGAAGGCTGCCAACTATTCACTGGTGTGTCGTGTCACAGCCTGTTGGATCACGAAAAAAGAGAAAGCAAACAAAGTATCTAAATGCATCCTGATATCTACAATTAGTAATACCATTATTTCTGCAGAAAGGACCTTTCGGAATATTGGACTAAAAATGGCAACTCAAATCTCCGTTGAGTACGTATATAAATTAAGTTAAATTCTATTTTCACCTCATATTTTATGGATATAAATTACAATAAGACATGGAAAGTGCCGAATGAGAAAAAAGAGCTTTCGATAAATATCTGCAACGATCTAATTTAATTCTGCCATTGATGCCACGAGAATTCAGTCAAAGTTCTTGAGGATCCTGGAGATCATACTAGACGGCTGTAAATGATGCAAGCAGTTTTCGATGGAGTAAGGGTAGCTGTATATGGACAAGAATAATGGAGGAAACTACAAACGGGAAATCTGTAGCTGTTGATGGGTCTTATTCAGATCTTTTAGGACTCTAGCCAGAAGACTTCACGCGCAGTTGCTGATTCCCTTATAGCCAAATACAAGCAGAACTGAAAGAAAATGCTACGTAATTATTAATTTTAAAGAAACTTTAGCGTCATTAAAAGATTGCTTTTAATTTTTTCATGATGAAACAGGCTGTGACACGTCCTCAGCTATACTCAGCAGCCTTCAAGATCCATCAATGAGAAGAAGAATTTTGCAAGTTAGTCAGTCTTCAACCAACCAAAACTCAATCCTTACAAAATGGAGAAGGAAACATGTCCTATCTGGTATAAGCCATGTCAGGTATAACAAGGGAGAGTTATACTTCAATATGGCCACTTTTCCCCCTACTAAATCGACAGCTGTGCAGCATTCAATTCGGAAGTACCTCCAACTCCAAGAGCGAAGTGGTCTAAGCATGAACCCAATCGAATTAGGTTTATGTGTCAAAGAGTATAGGAGAATACCAGGACCCACACAGCTACCATCTGATCCAGCCGGTTTAGTTTACAAACCTTTATATAAGAAGTGACTGCAAGATAAGATTGTGAACGAGCCACATGTTAGTATATAAGAGCAGGTATGAAATATTGATGGTTTTCACTATTCTGCCAAGGGACTTTGTGTATAAATGGCAGATCGGAAGACAATCTGATACAGATGATGAACAACAGCTGTTGATACTAATATGACATTGACAATGGCTTAATTGTTGATCCATTTACTTATGATTATTAATTTGTAATAAAGTCCCTGCGTATACACCTAACAAAATGGACATGTAGGCGATCCTAATGTAACTTTAAAAGAAGGTATAAAAACAAAGTATAATACATGTAGGTGATTTATTGTTTAGTTTACATATTTTCGAATCTTTTAACACGAGCGGCTTTGGTACACGAAGAGATAATAAAACCGTAAGAGGACAAATCTAATTTATCGAGCTAAACCGATTCATTTAGATATCACATACGCGTACTACAGTACCATTCAATTGTACGTTAATAACAATTGTTTATTGTTTGATTGTTTATATGTTAAGATGTTCTAAAGCAGATTATTGACTCCAAAGATTCTGCCATCTGCATGAACACTAAAAATTGTGTAACTACCGTGAAGTTTTTGAATCTCCTAAAATGAAACAAAGTTTAACTCTCTTAATATAGAAGGATGTTTCGATATGGGGTCCATGCAAAGACTGCATGTACATTTTTATCCAAGAGTAGAATAGTAACAATGAAAGCTTTACTACACGTCGATCCCTTTTGGTTTCAACTTATTGCTCTAGGTTTTATACGACGTAAGGACAATCAATGCTTACTGCTTAAAACCTTGTTCCTTTTAGAATGTACCAAGCTTCTTTTCAATCAGAAGGCCACGAAGCTTAACAATTTTGTAACAGTTTTATTACACTTATGGCCGTAAGTTTGTAAAGGATTCAGATGCAGGTTATTGGCCTCGCACTCAAATAATATATTTTTAATTAATTAAGTACGTAATTACCTTGTAGACCCAGGCCAGCTTCTTAGCCTGTGAGACAAGTCCGGATAATGAATTCAAAAGCTAGCGGTTTAAAGCACTGATTCGAGATACAAAGTAGTTATAGAGGCCTGGTAGAACAGGTGTAGAACACAGACATCAACAAATAATTTTTTTTTTTTTTGTACTTAGATTACGTTCGGAGATTTTCAGTTAAACCTGAAATATATAGAACATTCTAAGCTCACTTTCCACATCTTGGAGAAGAATCAATCAATATTCTTTCTTAGTAATAGTGTTCGAGTACTTCCTTGTCTCGGTGCCCAAAGAGAGTAATAGATACTGCCATTACTTTCGCTTAGCCTGAAAGTTAAACTTGCGTCTATAAAAAATTGCGAGGCGTCTTTTGCAACCTTGACTCACTTCATCAAGATGCTATATACATAACGCTACGTATCTATCACACTAATCTTCTGACTATAGAACCTCAAAGTCTTTCTGACACGCACGGTTCATCTTGCAGTACAGACTGATATATCGCACACTCTTATTAAGCTTATTGGGGGATACAATTTCCCGATCTTCTAAACGTTTTCTCACCGGTGAGTAAAGTTCTGGTAAGCTTCCCCTCTGTAGAAAATTAGTGCACAAATTTTTTTAGCTTTTTGACACCTTTCATATCTGAGACGGAATGATCAACAAGTAGAATTTCTATAAACTTATTTATTAAATTCAACACTACCTCATTTTGCTGACGTGAATAGAGTTTGCGTGTCCTGCTCATCCACTTAAAGGTATCTTCTCCAGAGAAGAAAGCTACTCCACAAGAAGTACCCGATTAGTCGCCTGCATTTGAGGGTAGACGTCTGAGTAATCTGAATACCGACGAGGTATTCCTCTTAGACCTAAGAAATGTTGAGGGAAGAATGTTATGTTTCTCCTATAAATATTACTAAGAATTGAATTTTTAGTCATGTAGGATTTTTTCGTTGTTCCTCTAAATCAGGAGAATCAATGAATAAGTCCTGCTATAATAGCAAATACAGGACCAATAGTAGTACATAATGAAAATGTGCTACTACGTAATAAGTGTCATGAAGAACAATGTCTAAAGATGAGTTGGTAATACGACTCCTGTGAGGCCCCCAACAGTAAATAGGAAAATGAAACCTAAAGTTCATAAGATTGAAGGCGAGTAAGTTATTTGTGCTCCATGAAGTGTAGCAATTCATCTGAATACCTTAATTCCTGTAGGAACAGCAATGATTATTGTGGCTGCGGTAAAGTAAGCGCGAGTATCAACGTCTATACCAACAGTGAATATATGATGAGCTCAGACAATAAAGCCTAGGAACCCAATTGCTAGTATTGCATAAATTATTCCTAAAACACCAAAAGTTTCCCTTTTACCACTTTCTTGGGTTACAATATGTGAAATTATGCCGAATCCGGGAAGAATTAAAATGTAAACTTCAGGATGGCCAAAGAATCAGAATAGATGTTGGTATAAAATTGGATCTCCTGCTCCTGAGGGGTCAAAGAAGGAGGTATTAAGATTTCGGTCAGTTAGAAGTATTGTAATAGCTCCCGCCAATACGGGAAGAGATAAAAGAAGTAATACAACAGTGATTACTACAGATCAAACAAATAATGGCATTCGTTCTAAAGTTATTCCGGGAGTTCGTATATTAATTACGGTTGTAATAAAATTTACGGCCCCGAGAATTGAGGATACACCAGCTAGATGAAGAGAGAAAATAGAAAGGTCGACAGAGGCTCCGCCGCGAGCAATGGCTCTGGAGAGAGGAGGATACACAGTTCATCCGGTTCCTGGACCACTTTCTACAATTCTTCCTGTTAATAGTAGAGTTAATGAGGGTGGTAATAACCAGAATTTTATGTTGTTTAGGCGAGGAAATGCCATGTCAGGTGCTCCTAGTATTAAAGGCACTAATCAGTTACCAAAGCCCCCAATTATAATTGGCATAACTATGAAGAAAATCATAATGAAAGCATGAGCAGTAACAATTACAATATAAATTTGGCCATCGCCAATTAAGCTACACGGCCGACCAAGTTCTGCCTGAATAAGAAAACTTAGTGATGTTCCTACTATCCCTGCTCAAGCGCCAAAGATCAAGTATATTGTACCAATATCTTCATGATTTGTAGAAAGTAATTATCGTTGCAAGTGAAATTAAATAGGGTGGCCGAAGTATTAGGTGATAGATTGTAAATCTATTTATGGTTAATAAACCTCCTATTAGGTTTCATAGTCAATATTTATGATATCGGACTGCAATTCCGGAATAGTAGTTAATATACTAAGACCTAAAAGATTGCCTTTTATTTATAGCTATGATGGCCATTAGTTTTTTTAACTTAAAGTCTTTGTTTAAAGGATGTTGACAGTTAAAGGTAAAATGATTATGCCTCTTAATGAAATAATAATGAATATTGATCTAATTGATGTTTCTTGATTTTTTTTCATTAAGGATGTTCATGTTTGGTTATAATGATTAATAATGAAGGCAGCATATGCAATTCTCATATAATAGAAAAGGGTAATTAGTACAGTTATTACTATTAAGGTGAGAATAATAAATTATATTTGTTCAGCAGTTTTTATAATGATGATTCATTTAGGTAAGAATCCCAAGAATGGCGGAAGGCCTCCTAAAGATAAAAGACGTGTAAAAAAAGCTAATTTTGTTGTTACAATAAAACTTATTTGAAAAAGCTTGATTAATATGAAATATTTTGTTTATTGCGATAAGAGTGACAGCTATAATTGAAAGTAAGGCATAAAATAAGAAGTAGAGGGATCATGCTATGTCACTTAATAGAAGGGCTATAGGTATTCAGCCAGTGTGTTTAATAGATGAAAATGCTAAGATTTTATGTAGTGATGTTTGATTTAAACCTCCGATTGAACCTACTACTAAAGATAAAATTAAGGTTTGGTAGATTAAATTTGTGGGTTTTAAGCTGTAAGAAAGTAGGCCGAGGGGGGCTAATTTTTCTCATCTTATTAAAATAATGCAGTCTATTCAGAGTATGGCATCTATTACTTCGGGCATTCAGAAGGGAAGAGGAGCTGCCCCTATTTTAAAAAGTAAGGAAATAGTAATTAAATAATATGTAGTTTGTAGTCCTATGTAAAGTAAAATAATTGCTATGAGAAGTAAGGATCTCTCAATTGCTTGTACTAAAAAGTATTTTAGAGCAGATTCGGTGTCACGTTGATTGTTGGTCTTTGAAATCAGGGGGATGAATGATAGGAGGTTAATTTCAAGACCAATTCAAGTACCAAATCATGATGAGGAAGTTAGGGAAATAAGAGTTCCTAACTCAAGTGTTGTAGAGAATAAAAGAGTTTTAGGGTTATTGAGCATTAGAAAAAGAAGAGTAATCTTCATATGTGGGGTATGAGCCCACTAGCTTATCTTGGCTTATCTTTCTACACTTTAGTGTACGGTGCACGTTGCTTTTTGATGTAAAAGGTGAAAGTTTAATTCTTTTAGGTGTAATAAGAGTATATTAAAATACTTGATTTATCCTATCACGATAATCCTTTAACCAGGCATCTTATTATTTAATAATTATTTATAGTGGTATACCAGAATTTAAATAGGTGAATATTGTGTTATAATAATTAAAATTAGAAATATTATATATTAATAATAATTAAAACTTGAAAATCTATCAACTCCTCTTAATTAACCTGAGATACCGACTAAAGGTATATTAAAAAGACTAACGTATCCAGAATATGCTAGTTTTTACAGCATATGTGTAAGGAGAGAGTAAATATACTTGTATAGGATACAATTTTGTTTGAGGGGGGAAGAAACAAAATTGTATCCTAGACAAGGGGGAAAATAGGTTTTATTTAATACTAATTTTTATCAATTGTATTAAATACATAATTAATAATTATTTATTTTAGCGTTATAAATTAATGATAAAGTATTATCCTGGCTTTTCTTCTCTTGTTTGTCTAGTTGTATATGTAACCTTCCGGATAAGAAGTAAATGTCATTTATCTTAAAGATAAAGGATGAAGTATAATCGTTCGCAGTGCTTGTTTTTGTTTATTGATTAATGTTTGAAGCAGTTAAGGTTTAGCAAGACTCGGCGAAATTTGTGCCAGCTGCCGCAGTGAGACGAGGGGATTGAAGGGAAGAGGCAATGACGGTTAAGGTGTAGTTATAAATTTAAATTATAGGATTTTGTCTTTTTATTTTTAGGTGGAATTATTATTTAAATTAATGAGTTCTATATATGAGGCTATGAAATTTTTTGTTAAACTAGGATTAGATACCCTATTATTTTTAATGTAAAATGTAATACCTGGGTAATAGTAGTTATATTCTTGAAACTCAAAGGATTTGACGGTATTTTAGGCTGTTCAGAGTAATCTGTCCCGTAATCGACAATCCACGATATATTTTACTCACTGTTGTTGGCATTTTGTATACCGCCGTAGTTGCAGGTATTAAGGAGAGCTTAGAATATTTCATTATCTTTATTGAGGAGGACTTCAGGTCAAGGTGCAGCTTATCAGTAAGAGGAGATGGATTAGAATGGAATGTTTATACGGATTTTATTATGAAATCATTTAGATGAAGGTGGATTTGAATGTAATATTAGTTATATTGCTATTATGAGTAGGGCTCTAAAATATGTACACATCGCCCGTCGCTCTCACTTGTTTAGGTGAGATAAGTCGTAACATAGTGGGTTTACCGGAAGGTGTGCCTAGGTTGAATTAGTAACAAAATAGAACTTGTTAGTTGAGCTATTCGTTTACATCGAAAAGGTTTTTGTGCGATTCAGATTATTTTGATTGAAGGATAACTTTTATTGAGACTAAGTGAATCAACTTTAATTGATGTTATTGTATGGGGTATAGAATTAATTTGTTGATATTATAGTTAATTAGTACCGTAGGGGATTGTTTAAATAGGTGAAATTTTGATTGAAGGGAAGAAAACATGAAATGTTGTACCTTTTGTATCAGGGGGCACTAAATAATATTATTATATAATTATTTCCCCAAATGGAAAGAGCTAAAATATTATGATATTATATGTAGTATATTATTTATGAATCTTATTTTAGTGGTGAAAAGCCTTTCGGTTTCCATTATATCTGGTTGTGCAGGAATTGGATTTAATTCAGCCGCGGCTAGACTTGTTGTGGATTTGATTTTTGTAGTTCAGCCGTGAGTAATAGTAAGGGGGATTTGCTCTTTACTTTTATTATTTATAATGTGGTTTTATATTAAATGAAAGATGTGGGCTTAGAAGTAGCCGTCATTTGTAATTTTGTTATAAGTTATTTGAGTTGTTTATAATATTTTATTGCATTTAATTTTGCCTTAAATTAGTTAAGGTAATTTATAATGGTGTTATTAGTATATTGGAGAGGATGATTAAAGGAATTCGGCAAAGATTTCCTCCGCCTGTTTATCAAAAACATGTCCCTTTGTTAAAATAGAAGGTCTGACCTGCCCAGTGAGGCTTTAAACGGCCGCGGTATCTTGACCGTGCGAAGGTAGCATAGTCATTAGTCCTTTAATTGTCGGCTTGTATGAAAGGTTGGACGAGTGGAAGACTATCTTTTTTCATAACGTTGAATTTTACTTTTGAGTGAAAAATCTTAAATAATTTAAGAGGACGATAAGACCCTGTAGACCTTTATATTTAAGTAGTAATTTTTGTAGTTGGTAATGAATAAATTTGCTATTTGATTGTTGCGTTGGGGCGACGAGGAGATAAACTCTTTTTTTTATATAATTACTTTTAAGTATTTTTATGATCCTTTATTGATGATTGTTAGACTAAGTTACCTCAGGGATAACAGCGTAATTTTTTTTGAGAGTTCATATCGACAAGAGAGATTTCGACCTCGATGTTGGATTAAGATTTTATCTAGGTGCAGAAGCTTAGTGTATAGGTCTGTTGGACCTTTGAAATCTTACATGATCTGAGTTCAGATCGGCGTAAGCCAGATCGGTTACTATCCTTTATTGGTAGTAGTACTTTAGTACGAAAAGAGCAAGTACTAATAATATTTATTATTAAGGAATAAAAATAAATGAGCAATTACTTTGGCAGATAAGTGCATTAGATTTGGGATCTAATAATGGATGAATCGAGTCCAGGTAATAATGTATAATTTTTATATTATAGGTGTGGTTTCTTATTTGATTTTGATTATTTGTGTTTTAATTGGGGTTGCATTTTTAACTTTATTAGAGCAGAAGGTTCTAGGATATATTCAAATTCGTTGGGGGCCTAATAAGGTAGGCATTTGCGGATTACCTCAACCTTTTGGAGATGCAATTAAGTTATATACTAAAGAGCAAGTTTTTCCTACTATGTCTAATTAATATCCTTATTATCTAGCTCGTGTTTTTAGTTTTTTTTATCTTTGTTAGTATGATTGAGAATCCATTATTTAAGTGTTATACCGACTTTTTCTTTAGGTTTATTATTTTTTTTATGTTGCACAAGCATGGGTATGTATACTGTAATAATTGCTGGTTGATCTCCTAATTCTTCATATTCTTTGTTAGGAGGTCTTCGAGCAGTAGCACAAACTATTTCTTATGAGGTTAGTTTGGCTTTAATTTTTTTCTCTTTCGTATTTTTAGCTGAGAGATATAGATTGTTGAATTTTGGTTATTATCAGGAAGAGTTATGGTTTTTATGAATCACGTTTCCTTTGGCATTAGTTTGATTTGCTTCTTGTTTAGCCGAAACTAATCGTACTCCTTTTGATTATGCAGAAGGTGTCAGAACTTGTTTCTGGATTTAATTTTGAGTATAGAGCAGGGGGATTTGCTCTTATTTTTATGGCTGAATATGCTAGCATTTTGTTTATAAGAGCTTTATTTAGTATTTTGTTTTTAGGTTATGATATTTTTTCTGTTTTGTTATTTTGTAAGGTAGTACTTATTTCTTTTGGGTTTATTTGAGTACGAGGAACGTTACCACGATTTCGAAATGATAAATTAATATATCTTGCTTGAAAGTGTTTTTTGCCTCTATCGCTTAATTATCTTTTATTTTTAGGGGGTATAGAGCTTCTTTTTATTTCTCTTTTAATTTAAGTGTATTAAATTAAGAATAAGTTCTTAGAGCTTTGCTCTGTTGTATGTTTTCAAAACATATGCTTATTCTCAGCCTAAGAACTAAGTTTTATTTAGTAGGAAATCTCATAAGGAGGAGAGATATGGCACAAATAGGAAGTAAGCGAAGTAGATAACCGTGAGAATTTGACCTGGTTGAATGGCACAAATAGGAAGTTAAAATGATTACTGTGCTAACTATAATTCAGAATATAATTTGGTTAATAGGATAGAATTGTAAACCTCGTATTTTTCTAGTATGAAAAAATGGTATAGTTATTAAAATGAGGATTTATATTACTAAGGCAATAACTCCTCCGAGTTTATTAGGAATGGAACGAAGAATGGCATAAGCAAATAGGAAGTATCATTCTGGTTGAATATGTACTGGTGTGACTAGAGGATTCGCCGGAGTGAAATTTTCAGGATTTCCTAGTATATAAGGATTTCAAAGAGTGAGTAATATTAGGACTGTTATGTTATTGTTCGATTTTAAGGACCTAGGTACACAACAAAAGATACTGCGGCCTCCGATTCATTGTTGAATTTCTTTTCTAGCTCTAAGCCAATACGAATTAAAAAATACATACTGATGTCCACTGCTACTTCTAAATTTCACAGCATTGTAAGAAGAACATAAGTCGGCAAAAGCCGTTTAGCCTTACCGGACAGATTGAAATGAACCCCTCGAATTATTGGCGCGCCTGTTGCACTCTGACCCACTAATTAAAAATCTAACATCCCCGTCCATCCTCAAAATTATTTCTTTAATCACCGCATCATTTAGAGATTGATTTAATATCTTATTAATATCTCTTTTCAGAAATTGTAGAATACTATTACAATGAAGTCAAGTAACATCTCCGTTAATGTTTTCATTTTAAGGCGATTTCATCGTTGTGGATGCATATTACAAAAATCTTTACAAGTTCGGGGATGCCTTTCCTATCGCAAGTGACCTATTTTAAATATAAACTTCTCCATCATTTTAATGTGCTTTCTCTTTACTATACCTTATGAGCTCACCGTGATATTCATTCTTTCTCAGCTAAAGACTTCTTGTTCCGCACGTCACAGGGTTTAAATATTTCGAATTTGCATGTCCTAAGGACAATATGAGCTGCCGTACCTTTCCCATTTTAACCATCCCGCTCTCGTCGGTTGTACTGCATGCAAACAGATTTAACACGTTCTAATGCAAATATCATGTCGGATCTCGACATCTACTGTTATTATCTTATTATCTAAATGTATCCTGATATCTACAATTAGTAACACCATTATATATGCAGAAAGGCACAGTCGGCATCCTTGTAGATATGCCATAGGAAAGTAATTTTTAAACTGAATTTATTTTTATTCAATTGTACGTTTATAACAATTGTTTATTATTTGAATGTTTATATGTTAAGATGTTCAATAGCAGATGATCGACTCCGAGGATTCTGCCATCGGCAAGGAAACTTAGAATTGTGTAACTGCCGTTTAGCTTTCGACTCTCCTACAAGAAAGATAAGACTAACACTCTTAATAAACAACGAAAGATATAAAACCTCCTAAGCTCACTTCCCATATCCTGGCCAGAAGCCCTGAATTTCCCCCCTTGGGAATAGTGTTCGAGAACATGCTCGACTCGGTGGCCAAGGTAAGTAATAGAGACTGCGATGGACTATCCTATATTGATAACGCTACGTAATTCTTACACTAATCTTTAGGCTATAGAATCCAAAAATCTTTGTGGCTCGCTCGGTTCATCTTGCAACACATAGTGCCTTATAGAACAGTCTTATCAAGCTTATTGGGGTTTTGGATTTCTCTATATTCTGAACGTTTACTCACCGGTAAGTAAATTCTGATAAGTTTCCGCTCTGTAGCAGACTAGTGCACAAACACTATTAGCTTTTCGACACCTTTCTTATCTGATACGGAATGATCAACAAGAATAATTTCTGTAATGTTATTTATTAAATTCATCACTAGCTCATCTCTCTGACGTGAATAGAGCTTGCGGTCCTCCCATCGACAAAAAATTTTCTCTCAAGAGCAGAAAGTTACTGTACAAAATGTACATGATTAATCGTCAGCATTTGAGGCTTACGAAGTGTACTCATCTCTAAGAATGAAGCAGACTGTCATTTGGCCTGATATGTTTGCGAGCATATCCATGTCCGTTGACCAGAGCCATCCTAGATCACCAAGTAATTTCCTTTACAAAAATAGAAGCACCAAATCGTCTGTAGAATTCAGCTTAGGTGTTCGCTGCATATAGCGGAATATCATGGGAAAGTGCCTATGTGTGTCAAGATCTATATTTCAGACTGTTTTCAGAAAACGTAGTATTACTAAAATACCGAAACGTTCAGAACCGAAACTACCGAAACCGTAATATTTTACTAAGAGGAGATGGCGAGATACTTGTTGTTCTCTTATCATAACGTATGCAAGCAGTTAGAATGCACAACAACCAACCATTCACAGTAATATTTTATAGGAAGCGTAAAAATATTATGATTTTTCAATTGCAAGTCACATGCTTTAATAGACTAAAATCTACAGAATTATGACCTTCATATGGCAGAAGAATAAAGATTTATTTACAAGGCTGCCGACTGTAGATAGGAGTCGGAATGTCGGTTAGGAGAGGAGAACTGTCATTACTGCTTACTGCGTTTAAGTACACTAACAATGCTCTAACGATTGCCGTTAACCAAATGTTTCTATCTCTATTTGTAAAGAATTTGATATTATTGAAGTTGGCCCCCCACCAAAAATCTTGAATAATTCCCAAAATATGGTAGCACTAACGTTAGTGCTTAGTGTGTTTAAGTGCACTAACGATTGCTGTTAACTCTATGTTCCTATCTCTATTTGCATAAAATTTAATATTTCTGGTTGGCACCCCACCAAAAATCTTCAATAAATCTCAAAATGCGGTAGCACTAACGTTAGTGCCCAGAACGTTTAGGTGCACTAACGATTGCCGTTACCTCTATATTTCTACCTCTATTTGTATAGAATTTGATATTTCAGAAGTTTGCCCCTCCACTAAAAATCTTTAAAAATTCCCATAATATGATGGCACTAACGGTAGTGCTTAGTGTGTTTAAGTGCACTAACGATGTACTTAGTTTTTTGAAAATCTGTCTGCATAAAGATGGTAGGGGGGCTAACTATATATGAAGTTGGCCCCCACCAAAAATCTTCAATATCTCGTAAACGCTGATAGCACTAACGTTAGGTCTCAGCGCACTAACGTGCAATAACGATGCACTAACGATGTGCAATCTTTGGTGTAATTTGGGAGAGGTGGGGGGCCAATTTCAGGCAAGTGACATCTCTGCTAATATTCTAATTTAAGGCGATTTCTGACGTAGTGGATGCATATTACAAAATGGTTCACAAGCTCGGGGATGCTTGTCCTATCGCAAGTAACCCATTAATTTGTCCATCATTTTAACGCGCTTTCTCTTTACTATATCTTATGAGCTCACCTCGATATTAATTTATTCTCAACTAAAAACTTCTTGTTCCGCATGTCAGTGGGTTCAAAGTCGAATATTTCGAATTTGCAAGACCTAAGGACAATACGAGCAGCCGTACTTTTCCCATTTCAACCCGCCCGCTCTTGTTGGTTGTACTCGGATGGACAAGACACACAAGCTCTATTCACGTCAGCGAGATGAGGTAGTTTTTAATTTATTAAATAAGATACAGAAATTCTTCATGTTGATAATTCCTTCTCACATATGAAAGGTGTCAAAACTCTTATACAGTTGGTGCACTAATCTTCTACAGACTGGAAACTTACCAGAACTTTACTCACCGGTGAAAAAACGTTTAGAAGATCGAGAAATTAAATTCATCCCATAAGCTTTATAAAAGTGTGCAATATGGCAGTCTGTAGTGCAAGATGAACCGTGCGAAGCAGAAAGACTTTAAGGATTTATAGCCTGAAGATTAGTGTGATAGATACGTAGCATCAATATAGCAACTTGTTGAAATGAGTCAAGGTTTCAAGAGATGCCTCGAATTTTTTTATAGACGCAAGTTCAATGTTCAGGCTAATCGAAAGTTTATCGCAGTCTCTATTACTTACTTTGGCCACCGAGACGAGCATGTTCTCGAACACTATTCCCAAGGGGGAAATTCAGGGGTTGTGGCCCAAGATGTGCGAAGTGAGCCTAGGAAGTTATATATCTTTCAGGAGTACTTGACTGAAAATCTCCCAATGTAACCTAAGTACAAAAAAATAATCTGTCACCTGATAATTTTGTTGATGACTTCGTTCTACGCCTGTTCTACCAAGCCTGTATTACTTGTTTGTATCGCGAATCAGTGCTTTACACCGCTAGCTTTAGTAATTCATTGGCCGGACTTGTCTCACAGGCTAAGAGAAGCGGGCCTGGTTCTACATGGTAATCATGCCCTTATTTACCTTAGGATTACCTACTAGATTTTCAGGCCAAAAACATGCATGTGAATCCTTTACAAGATTACGACCATAACTGTTACAGAAAATTGTTCAGCTTCGTGGGCTTCAGACTGAAAAATAGCTTGGTACAGTCGCAAAGGAACAAGGTGCTGAGCAGTAAGCATTGATGATACTTACGTCGTATAAAACCTAGAGCAATTAGTTGAAACCAATTGTGATCGACGTGTAGTAGAGCTTCCTTTCTTACGACATCGTCTTACATAAAAATGTACATGGAGTCTTTGCATTTACGGAATATCCAAACTTCGTTCTTTATTAAGAGTGTTAAACTTTACTTAGCTTAAGGAGAGTCGAAAACTAAACGGCAGGTACATAATTTAATGTATTCTTGGAGATGGCAGAATCCCTGGAGTCATTCATTTGCTGTTAAACATCTTTACATATAATTCAATTGTTTTAAACGTACAATTGAATGATACTGTAGTACGCGAATGTGATATCAAAATGAATTGGTTTTTGGTCATTACCTTAAATGTGTCCTGCTACGGTTTCGTTTTCTCTTAGGGCACCAAAGCATCTCGTGTTAAAGGATTTCAAAATATGTAAACACAACAATAAACAAAATTGATTTTCTATACCTTGTCCTTCCACCATCATTGAAAGTTTCATCAAAATCGTCTTCATGACCATTTTGTTAGGTTTATAAGGGTGGAACGATATCACAAAACTGATAAAATCAACAATTAAGCCGTTGTCAATGACATATTGGTTTTTTAAAGCTGTTGTTCGTTATCATCTATATCAGATTATATTCCCATCTGCCATTTGTACATGATCTCCCTTGGCAGAATGCACAAAACCTTGAATACTTCATATTGGCTCTTTTACACTAACATGTGTCTCGGTCACAGTCCTATCGTCGCTTATTACCTACAGGTAAGTAAGATTATCTGGCTGGAGCTGATTTTAGCTGTGTGGGTCCACCAACCTCTTTCTATTGGGTTCATGCTTAGACCATTTCGCACCTGGATTTGGAGGTACTTCCGAATTGAATGTTGCACAGCTGCTGATTTAGTAATGGGAAAAGTGGCCATATTGAAGTTTTGTAACTACTTCCTTGTTATATCTGATATGGCTTACACCAGGGAGGACATATTTCCTTCTCCATACAGGTGAATAAGAAATGTCTTACCTTTCGACTTTGCCAGGATTCACATTCGGTGAATTCAATACTTTGACTAACCTTCACAAGTCTTTTAATTTTTGAAGGATCTTGAAGGCTACCAACTATTTACTGCTGAGTATTCCTGAGGTCTTCACAGTTTGTTGCATCAGGAAAAAAGTGAAGGCAAACCTTTAATGACGCCAAAGTTTCTTTAAATTTAATAATTTGGTAGCATTTCCATTCAGTTCTTATTGTATGTGGCCTTAAAAGAATCAGCAACTGCTCATGAGGACTTTTAGTAACATTCTTAGAAGATCTGAATCAGACCCTTCAACAGCTACCGATTTCCCGTTCGTAATTTCTTGCATTATTCTTGTCCATATACAACTACCTTTGCTCCTTTGAAAACTGTTTGCATCATTTGAAGCTTTGTAGTATTGATGTCTAAGTTTCTCAAAAACTGTGATTGAATTATCGTGGCTTCAATGGCATAATTAAATTAGATTGTTTCAGATATTTCCCGAAAGCTCTTTTGTCTCTTTCGGCACTTTCCATGTCTAATTATAATTTATATCCATAAAATAATTGTTGGAAATAGAGTTTAACATAATTTATATGCGTACTTAGCGCAGATTTTAGTTGCCATTATTAGTCCACACCATTGCGTGTTGAAGGACACTTCTTTCTACGCGTGGGTTTTAAAACACCAACACAAGAGAGACTCTGCTATATTCACTACAGTCGAATTGACATTCTTGCGCATTGAGACATTATCACACAAAGGTAGGTTGCATTAGCTCAACGTGTCGCTCTGATGATAAGCTGATGCCCACAAAAGTCCTGTAGAACTGTGTTATCGTAACACCTTTTGGGAATCAAGGATAAATTTTGTTGAGGTTGTGGCTGACGCAAAGTTAATCCCCGAGAATATTTCGTGCCCTTAATTAAGCACTATTGATAATCATATCATTTGAACTTCAATTTCTACGAATTGTGAATGTTTATTGAGTTGTTAATATCTTGTAATCCTCTGATACCGTAGTTGCCTCCTAAGCATCCATCAGTTGAGATTATTAATGTGCATATTTTTCATAGAAAAAGTGACCAGCTGCGTGAGAAAACGATTGCATTAATTCAATTGGTTTCAAATGAAGGTTCTAGTTCACTGTTCAATCTAGTCCTTTTGGGTTGCAATAAGATTATGACCACTATATTCTGCACCAAAGTTAACAATTCGGAAAATGTGACCGTCCTAATTTTGAGATTTCCTAATATGATTTTTTATCATGTAGTTTCATTTTCTTATAAATGTTGCGTATTGATTTGTCATTTAGACGTTGTTTAATAAGATGGCAGATTTTAGATATTCTCATCTCCTCCGACGGTTGTAAATCTCTTTATAATCACATGTAGAGGTCGCCGAGCAAAGTCTAGAAGTGAGTTCTCAACGATCATGAGCTGGCATGGCCATTCAGCATTTTCACTAAAGTTGTCATAGTGTTGAGGACACACCAACATTCTTCTATACCATTTCCTGGCATAATGTAATCAGTCGAGCCTAGAAATTACTTAATTGCACAGCTCCGTTATACACCTGTTCTACCAAGCTTGTATTACATCTTTGTGCGCGAATCAGTGCTTTACACCGCTAGCTTTAGTAATTCATCGGGCAGACTTCTCTCACAAGCTAAGAGAAGCGGGCCTGGTTCTACAAGGTAATCACGCCCCTATTTACCTAAGGATCACCTACTAAATTTTCAGATTATCAGACAAAGATTATCAGGTGGCATTATCTCAACCTGTCGCTCTGATGATAAGCTGATGTCTACAAAAGTACTGTAGAACTTCTGTTATCGAAATTGTATTTGGGAATGAAGAATTAATTTTGCTAACGTTGTGTCTCATATTGAGTTAATCCTCCAGAAAAATTTGTGGCTTTAGTTAAGCACTGTTCGATTATCATATCACTTGGAACTTCGCTCAAAAACGCCTCTTTTGCAGCTAAATTGAATGTTCCTAATCTTGTTAATTTTTTGTGTACTTCTCATACCGTATACTGCAGCCAAAGTTAACGGTACGGAAAATGTCACCGTCCTAATTTTGAGATTTCCTAATATGGTTTTTGTCATGCAGTTTCATTTTGTTGTAAATGTTGCATATAGATTTCCTCATCCAGACGTTTGAATAAGATCGCAGATCCTAGATTTTTTCATATCCTCCGACGGTTGTAAGTGTCTTCATAACCCCATGTAGAGGTCCCCGAACAAAGTCTAGAAGTGAGTTCTCAATGATCTGGAGTAGGCATGGGCATTCAGCATTTTCAGTAAGGTTGTCATAGTGTTCAGGATACACCAAAGTTCTTCTCCAGCATATCCTGACTTAATGTATCCAATCGTGCTTAGAAATTACTTAACTGCAAACCTACTCAAAGCGTTACAACTCTGGACCGTTCAGAAATTTCTTCAGCTGATATACGATTTCAACACCTTTCCAGTAAAATGACTGATCTAATGTCATAACGCCTGTGCTTTTTTCTATTTTCTTGCAGTATTTTACTGTATGCAGAAGAGTAGAATTTTTAGTATTAGTACTTGATGTTGATATATTGAAGAAATTCAGAGGAATCTCACTGCTTAAATCAAAAGGAAAGGTGTTTATCTCACAATTACACAATCGTTGTGGCAGGCTTTCACAAGATGAATAACTATCCAAAGGTTGTATGAGAATAGGAAATCGAGACGCGAGACGCGAGTGAAGACGATTAAATCTTCCGAGTAAAACAGCATTGATACACCAAAAACATGGGTGTTTAGCATTAGAGATAAAGTGGATGTCAGAGTGAAGAAATGTGATACGTTATTCTTATCAAGACAATGCTACCGTGATATAACATTACTTTTACATTCAAGAACTTGGATATGGAGAATTTTCATCTACAGAAATCTGAAATAAATGACTTTTTCTTCTCTATGAAATGTGTGGCACTTAGTTACTAATCAAAGCATACAATGAGATTATATGAAAAGATTATTGATTAGCCCACAGTTTGGTTGCTTTGTGATGACCAGTGTTACTAATTTGGTAGCGAACACAGGACTACCGTAAATATTTCCCACCTAACCTTCAAAGGGAAGATCTCAAAAGAACCTAAAATGGATTCTATATTTGACTCATCGATCAGATCATCGGTCTCAGACGCAGAGTAAAGCTGCTTCGGAATATAATGGGTTCCATATCAAGATTTTATCATTATGCAATCGTGAAAATATTATTAATGAGAGACCGGAACCTAGTGAATCCTACACAGCTCTGTATGTAAGCTCTAGTAAGCAGCTAGAACGCTAATTAAATGCATACTTGATTGCCTCGAGTTTTAACACACAGAATTTCTATCAAAATTGCATCCGTAGGTAATCGCTTTGGATTGAACAGTTTCTATCAGGCTAACGATCAAGAACAAGGTGAGAGTGTTATGCGTGCTAAGTAGATTTCTTTAGCTGGAAGCACTCTCAAATAGTATTGTAGCTGTATATAAACGGGAAGTATACCAATTGCTTGATTATCATTGATAAATTGATACTTATGTTTATTACATTTGGTATCACAACATTTTTCAATACCAAAGGCCCACCTAAAACAAACCGCTGTTCGTTCTCAAAGCTATATGACTCTGATACCGTCGTCTTATTAAAGCGAGAAGTAAATCCACGGTTTTTTAAATAGTACGCCATTGTATAATTTGAGTAAAGGACCTTTAAATGCACTACTGCTTCGTTTTTAGACCTAGGTGCATTACACCAGTTCCGATGTCCACTGGTGTTTTCAAAATTACGCAGCATTGTAAGAAGGAGTTAATCCGGCATAATCTGTTTAGCCTTACCGGGCACCTCGAAATAGAACCCTCGAATTATTGGCACGCCTGTTGAACTCTAAACCACTAATTAAAATTGAAAATCACCGTCCATCCTCAAAATTATTTCTTTATTCACCGCATCACTTAGAGATCGATTATATCTGTCGTCTGACATTGTAGAATACTATTACAATGAAGTCAAGTATCATCTCTGCTTCAATTAGTATCTCTTCTAATGTTCTCCTTTTAAGGCGATTTATGTCGTAGTGGATGCAGATTACAAAAAGCTTCACAAGCTCGGGGATGCCTGTCCTTTCGCAAGTGGCCTATCAACTTGTCCATCAAATAACGCGCTTTCTCTTTACTAGACCTTATGAACTCACTGTGATTTTCATTCTCTCTCAGCTAGAGACTTTTTTTCCGCGCGTAACTAAGTTTAAACTCGAATATTTCGGATTTGCAAGTCCTAACGACAATATGACCTGCCGTACTTTCCCATTCAACCAGCCCGCTCTCGTCGGTTGTACTGCATGCAAACTGATCCCACTCGTTCTAATGCAAGTATCATGGCGGATCTCGACATTTACTCTTATTATCTTTTTATCTAAATGAATCCTGATATCTACAACTAGTAATACCATTATTTCTGCAGAAAGCCACAGTCTGCAGCCTTGTAGATATGCCAAATGAGAATAATTGTTCAAAAGATTTTAGTGTATTATAGCGTGTAAGTTGCAATTAAAAATCCTAATCTGACTACGCTTCTATACAAATATTACTATGTCTGGTTAGTTGTAGTGCATGCTAACTGCTTGCAATCGTTTTGATGAGAGAAGCACACGTATCTCGACATATCTTCCTATTATAATATCTGTAACTTGGTAATACAATGTTCTCTGAAAACTGTCGGAAGTATATATCTAACCACATATCTGTGTTTCGAATTTCTTCTTGCCAATGTTAACGGGTCTTAGCTGGACTGTGCAGGGAATGTAGGTACTCTAGTCAGTTTGCCATGATAATCCGTAATATGCATAAATCATATTCCGCAGAATTCTACAGACGATGAAGTGTTTCTATTTTTGTAAAGGAATGTCAACAGCCATGGATATGCACGCATACATACAAGGCTAAATAACAGTCTAGTTCAGTGTTAGAGATGAGTACAATTCGTAAACCTCAACTGCGTTCGATTAATCGGGTACATTTTGTGGAGTAGCTTTCTACTCTTGAGAAGACACCTTTGATTCTATGGATAGGACACGCAAGCTCTATTCACGTCAGCGAGATGAGGTAGTGTTTAATTTAATAAATAAGATTACAGAAATTCTTCTTATTGATCATTCCGTAACAGATATAAAAGGTGTCAAAAAGCTAATACAGTTGGTGCACTAATCAGCTACAGAGGGGAAGCTTACCAGAACTTTACTCACCGGTGAGAATACGTTTATAAGATCGAGAAACTCAAATCCTCCAATAAGCTTAATAAGAGTGTGCGATATGGCAGTCTGTAGTGCAAGATGAATCGTGCGAGGCAGAAAGACTTTCAAGTTCTATAGCCTGATGATTAGTGTGATAGATACGTAGTGTTATCAATATAGCATTTGATGAAGTGAGTCAAGGTTGCAAAAGACGCGGTGAAATTTTTTATACACGCAAGTTTTCAGGGTAATTGAAAGCTAATAGCAGTATATATTACTTTCTTTGGGCACCGAGACGAGCAAGTACTCGAACACTAATACTAAGGGAGAAAATTCAGGGCTTCAGCTCCAAGATTTGGAAATTAAGCCTAAGAAGTTTTATATCTTTCAGGTGTTATTAACTGAAAATCTCCGAATGTAACCAAAGTGCAAAAAAATTCTGTTAATTGATAATTTTGTTGAAGTCTGTGGTCTACACATGTTCTACTAGGCCTGTATAAATACGTTGTATCGCGAATCAGTGCATTAAACCGCTAGCATTATAAATTCATTGGCCTGACTTTTCTCACAGGCCAACCCAGTACAAGGTAACCACGGTCCGCGTAACCACAAAGAATCCTCAGATTCAATCACCTGCTGTTGAACATCCTAACATATAAACAATTGTTATAAACGTAAAATTGAATGATACTTTAGTACGCGAGAGTGATACTAAATGAATTACTTTTTGCTCGTTAACTTGTGTGTGTCCTGCCACGGTTTCGTTTCCTCTTCTATTACCAACGCAGCTCGTGTTAACTAATTCCAAAATATGTAAACAGAACAATAAACAAACTTCATGTTTTATAGATTTTCCTGTCACCTTCATTGAAAGATTCATCAAGATCGTCTTCATTTCCATTTTTTTTAGGTCTATAAGCCGGGGACGATATCACAAAATAATCATCATAACTGATTGGATCAACAATTATCAGTTGTTGATCCAATCAACAATGACATAAGTTTTTTACAACTGTGTTTCTTTATCACCTATATCAGATTGTCTCCCGACCTGTCATTTCTACATGAATTCCTTTGGCAGAGCGCTCAAAACCAAGAATACTTCATATCGGCTCTTTTACACGATCATGTCGCTCGTTCACAATCCAATCTTGCAGTCACTTTTTATCTACAGGTAAGTAAGATTATCAGGCTGGAGCTGAAAGTAGGTGTGTGGGTCCACACACCAACCTCTTTCGATTGGGTTCATGCTTAAACCATTTCGCTCTGGGAGTTGTTGTTACTTCCGAATTGAATGCGTCACAGCTGCTGTGTTAGTGGGGGAAAAAGTGGCCATATTGAAGGTTTGTAAATCTCCCTTGTTATACCTGATATGGCTTATACCAGGGACGACATGTTTCCTTCACGCAGCTAATTACGTAAGGATCAACTGTAATTTTTTCCAGCCAAAAATCTGCATGTGAATCCTTTACAAGCTTACGACCATTAGTCTAATATAACTGCCACAGAAAATTGTTAAGCTTCGTGGGTTTCTGTTTTAAAAGTAGCTTGGTACAGCCGCAAAGGAGCAAGGTGCTAAGCAATAAGCATTGACTGTCCTTATGTCGTATACAACCTAGAGCAATAAGCTGAGACCAACAGGGTATGGATTGCTCTGGTCAACGGTTATGGATATGCTCGCATACATAACAGGTCAAATGATAGTGTGGTTCTCTGTTAGAAATCAATACACTTCGTAAGCCTTAACTGCTGGCGACTAATCGGGTACATTTTGTAGAATAACTTTCTGCTCTTCAGAAGATACCTTTGAGTGAATGGAAATACACGCAAGCTCTATTCACGTCACCGAAATAAGGTAGTGTTGAATTTAATAAATAAGATTACAGAAATACTTGTTGATCATTTGGTCTCAGATATGAAAGGTGTCCAAAAGCTAATACAGTTGGTGCAATAATGTGCTACAAAGGGGAAGCTTACCAGAACTTCACTCACCGGTGATTAAACGTTTAGAAGATCGAGAAATTCAAATCCTCCAATAAGATTTAAATAGTGTGCGATATGGCAGTCTGTAGTGCAAAATAAACCGTGCGAGCAGGAAGACTTTAAGGTTCTTTAGCCTGAAGATTAGTGTGATTGATACCTTACGTTAGCCATATAGCATCTTGATTAGGTGAGTCAAGGTTGCAATAGACGCCTCGGTACTGTTTATACAAGCAAGTTTAACTTTCAGGCTAATCGAAAGTTAATAGCAGTATCTATTACTTTCTTTGCGCACCGAGACGAGCAAGTAATCGAACAATATTACTAAGGAAGGAAATTCAATGATTCTGCTGCAAGATGTGGAAAGTGAGCCTAGGAAGTTTTATATCTTTCAGGTTTAACTGAAAATCTCCGAATGAAATCTAAGTACCAAAAAAAAGAAAGAAAAAAGTAGTCAATTTATAATTTTGTTGATGTCTGTGTTCTACACCTTTTCTACCAGGCCTGTATAACTCTTTGTATCGCGAATCAGTGCTTAAAACCGCTGGCTTTATAAATTCATTGGCCGGACTTAACTCACAGGCCAAGAAGCGGGCCTGGGTTTACAAGGTAATCACGTACGTAATTACCTAAAAATATCCTTTTAGTGTGTGAGGCCAATAACATACTTGTGAATCCTATACAAGCTTACGACCATAAGTGTAATATTTCTGTTACGGAAAATAGTTATGCTTAGTGGCCTTCTGACTGAAAAGCAGCTTGGTACAGTCGCAAAGGAACAAGGTGTTGAGCAGTAAGCATTGATTGTCCTTATGTTGTATAAAACCTAGAGCAATAAGTTGAAACCAATAGGGATCGACGTGTGGTAGAGCTTTCATTCTTACGCCCCCTCTTGGATAAAAATGTAAATTGATCTTTGCATGTCGAAAAATCGTTCTATATTAAGAGAGTTAAACTTTGCTTCTTTTTAGGAGATTCGAAAACAAAACGGTAGTTACACAATTTTTAGTATTCATGCAGATGCCAGAATCCAAGGAGTCAATAATCTGTTATAGAACATCTTAACATATAAACAATCAAACAATAAAAAATTGTTATTAACGTACAATTGAATGGTACTGTAGTACGCGTATGTGATATCTAAATTAATTGGTTTAGCTAGTTAAATTAGATTTGTCCTGCTACGGTTTTATTATCTCTTACTGTACCTAGCCGCTCGTGTTAAAGGATTCGAAAATATGTTAACTAAACAATAACCCACCTTCATGTATTAGACCTTGTTTTTATACCTTCTTTTAAAGTTACAAAACGATCATCTACATGTCCATTTGGCAGAATAGAGAAAAACGTCAATATTTCATATCGGCTCTTTTATATTAACAATGGCTCGTTCACAATCCTAACTTGCAGTCACTTGTTATGTAAAGTTTAGTAACCTTAGCCGGCTGGATCTGATGGTAGCTGTGTGCGTCCTGGAATTTTCATTTACTCTTTGACACATAAACCTCGTTCGATTGGGTTCATTTCGCTCTTCGAGATGGTGGTACTTCCGAGTAGAATGCTGCTCAGCTGCCGTGTTAGTAGGGGGAAAAGTGACCATATTGAAGCATTGTAACGCTCCCTTGTTTTACCTGATATGGATTATACCATGGACGACATGTTTCCTTCTCCATACAGCCGAATAAGAAATGTGTAATATTGACCATTTTGTGAGGATTGAGTTTTGGTTGGTTGAAGACTGACTAACTTGCACAATTCTTCTTCTTTTTGAAGGATCTTGTAGGCTGCCAACTATTCACTACTGAGTATAGCTGAGGTCTTGTCACAGATTATTGCATCACGAAAAAGTGATTGCAATCTTTTAATGACGTTAAAGTATCTTTAAATTTAATAATTTCGTAGCATTTCTGCCATTTTAAGTCCAATAATCTGAATGGTGCTTTCTGCAGTAATAATGGTATTACTAATTATAGATATCATGTTGCATTTAGTTAAAAACATAATAATAAGTGTCGAGATCCGCCATGATACTTGCATTGGAACGAATGGAATCAGTTTGCATCGAGTACAACCGACGAGAGCGGGCGGATTGAAATGGGAAAACTACGAAAGCACATATTGTCCTTACGATGTCAATTCGAAATATTGGAGTGACGTGAAAAACAAGAAATCTTTAGCTGAAAAAGAATGAATATGACGGTGAGCTCTTAAGGTATAGTAAAGAGAAAGCGCGTCAAAAGGATGGACATCTTAAAATGATGGGTCACTTGGGATAGATTAAGCATCCTCGAGCTTGTGTACCTTTTTGTAATATGCATCTGGAACACCAGAAATCACCTTAAAATGAGAACATTAGCACAGATGTCACTTGACTTCGTTGTAATAGTATTCTACAATATCTGAAAACCGATATTAATAAGAGACTAAATTGATCTCTGTGATGCGGTGATTAAAAAAATAATTTTGAGGATGGACGGGAATCTTCGATTTTTAATTAGTGGTTTAAGGTGCAACAGGCGTGCCAATATTTCGAGGGTCCTAATTGAGGTTTCCGGTAAGGCTAAATGTCTTATGCATCTTATGTCCTTCATACAATGCTATGAAAATTGGAAATCAGCTGTGTTATGTATTCCTTAATTCGTATTGGCTTAGAGGTAGTAAAGAAATTCAACAATGAATCTTCTGTTTTGTACCTAGGTTTTAAAAACGAAGCAGTATTGCTTTTAGAGCTCCTTACCTCAGCTTATACAATGACGTACCTTTTAAAAAAACGTGGATTTACTTCTCTCTTTAATAAGACGAGGGTACGAAAGTCATATAGTTTTGGGAAAGTACAGCGGTTTGTTTTAGGTGGGCCCCTGGGATTGACAAAATTTTGTGATAAGTTTGGGCAGTTAAGTAATATCTAAACTCGATTGATTACATTATGGCAGGAAATGGTATAGAAGAAAGTTGGTGTATGATGCACACGATGACAACTTTAGTGAAAATGCTGAATGGCCATGCCAGCTCAAGATCGTTGAGAACTCACTTCTAGACTTGACTCGGTGACCTCTACATCTGATTATGAAGACATTTACAACCGTCGAAGGAGTTAAGAAAATCTACGATCTAGGATCTTATTAAACAACGTTAAATGACAAAATCAACCTGCAACATTTATAAGAAAATAAAACTGCGTGACAAAAACCACATTAGGAAATCTCAAAATTTGAACGGTTACATTTTCCGAACCGTTAACTTTGGCTGCAATATATAGAGAAGGTCATAATCGTATTGCATCCCAAAAGGGCTAGAATGAACAGTGAGCTAGAGCCATCATTTGAAAGCAATTGAATTAATGCTTCCGTTTTCTCACGCAGCTGGTCACCTTTTCTATGAAAAATATGCACATTAATAATCTCAACTGATGGAGGCTTAGGGAGCAACTACGGTATCAGAGAATTACAAGATATTAACAACCCAATAAACATTCACAATTCGTAGAAACAGAGGCCTTCTTGAGCGAAGTTCCAAGTGATAAGATTATCGAACAGTGCTTAATTAAGGGCACGAAATATTCTCGGGGATTAACTTTCCCTCAGCCACAACCTCAGACACAACGTCAACAAAATTAATCTTGATTCCCAAAAAGTGTTACGATAACACATGTTCTACAGGACTTTTGTGGGCATCAGTTTATCATTAGAGGGACACCATGAGCTAATGCAACTTTTTGTGTGATAATGTCTCAATGCGCAAGAATGTCAATTCGACTGAGCTGAATATTGCAGAGTCTCTCTTGTGTTGGTGTTTAAAACTCACACGTAGAAGGAAGAGTCCTTCAACACGCAATGGTGTGGACTAAAAATGGCAACTAAAATCTGCGTTAAGTACGTATATAAATTATGTTAAACTCTATTTCCACCAATTATTTTATGGATATAAATTACAATTAGACATGGTAAGTGCCGAAAGAGACAAAAGAGCTTTCGGGAAATATCTGCAACGATCGAATTTAATTATGCCATTGAGCCACGATAATTCAATCACAGTTTTTGAGAAACTTAGAGATCAATACTAGACAGCTTCAAATGATGCAAACTGTTTTGAAAGGAGCAAAGGTAGTTGTATATGGACAAGATTAATGGAAGAAACTACGAACGGGAAATCCGTAGCTGTTGAAGGGTCTTATTCAGATCTTCTAAGGATCTTACTAAAAGTCTTCATAAGCAGTTGCTGATTCTTTTAAGGCCACGTACAAGAAGAACTGAAAAGAAATGCTACCAAATTACTAAATTTAAATAAACTTTGGCGTCATTAAAAGTTTGCTTTCACTTTTTTACTGATACAACAGGCTGTGACACGACCTCAGCTATACTCAGCAGTGAATATTTGGCAGCCTTCAAGATCCTTCAGAAAGTAAGACTTGTGCAAGTTAGTCAGAGTATTGAATTCACCGAATGTGAATCCTGGCAAAGTCGTAAGGTAAGACATTTTCTTTTCACATGTATGGAGAAGGAAATAAGGTGTAAGCCATATTAGATATAACAAGGAAGTAGTTAGAAAGCTTATATTGGACACTTTTCCCATTACTAACACAGCAGCTGTGCAACATTCAATTCGGAAGTACCTCCAACTCCAGAGGCGAAATGGTCTAAGGATGAATCCAAATGATAATGTTGGTGTGTGGACCCACACAGCTACCGTCAGCTGCAGCTAGATAATCTTACTTACCTGTAGGTATTAAGCGACTTCTAGATAGGATTGTGACCGAGCCACATGTTAGTGTAAAAGAGCCGATATGAAGTATTCAAGGTTTTGTGCATTCTGCTAAGGGAGATCATGTACAAATGGCAGATCGGAAGACAATCTGATATACATGATAACGAACAACAGCTGTAAAAATTCAATATGTCATTCAACACAACTTAATTGTTGATCCACTCATTTTGTGATATCGTCCCCCCCCCCTTATAGACCTAAGAAAATGGACATGAAGACGATCTTGATGAAACTTCTAATGAGTGTGGAAGGATAAGGTATAAAAAATGAAGTTTGTTTATTGTTCTCTTTACATATTTTAGAATCCTTTAACACGATCTGCTTTAGTACCCGCAGAGAAAACGAAACCGTAGCATTACACATTTAAGGTAACGACCAAAAACCAATTCATTTTGATAACACATTCGCGTACTACAGTATTATTCAAATGTACGTTTAAAACAACGTTTATTATTTGATTGTTTATATGGAAAAATATTTAACAGCAGATGATTGATTCCAGGGATTCTGCCATCTGCAAGAATAAATAAAATTATGTAACTGTCGTTTAGTTTTCGACTCTTCTAAAGCAAAGTAAAGAACGAAGTTTGGATATTCAGTACATGCAAAGATTCCATGTACATTTTTATCTAAGACGATGTCGTAAGAAAGGAAGCTCTACTACACGTCGATCACAATAGGTTTGAAATTATTGTCCTAGGTTTTAACGACATAAGTATAATCAATGCTTACTGCTCAGCACCTTGTTCCTTTGCGAATGTACCAAGCTACTTTTCAGTCAGAAGCCCACGAAGCTGAACAATTTTCTGTAACAGTTATGGTCGTAAGCTTGTAAAGGATTCACATGCAGGTTATTGGCCTGAAAATCTAGTAGGTGGTTTTTAGGTAAATTGGTGCGTGATTACCTTGTAGAATCAGGCCCGCTTCTCTTAGCCTGTGAGACAAGTCCGGCCGATGAATTACTCAAGCTAGCGGTGTAAAGCACTGATTCGCGATACGTAATACAGGCTTGGTAGAACAGGTGTAGAACGGAGACGTCAACAAAATTATCTTGTGACAAAATTTATTTCATTGTACTTAGGTTACATTGGGAGAGAACATGCTCGTCTCGGTGGCCAAAGTAAGTAATAGAGACTGCGATAAACTTTCGATTAGGCTGAACGTTAAACTTGCGTCTAGAAAAATTTCGAGTCATATCTTGAAACCTTGACTCACTTCATCAAGATGCTATATTGTTGCTACGTATCTATCACACTAATCTTCAGGCTTTAGAACCTTAAAGTCTTTCTGACTTGCACTATCATCTTGCACTACATACTGCGATATCGCACACTTTTATAAAGCTTATTGGAGGATTTGAATTTCTCGATCTTCTAAACGTTTTCTTACCGGTGAGTAAAGTTCTGGTAAGTTTCCTTTCTGTAGCAGATTAGTGCACCATCTATATAAGCATTTCGACACCTATCATATCTGAGACGGAATGATCAACATGAAGAATTTCTGTATCTTATTTTATAAATTCAACACTACCTCATCTCGCTGATGTGAAGAGACCTTGTGTGTCCTGTCCATCCGGGTACAAGCGAGAAGAGCGGGCAGGTTGAAATGGGAAAAGTACGGCTGCTCATATTGTCCTTAGGACTTGCAAATTCGAAATATTCGAGTTTGAACCCATTGACATGCAGAACAAGAAGTCTTTAGCTGAGAAAGAATTAATATAGAGGTGAGCTCATAAGATATAGTAAAGAGAAAGCGCGTTAAAATGATGGACAACTTAATGGGACACTTGCGACAGGACAAGCATCCCCGAGCTTGTGAACCATTTTGTAATATGCATCCACTACGTCAAAAATCGCCTTAAATTAGAATATTAGCAGAGATGTCACGTGCCTGAAGATGGGCCCCCACCTCTCCCAAATTACAACAAACATTGCACTACGTTAGTGCATCGTTAGTGCACGTTAGTGCGCTCAGAACTAACGTTAGTGCTATCAGCGTTTACGAGATATTGAAGATTTTTTGTGGGGGCCAAATTCATATGAATTTAGCCCCCCAACCATCTTTATGCAGACAGATTTTCAAGAAACTTAGCGCATCGTTAGTGCACTTAAACACACTAAGCACTACCTTTAGTGCTATTATATTTTTGGTATTTTTCAAGATTTTTAGTGGGGTGGCCAACTTAAGAAATATCAAATTCTATACCAATAGAGGTAGAAACACGAGGTTAGCGGCAATCGTTAGTGCACTTAAACATACTAAGCACTAACGTTATTGCTACCTTATTTTGGATTTATTCAAGATTTTTGGTGGAGGGGCCAACTTCAGATATATCAAATTCTATTCAAATAGAGGTAGAAACATAGAGGTAACGGCAATCGTTAGTGCATCGTTATTGCACCTAAACGCACTAGGCACTAACGTTACTGCTACCGCACTTGGGTTTTTTTCAAGATTTTTGGTTGGGGGCCAACAAAAAAAATCAAATTTTATGCCAATAGAGATAGGAACATAGAGTGAACGGCAATCGTTAGTGCTTATTTAGTGCACTTAAACACACTAAGCACTAATGTTAGTGCTACCATATTTTGGGATTTATTCAAGATTTTTTGTTGGGAAGGCCAACTTCAGAAATATCAAATTATATTCAAATAGAGGCAAAAGCATAGGGTTAACGACAATCGTTAGTGCATCGTTAGTGCACCTAAACGCACTAAGCTTTAACGTTAGTGCTACCATATTTTGGGTTTTATTCAAGATTTTTGGGGGTCTAACTTCAGTAATATCAAATTCTTTACAAATAGAGATGTAACATGGGGTTAACGGCAATCGTTAAAGCATTGTTAGTGTACTCAAACGCAGTAAGCAGTAAGGTCAGTTCTGACGTAGACTCCTAACCAAAAATCTTTAAAAAATCCAAAATATTGTAGATCTAACATTAGTCTTTAGTACGTTTAAGTGCACTAGAGGTGCACTAACGATTGCCGTTAACACTACGTTTCTACGTCTGTTTGTATGGAATTTGATATTTTTTAAGGTCGACCCCAAACAAATAATATTGAATAAATCCCAAAATACGGTAGCACTAACGTTAGTGCGTAGTGCTTTAAGTGCACTAAGGATGCACTAACGGTGGACGTTAAATCTATGTTTTTACCTATATTTGTATAGATTTTGATATTACTGAAATTGCCCACCCCACCGAAAATCTAGAATAAAATACTAAATATGGTATCGCTAACGATAGGGCTTAGTACGTGTAAGTGCACTAAAATGCACTAACGATTTCCGTTAACTATGTTTCTACCTCTATTTGAATAGAATTTGATATTTCTGAAGTTGCCCCCCAACAAAAAATCTTGAATAAATTCCAAAATATGGTAGCACTAATATTGGAGCTTAGTGTGTTTAGTACACTAACGATGCACAACGATTGCTGTTAGCTCCATGTTTCTACCACTATTTGAATAGAATTTGACTTTTCTGAAGTTGGCAGCCCATCATCAAAAATCTTTAATAAATCCCAAAATATGGTAGCACTAACGCTAGTGCTTAGTGTGTTTAAAAGCACTAACGATGCACTAATGATTGCCGCTAACTTCGTGTTTCTACCTCTATTTGTAAAGAATTTAATATTTCTGAAGTTGGTCCCCACCGAAAATCTTGAATGAATCATAAAATATGATAACACTAACGTTAGTTCTTAGTGTGTTTAAGTGCACTAACGATGCACTATCGATGCGCTAAGTTTTGTGAAAATCTGTCTGCATAAAGATGAAGTTGGCCCACCTACCTAAAATCTTAAATATCTCGTAAACGATGATAGCACTAACGTTAGTTCTGAGTACACTAACGTGTACTAACATGGCACTAACAATGTGCAATGTTTGGTGTAATTTGGGAGAGGTGAGGGAGCCAACTTCAGGCACATAAAGATGTCTCTTGACTTTATTGAAATAGTATTTTACTAATACTCTACTCTTCTGCATACAGTAAATGTGTGCAAGAAAAGTAACCAAAGCACATGCGTTATGATATTAGATCAGCCATTATACTGGGAGGGTGTTCAAATCTTTCCTGCAGCATACATTATATCAGCAAATGGTGTAGAAGATATTTTGGGTATCCTGTACACTGTGGCTACTTTAGTGAAACTGTTCAATAATCATGCCTACTCAAGATCATAGAAAACTCACTTCTAGAGTTTGTTTCTACATGTGGTTATGAAGACATTTGCAACCCTCGGAGGAGATGACAAAATCTAGGATCTGCGATCTTATTTAACAACGTCTGGATGACGAAATCAATATGCAACATTTCCAAGATAATGAAACTGCATGACAAAAAAAAAAATCTAAGGAAGTCTCAAAATTAAGACGGTGACATTTTCCAAAAGGTATACTTTGGCTGCAGTATACAGAGAAGGTGATAATCGTATTGCCATTCATCCAAAGGGACTAGAATGAACAGGGGACTAGAAACTTCATTTGTAAGCAATTAAATTAATGCTTCCGTTTTCTCACGCATCTGGTCAGTTTTTGTACCCAAAATTTGCACTTTAATAATCTCAACTGATCGAAGCTTAGGAGGCAACTACGGTATCAGAGGATTAGAAGATATTATCAACTCAAGGAACATTCACAATTCGCAGAAAAAGAGGCCTTCTTTAGCTAATTTCCAAGTGATATGATTATCGAACAGTGCTTAACGAAGGCCACATTTTTTTCTGGGAGATTAACTCAACGTCAGACAGAATGTTAGCAAGATTAATCCTCCTTTCCCAAATACTGTTACGACAAAAGAAGTTCTATAGTCTTTCGAAGGAAACAGTTTATCATCTGAGCGGGACGTTGAGCGAATGGCATCTTCCTTGTGTGAAAATATCTCATCGCGAAAGAATGGCATTTCGAATGCGGAAAATATTCCAGTCTCACTCTTTTGTTGGATTTTAAAACCCACACGTAGAAGGAAGAGTCTTTCTACACGCAATGGTGTGGACTAAAAATGGCAACTCAAATCTGCATTATATACGTATATAAATCATGTTAAGCGCTATTTTCACCTTATATTTTATGGATATAAATTAAAATTAAACACGGAAAGTACCAAAAGACAAAAGAGAGCGTTCGGGAAATATCTGCAACGATCCAATTTAAATATGCCATTGAAGACACGAAAATTGAATCACAGTTCTTGAGAAACCTGTAGATCAAAACTAGAGGGCTTCAAATGATGCAAGCAGATTTCGAAGGAGTAAAGGTAGCTGTAAATGGACAAGAATAATGGAAGAAATTACAAACACGAAATCTGTAGCTGTTGATGGGTCTGATTCAGATCTTCTAAGACTCTTACTAGAAGACTTCATGAGCAGTTGATACTTTTAAGGGCACATACAAGTTGAACTGAAAAGAAATGCTACCAAATTATTAAATTTAAAAAAAATGTAGCGTCTTTAAAAGATTGCATTATTTTTTTCATTATGCAACAAGCTGTGACACGACCTCAGCTATACTCAGTAGTGAATAGTTGGCAGCCTTCAAGTACCTTCAAAAAGAAGAAAAATTGTGCAAGTTAGTCAAGAGTCTTTAACCAACCAAAACTCAATCCTGACAAAATGGTCAAGATTACACATTTCTTTTTCGTTTGTATGGAGAAGGAAACATGTCCTCCCTGGTATAATCCATATCAGGTATAACAAGGGAGTAGTTACAAAGCTTCGATATTGCCACTTTTCCCCCTACTAACACGCAAGTGTGCAGCATTGAATTGGAAGTACCTCCATCTCCAGCTGTTAATGGTTTAATCCTGAACCCAATGGAAAGAGGTAGGTGTGTGGTCCCTGCCGGATAATCTTATTCACGTGTAGATAAAAAGTGACTGTAAGATGGGATTGTGAATGTGCCACATAGTGTAAAGGAGCCGATATGAAGTATTCAAGGTTTTGTTCATTCTGGCAATGGAGTTCATGTAGAAATGGCAAATCTGAAGATAATCTGATATAGATGATAACGAACAACAGCTGTAAAAAACCAATATGTCATTCTCAACAGCTTATTTGTTGATCCAATCAGTTATGATTATTCTTTTTTGATATCGTCTTCGGATTATAGACCTAACAAAATTGACATGTAGACGATCTTGATGAAACTTTAAATTAAGTTGTAAGAAAAAGGTCAAGCCATGAAGGTGGTTTATTGTACTGTTTACATATTTTGCAATCCTTTAACACAAACTGGTTTGGCACCCGAAGAGGAAACGAAACCGTAGCAAGACACACATAAGTCAGCGAGCTAAACCAATTCATTTAGATATCACTTTCGCTCTCTAAAGTAACATTCAATTGTAAGTTTATAAAAATTTCAATTGTTTGTTTGTTTATATGTTAAGATGTTCAACAGCAGATCATTGACTCCGAAGATTCTGCAGTCAGAAAGGACACAGAAAATTGTGTAACTGCCGTTTAGTTTTCGACTCTCCTAAAAAGAAGTCAAATTTAAAACTGTTAATAAAAAACGATGTTTCGAAATGTAGTGTTCGAGTACTTCCTCGTCTCGGTGCACAAAGAAAGTAATAGATACTGCCATTAGTTTCGCTTAACCTGATAGTTAAACTTGCGTCTATAAAAAATTGCGAGGCGTCTTTTCCAATCTTGACTCACTTCATCAAGATGCTATATACATAACGTTACGTATCTATCACACTAATCTTCAGGCTATAGACCCTCAAAGTCTTTCTCACACGCACGGTTCATCTTGCACTACAGACTGATGTATCGCACACTCTTATTAAGCTTATTGGGAGATAGAATTTCCCAATCTTCTAAACGTTTTCTCACCTATGAGTATAGTTCTGGTAAGCTTCCCCTCTGTAGAAAATTAGTGCACCAACTTTTTTTGCTTTTTGACACCTTTCATATCTGAGACGGAATGATCAACAAGTAGAATTTCTATAATCTTATTTATTAAATTCAACACTACCTCATCTTGCTGACGTGAATAGAGTTTGCGTGTCCTGCTCATCGACTCAAAAGTGTCTTCTCAAGTGAAGAAAGCTACTCCACAAAAAGTACCCGATTAGTCGCCTGCATTTGAGGTTTACAAAGTGTACCCATTTTTAACACTGAACCCGACTGTCATTTGGCCTGGTATGTATGCGAGCATATCCATGGCCATTTACCAGAGCCATTGTACATCACCAAGTAAATTCCTTTAGAAAAATAGAGTCACAAGATCGCTTGTAAAACACTGCATAGATGATCGTTGCATATAGCGGAATATCCTGGCAATCTGCCTAGAGTACATTTCCTGCACAGTGCAGCTAAGAGCCGTTAACATTAGCAAGAAGAAAGTCGAAACACTAACATATGTGCTTAGAAATATACTTCAGACTGTTTTCAGAGAACATTGTATAATATTACCAAGTTACAGAAACATTCAGATATTTTACTAAGAGGAGATGTCGAGATATGTGTTGTTCTCTTATCAAAACGAATGCAAGCAGTTAGCATGCAATACAACCAGCCAGACATCGTAACATTTGATAAGAAGCGTAGTCAGATATGGATTTTTCAATTGCAACCTACACGTTGTAATAGACTAAAATCTGTTGAAGAATTAGTTTCATATGGCATATCTACAAGTCTACCAACTGTTGTTATCTGCATATATAAAGGTATTACTAGTTGTAAATATCAGGATGCATTTAGGAAAAAAATAATAACAGTAGATGTCGAGATCCGCCAAGATACTTGCATTAGAACGAGTGGAATCAGTTTGCATGCAGTACAACAGACGAGAGCGGGGTAGTTGAAATGGGAAAATACGGCAGTTCATATTCTCCTTAGGACTTGAAAATTCAAAATATTCTGGTTTTAACCAGAGCCCTGCACGGGCCGGACACGCCCGGTTCCGCCTGGTGCCCTGCACGAATACTCTGAAAAACGGTTCGGAAACTATTATTGTCAGCTCTTTGTTTTTTTTTTAATGTCCTCCACTGCCTGTATTTTTTCCGTGTTCGTACTGTCAGCCTATGTTATTCGTAATGTGTTAGGGAAACTGACTCTATATTCAAGACTGCGATGTACTGCTAAAACTATTACTATTACTACTTCTACTACTACTATTACTACTATGACCACATCTAATACAACTACAACTACTACGAATTCCCGTCAGAGTTGACATGTCTGGTTGTACCGAATTTACCTTATATATATAATAAAATGGACAAATGCTAGTTATTATGGCCGGTCTGCGTAGAATGTTAACCGATGCTTGATCTACGAGTAAAAACAGTGGCTCGGTAGAAAAAACACTCACATCTGGTGCTAGAGGCGTCGGATCAATCCCTGCTCATGCTATGTGAGCTTTGTGGTGGATAAACACCGTGTGCGTGTGAGTTTCTTAGGTGGTCCCGCTTCCTCCCACTGTTTTCTTTTCACCAATTCATCCCATCATCATCCATACAGCCTGAGACGTACTTAGCTAAAGAAAGTCAAGTACTTGACCTAGTAAGTAGAACTTGGTACGCTACAATTAGACCACGGAGGGAAAAACCATATACTGTCATAAGATCAGTGCAATTTGTAGTAATGTTCAATTAGCAAGGCAAATATTGAGTGGTGTTACATGTTCATGTATTGTTTATAGTATGATGCTACAAATATAACAAAATATAATGATCAAAAAAATCACCAAGTCGCCAGGGTCGATTAGGTTTTCCTGGAACGGTGGCTCAGTGGTTGTGCGTTCATATCTGGTGTATGGTGTCCCACGTTTGATCCGAACATTGTGGTGGACAAACATCGTGTGAGAACAAAAAGAGATGAGCACAAAAGTCATGTACAACTTCTGTTATCGTAACAGTATTTGGGAATGAAAGAATAATCCTGCTAGCGTTGTGTCTGACGTTGGGTTAATACCCGAGAAAATTTCGTACCCTTAACTAAGCACGGTTCGATAATCATAACTCTTGGAACTTCGCTGAAGAAGGCCTCTTCTTTTGCGAATTGTGAATGTTCCTTGAGTTGTTAATTTCTTGTATTCTCTGATACCGTATTTCCACCAGGGCTTCCAACTGTTGAGTATAGTGATGCGCAAATTTTCTATAGAAAAAATGACCACCTGCGTGAGAAAACGGAAACATTAATTTAATTGCCTTCAAATGATGGTTGTAGTCCCCTGATAAATCTAGTCCCTTTGGATGAATTGCAATACGATTATGACCTTCTCTATATACTGCAGCCAAAATTAGCTGTTCGGAAAATGTTACCGTCTTAATTTTGAGATTTCCTAGTATGGTTTTTATCTTGGACTTTCATTTTGTTCTAAATGTTGCATATTGATTTCGTCATCCAACGTTGTTAATAAGATCGCAGATCCTAGATTTTGTCATCTCCTCCGATGGTTGTAAATGTCTACATAAGCCATTGTAGAGGTTACCGAACAAAGTGTAGAAGTGAGTTCTCAATGATGTTGAGTAGGCATGGTCATTCAGCATTTTCACTAAAGTAGTCATAGTGTACACGATACACCAAAGATCTTCTATACCATTTTCAGACATAATGTATCTAGTTGAGCCTAGAAATTAGTTAACTTCAAACCTCCTATAGGGGTACAACTTTGGACCGTTCAGAAATTTCTTCAGCTGAGTTACGATTTGAATACCTTTCCAGTATAATGCCTGATTTAATGTCATAACGCATAAGCTTTGTTCATTTTTCTTCCAGTCATTTACTATATGCAGAGGTGTAGTATTATAGTATCAGTTCAAATATTGAAGAAATACAGAGGTACTACACTGCTTATATCAAAAGAAAAGGTGTGTATCTCACCATTACAGAATCGTTGTGGCCAAGCTATCCAAAGGTTGTTTGAGAATAGGACAACTAAACGCGATTGAGGACCTGATTAAAGCATCCGAGTAAAACAGAATTGACACACGAAGAACATTAGTGTATAGCATTAGAGGGGAAGAGGATGTCAGAATGACGAAATGTGATACGATGTACTTATCAACAGAATGCTACCGTGATATTATTCTAGTACTTGGGTATGGACAATTTTCACCAACAAACGTTTGAAATTAATTACTTTTTTTGCTTTACGAAATGTGTATCACTTAGTTACTAATCAAAGCATACAGTGAACTTATATGATAAGCTTATTTTATAGCCAACTGTTTGGTTGCTTTGTGAAGACCAGTGTTAACACACTGGAGACTTTCTTTAAATAATATATCCGTATGAGCAAAATTCTTTGGATAAAACTGTCTCTTCCACGATAACGATCAAGAACCAGGCGAGAGCGTTATGGGTGCTAGGTAAATTTCTTAAGCTAAAAG
The DNA here is from genome assembly GCF_964235325.1 of Thermobia domestica. Lineage (NCBI taxonomy): Eukaryota > Metazoa > Arthropoda > Insecta > Zygentoma > Lepismatidae > Thermobia > Thermobia domestica. Next base: position 138,393,820 of record NC_137464.1, read on the forward strand.
GATTCTAAAAACTATTGCAGTTTCATATAAACGGGAAATATAGCTATTGCTTGATTATCATTGATTAGTAATTATTTTACATTTGGTATACCAACATATTTCAATCCCAACGGCCCACCTAAAGCAAGCCACAGTTCTTTGGATAAAACTGTCTCTTCCACGATAACGATCAAGAACCAGGCGAGAGCGTTATGGGTGCTAGGTAAATTTCTTAAGCTAAAAGAATTCTAAAAACTATTGCAGTTTCATATAAACGGGAAATATAGCTATTGCTTGATTATCATTGATTAGTAATTATTTTACATTTGGTATACCAACATATTTCAATCCCAACGGCCCACCTAAAACAAGCCACAGTTCTTTGGATAAAACTGTCTCTTCCACGATAACGATCAAGAACCAGGCGAGAGCGTTATGGGTGCTAGGTAAATTTCTTAAGCTAAAAGAATTCTAAAAACTATTGCAGTTTCATATAAACGGGAAATATAGCTATTGCTTGATTATCATTGATTAGTAATTATTTTACATTTGGTATACCAACATATTTCAATCCCAACGGCCCCCTAAAACAAGCCACAGTTCTTTGGATAAAACTGTCTCTTCCACGATAACGATCAAGAACCAGGCGAGAGCGTTATGGGTGCTAGGTAAATTTCTTAAGCTAAAAGGATTCTAAAAACTATTGCAGTTTCATATAAACGGGAAATATAGCTATTGCTTGATTATCATTGATTAGTAATTATTTTACATTTGGTATACCAACATATTTCAATCCCAACGGCCCACCTAAAACAAGCCACTGTTCGTTCCCAAGGCTATACGTCTGATAAACCCTCGTCTTATTAAAGGAAGAAGTAAATCCACGGCTTTTTAAAAGGTACGCCATTTTATAATGTAAGCTCTAAAAGAAATACTGCTTCGTTTTTAAGACCTAGGTACACAACACAAGATGAAGGCTTCGGATTCATTGTTGAATTTCTTTACTAGCTGTAAGCCAATAGGAATCAAGTCATAGATGGCGATGTCCACTGCTGACTTCTAAATTTCACAGCATTGTAAGAAGAACATAAGCCGGCATATGCAGTTTAGCATTACCGCACACCTCGAAATTTTACCCTCGAACTATTGGCGCACGTGTTGCACTCTAAACTAGTAATCCCCGACCATCCCCGAAATTATTACTTTTAATACCACGTGACTTAGAGATCGATATCATCTCTTATTAATATCTCTTTTCAGTAATTGTAGAATACTATTACAATGAAGTCTAGTGACATCTCTCCTAAAGTTTCTCATTTTAAGGCGGTTTCTTACGTAGTGGATGATTTTACAGAAAGCTTCACAAGCTCGGGGTGCTCGTCCTATCGCAAGTAACCCAGCGACTTGTCCATCATTTTATCGCGCTTTCTCTTTACTATACCTAATGAGCTCACCATGATATTCATTCTTTCTCAGCTAAAGACTTCTTGTTCCGCACGTCACAGGGATTTGCATTTGCAAGTCCCAAAAACAATATGAGCTGCCGCACTTTTCCCAATTCAAGCAGCCCGCTCTCGTCGGTTGTACTGCATGCAAACTGATTCCACTCGTTCTAATGCAGGTATCATGGCGGATCTCGACATCTGCTGATTTTATCTAATTATCTAAATGCATTCTCATATCTACAATGAGTAATACCAAATTTCTGCAGAGGGCCACAGTAGGCAGCCTTGTAGGTATGCCATATGTAAGTAATTTTCCAACAGATTTTAGTTTATTAGATCGTGTAAGTTCTAAATAAAAATCCTAATCTGACTACGCCTCATAAAATATTACTATGTCTGGTTGTTTGTATTGCATGCTAACTGCTTGCATTCGTATTCATAAGAGAACAACATGTATCTCGACATCTCTTCTTAGTAAAATATCTGTATGTTTCTGTATGTCGGTAATAAAATGTTGTCTAAATACAGTCTAAAGTATAGTTCTAAGCACATATCTGTGTGTTTCGACTTTCTTCTTGCCAATGTTAACGGCTCTTGGCTGGACTACGCAGGGAAAGTACTCAAGGTACTTTGCCAAGATATTCCGCTAAATGATGCGATCATCTATGCAAATTCTACAGACGATCTGGTGCTTCTATTTTAGTAAAGGAATTACTTGGTAATCTAGAATGGCTCTGGTCAACGGCCATGAATATGGTCGCATACATACCAGCCCAAAAGACTGTCTGGTACAGTGTTAGAGTTAAGTAAACTTCCTTAGCCTCAACTGTTGGCGTTTAATTTGGTAGATTTTGTGGAGTAACTTTCTGCTCTTGAGAAGAAACCCTTGAGTCGATGGAGAGGACACGCAAGGTCTGTGCACGTCACCAGAAATTCATCTTGTTGATCATTCAGTCTGAGGTATGAAAGGTGTCAAAAAGATCTTTGCTCACCGGTGAGAAATCGTTTAGAAGATCGGGAAATTCTAATCCTCCAATAAGTTAATAAGAGTGTGAGATCAGTCTGTAGTGCAAGATGAACTGTACGAGCCAGAAAGACTTTAAGGTTCTAGAGCCTGTATAGGTCTATAAATCCATAGCGTTATCAATACAGGTTCTTGATGATGTGTGCCAAGGATGCAAAAGACCCCACGAAATTTTTTATGGACTCAAGTTTAACTTTCAGGCTAAGCGAAAGTTAATAGCGGAGTCTATTACTTTCTTTCGGCTGCGAGACGATCACTTTCTTTGACTATTCCCAACAGGGGAATTTTAGGGCATCTGGACCAAGATGTGGGAAGTGAGCCTAAGAAGTTTTATATCTTTCAGGTGTACTTAACTAAAAATCACCCAATCTAACCTAAGTAAAAAAATCTTTCAATTGATTACTTTGTTGCTGTCTCTGTTCTACCAGTCTTGTATAACATCTTTGTATCGCGTATCAGTGCTTTACACCGCTAACTTTAGTAATTCATCGGCCGGACTTGTCTCACAGGCCCGCAGAGGTTCAGTTGCCACATCTAGCTGGACAAAATGTAAAAAACCTAGAAATAGTGAGAAACCGATGGGAATTCTTGGGGCAAGGTCCCAAGTGGTGGGAAAAGACCACAAAGGTGCCAAATTACACATGGGGAAGTATGTCGGATCCGACGAAGAAGATTAATTGTATGCAATGTAGAATCAGCTGATCGACAGTTTCCGTGCTAGACCTTACGTCTGCAGCATATAACAAAGACAACTGTTGGTCAATGCCAGGAATATAGTGTTACAACTATAGATGAAGGTATGACGTAAATGTGACATGAATGAGGAGTGCCGTTGGTTTTTTGACTGAGCTATGGCGTGATAGGAAACACTAGCGAATAAGATCGTATACTTTATTTAGGAATAGGTATAATGAATTAACAGGTAAAAACAATTCTCCACCAGTTACCAGGTTCTAATGATTATACATGTGCAGAGTAATGATTGTAGTGTGTTCATAATAATTATGACGTGCATTTGTTTACATAACTTTTTTCTTCTTGTACTTTCAAAAATGCAAGTACTTCTTGTACTCGTACGCTCACACAACGAGTCTTCTTCGACGCCTGGAGAGGTGAACCCAATAGCTGCAAGAGAACTAATAGTGTTTACACCTGTATAATAGACAAATTAAGGTTACAAAACTGTGATGAGGATGTAGCAGAGCGCGTCAGAGAGGTTACGGATAGTTGTTGTATACATGTCAAAGAGAAACGGCAAAAATGTCATCGTGCAATGAATACCTTTGTAATCAAATATGGTAAATGACTCGACAGTACAGTGGAGTTTTCTGCAAACTTCACTGAATACAGTGACATTACGACGACCAGGATCATTTAGTATAGGTGTGACACTGAGAACATCTGTAGGGCGTCCAAGAGAAGTGTTTGAAGAAGCAAGTGAGAAAGCAAAGAGAAAATGGTTGCAGTCTTTAGTACAACATCGACAACTGAAGAGGTAGTGTATGCAGCTAACAATGGGTTTACGTGCAAAAGAAAAACGTGATGCTTCTTATATTGTGAAAGAGATTGATATGTCACCCAGGAGGGATCGCGAATCAAAAAGGCGTACATGAGTCCAGATACGACAGTACCAATTAAGATTACATACGATGAGGCATTAGCAATATATGTTGACGCGAAATTAACATAGAAACAATACAAGTTAGTTCGTAACCAGGCAAAAGTTCAAAATGCAAATATCTATTCGTCTAACTATAAACAGTTAGAGGCAAAGAAAGCGTGCTACCCATCCGATCGTATCACAGACGTATATGCGGAAGTGCAGTTGCAAGCGTTACTTGATCATACTAACGAGCAGCTGATCACCAGAAACAGTACAATACTGCGAGAGATCAATCAGGAAGTTGAAATGACCATGATCTTCAAATGGTGTTTGTGATGGCGCGTCAAGTCAGAGCGCATACGAACAAGGTTATAGTTCAGATACAGAAGACGATATACATGACGATACTTATTTGTTTGTTATTTCGTTAGTGTCTGTAAAATTACAATATGATTAAGAGACATTCTGGCATAATCCACGGCGATTGACAATTCGCTATTGTCAGCCAACCAAGCTACTGTTCACGAAAGAAACAGTTGAATTAACACGTTCAAAAATTACTAAGATACAGCAGCAACTACAATCTCACTCACCAACAACTATTCTTTACAATGATCATCAAATAGTATTGAAACACAGATTAATGCTGACAATGGTAGATGTGAAGGTCTGTAGTGATGTCACAAACTATCATATTAACGATGTTACATCTGCGGTACATCTTCAAAGCAAATGAACGATCCTCACAAAACTACAGCTCTACCACCTGTATGAATTTTGTTAAGCTAGATGTAGCAATTGAACCAGTGTGAGGACAACAGAAGCGGGCCTGGTTATACAAGGCATACACGTACCTAATTACCTTAGGATCTCCTAATAGATTTTCCGGCCAATAACCTGAATGTGAATCCTTTACAAGATTACGACCATAACTCTAATACAACTGTTACAGAGAATTGTTAAGTTTCGTGGACTTCTATCTGAAAACTAGCTTGGAAAAGTCGCAAAGGAACAAGATGCTGAGCAATAACCATTGATTATCCTTATGTCGTATAAAACCTAGGGCAATAAGACGAAACCAACTGCAATGGACGTGTAGTAGAGCTTTCATTCTTACGACCCGGTCTTGGATAAAAATGTACATGGAGTCTTTGCTGTTATGGAATATTCGAACAACGTTTTTATTAAGAGTGTTATACTTTACTTCCTTGTTAAAGGGTCGAAAACTAAATGGCACTTACACAATTTAAACTGTCCTTGCAAATGGCAGAATACTCGAAGTCAATCATAACCTGTTGAACATCTTAATAATATATAAACAATCACACAATAAACAATTTTTTAAACGTACGATTGAATGATTCTTTATTACGCGAATGTGATATCTAAATGAATTGCTTGTTAACTTAAATGTGTCCTGCTACGGTTTTGTGTTCTCTTCGCGTACCAAAGCAGCTTGTGTTAAAGGATTCCAAAATATATAACAGAACAATAAACCACCTTCATGTTTTTAGCTTTTCCTTACACCTTCATTTGACGTTTCATAAAGATCGTCTTCATGTCCATTTTTTTTAGATCTATAAAGCGGGGACGATATCACAAAATAATAATCATAACTGATTGGATCAACAATTAAGCCGTTGTCAAAGACATGTTTTTTTACAGCTGTTGTTCGTTACCATCTATATCAGATTGATTTCCGCACTGCCATTTCTGCATGAACTCTCTGCAGAATACAGAAAACCTTGAATAGTTCATATCAGCTCTTTTACACTAACATGTGGTTCGTCGACAATCCTATCTTACAATCACTTTTTATCTACAGGTAAGTAGGATTATCAGGCTGGAGCTGTTGGAAGCTTTGTGGGTCCTTAAAATTTGCATATCCTCTTTCACACACCAAAGTCTTTCGATCGGGTACATGCTTAGTCAACTTCGCTCATCCTTTTGGAGGTATTTCCGAATTGAATCCTGAACAGCTGCCGTGTTAGTAGGGAGAAAAGTGCCCATATTGAAGCTTTGTAATACCTGATATGGCTTATACCAGGGAGGACATGTATCCTTCTTCATACGGGCAAATTAGAAATGTGTAATCATGACTATTTTTTCAGGATTGAGTTTTGTTTGGTTAAAGACTAACTTTCACAATTCTTCTTTTTGTAGGATCTTGTAAGCTGCCAACTATTCACTGCTGAGAATAGCTGAGGTCGTGTCACAGCCTGTAGCATTATGAAAAAATTCAAGCAATCTTTTAATGACGCTAAAGTTTTTTTAAATTTAATAATTTCGTATCATTTCCTTTCAGTAGTGCATCTATTGACCTTAAAAGAATCAGCAACTGCTTATGAAGTCTTCTAGTAAGATTCTTAAAAGATCTGAATCAGTCACATCAACAGCTTCAGATTTCCCGTTTGTAGTTTCTTCCATTATTCTTGTCCATAAACAGCTACTTTTATTTTTTGAACACTGTTTGCAACATTTGAAGACGTCTAGTATTGTTCTCCAAGTTTCTCAACAACTGTGATTGAATTGTCATGGCTTCAATGGCAAAATAAAAGTGGATCCTTGCAGATATTTCCCGAACGCTCTTTTTTCTCTTTTGGTACTTGCTAACGAGTTAATCACCCCAGAAAATTTCGTAGCCTACATTAAATACTATTCGATAATAATATCACTTGAAACTTCGCTCAAGAAGTCCTCTTTTTCAGCGAATTGTTCCTTGAGAATGTTCCTTGATTTGTTAATTTCTTGTAATCCTCTGACACCGTATTTGCCTTAAGTGCTTCCATCTGTTGAATATAGTGATGTGCAAATTTTTCATAGAAAAGACGACCAGCTGCGTAAGAAAATGGAAACATTAATTTAATTGCCATCAAATGAAGTTTTTAGTCCTCTGTTCAATTTAGTCCCTTTGGATTAATTCAATACGGTTATGACCTTCTCTATAACTGTTCGCAATGATAACTGTTCGCAAAATGTCACCGTATTAATTTTGAAATCTCTTAACATGGTTTTTGTGATGCAATTTCATTTTCTTGTAAATTTTGCGTAGTGATTTCCTCATCCAAACGTTGTTGAAAAGATCGCATATCCTAGATCTTGTCATCCCTTCCGACGGTTGTAAATGTCTTCATAACCACATGTAGAGGTTCCCGAGCAAAGTCTAGAAGTGAGTTCTCAATGATCTTGAGTAGGCACGGCCATTCAGCATTTTCACTAAAGTTGTCATAGTGTACAGGATATATGAAATTCCTTCTATACCATTTCCTGACATAATAGATAACTAAGTGCCTAGATATAACTAAGTGCAAACTTCTTAAAGGCGGTACAACATTGGACCGTTCACAAATTTTTTCAGCTGAGGTCCGATTTGAACACCTTTCCATTATAATAACTGATCTGATGTCATAACACATCTGCTTTATTCACTTTTCATGCACTAATTTACTGTATGCAGAGAGTAGAATATATAGTATTAGTACTTGATGTTAAAATATTGGAGAAATACAGAGGGACTACACTGCTTATAACAAAAGGAGAGGTGTGTATTTCACCAATTCACAATCGTTGTGGCGAAGGTTTCTCAAGATGAATAGCTATCCAAAGGTTGTTTGAGAATAGGAAATCGAGACGCGAAATGCGAGTGAAGATTTGAATCTTCCGGGGAAAACGGCATTGACACACGAAAAATATTAGAGGGAAAGTGGATATCAGAATGAAGAAATGTGATACGTTATTCTTATCAAGACAATGCTACCGTGGTATAAAAATTCTTTTTCATTCAAAACTTGGATATGGAGTATTTTCATCAAGTGACATATGAAAAAAATGACTTTTTCTGCTCTATGAAATGTGTGGCACTTAGTTACTAATCAAAGCATACAGTAACTAACCTAGTGAATCCTACACAACTTTGTATGTAAAACCTAGTGAGCAACAAGGCCGCTATTTAAACGCACACTTGATAGCCTCGAGTGTTTACACAGTTGAGAATTTCTTTAAGTAATAAATACGTAAGAACACAACTCTTTGGATTAAACCGTTTCTATCAGGTTAAGAATTAAGAAAAAGGTGACAGCGTTGAGAGTCCTAAGTAGATTTCTTCAGCAGGAATCACTCTCTAATAGTACTGTAGTTGCAATTGCTTGATTATCATTGATAAATTAATACTTATGTTTTTTACAATAGGCTAACAATTTAGTAAAAGGTTATTAGTCCTAATAAGAATTAAGGGGCTCTAAAAAACACTACTGCTTCGTTTTTGAGAGCTAGGTACAAAAGATCCTACAACCCCAGATTCGTTGTTAAATTCCTTTTCTAGCTGTAAACCAATAGGAATTAAAGAATTGATGCCGATGTCCGCTGCTGACATCTAATTTTCACAGCATTGTAAGTAGGACATAGGCCGACATAAGACGTTTAGTCATACCGGACACCTCGAAATAGAACCCTCGAATTATTGGCACGCCTGTTGCACTCTAAACCACTAAATGAAAATCGGACATCCGCGTCCAACCTCAAATTATTTCTTGAATCACCGCATCACATAATCGATTTAATCTCTTATGAGCTCAACGCGATAATCATTCCTTCTAAACTAAATAAGTCTTGTTCCGTACGTCACTCAGTTTAAACTCGAATATTTCGAATTTGCATGTTTTAATGACAATATGAGCTGCCGTCTTTTCCCATTTCAACCCGCCATCTCTCGTCGGTTGTACTGCATGCAAACTTATTCTACTCGTTCTAATGAATGTATCATGGCGCTTCTCTACATCTACTGTTATTATCTTTTTATCTAAATACGTCCTGACATCTACTATTAGTAATCTTTTGCCATATGAAGGCAATTTTACAACAAATTTTATGAGTATTAAAGTGTGTAAGTTGTAATTGAAAAATGCTAATCTCACTACGCTTCTTATCAAATATTACTAAGTCTGGTTGTTTGTAGTGCATGCTAACTGCTTGCATTCTTTTTGATAAGAGAACAACAAGTGTCTCGACATCTCCTCTTAATTAAAGATCTGTAATTTGATAATACAATGCTCTCTGAAAGCAGTCTGAAGTATAGATCTAAGCACGTATCTATAAGTTTCATCTCTCTTTTAACCAATATTAACGGCTCTTTGTAGGACTGTGGAAGGAATGTACTCTAGGCAGTTTGCCATGATATTTCGCTACATGCATCGATTATCTATGCAGAATTCTACAGACGATTAGGTGCTTCTATTTTTGTAAAGAAATTTACTTGATGATCTATAACGGCTCTGGTCAACGGCCATGAATATGCTCGGATACATACCAGGCCAAATGAGAGTCTGGTTCAGTGTTAGAGATGACTACACTTGGTAAACCTTAACTGCTGGTGATTAAACGTTTAGAAGATCGAGAAATTCAAATCCTCCAATAAGATTAAAAAAGTGTGCGATAGGGCAGTCTGTAGTGCAAGATGAACCGTGCGAGTCTGAAAGACATTAAGGTTCTATAGCCCAAAGATTATTGGGATAGATACGTAACGTTATCATTATAGAATCTTGATGAAGTGAGTGAAGGTTGGAAAAGACCCTCGAAATTTTCTATAGACGCAAGTTTAACTTACCGAACAAGTACTCGAACACTATTACTAAGGGAGAAAATGAGTAAGAACATAAGCCGGCATATATGCTGTTCGTGTTAAGGAATTGGAATAAATGTAAACAGAACAATAAACCACCTTGTTTTACATCTTGTTTTTATACCTTCTTTTAAAGTTACATCAAGATCATCTTCATGTCCAATTTGTTGGGCCTTTAAGGCGGAGACGTTTACACAAAATAATAATCATAACTGATTAAAGCAAGAATTATGCCGTTGTGAATGACATGTTGATTTTCTTCAGCTGTTGTTCCTAATCATCTATACCGGATTGTTTTCCATTCTGCCAATTCTACATGAACTTTCTTAGCAGAATACACAAAACCCTGAATACTTCATATCGGCTCTTTTACACTAAATTGTGGCACGTTCACAAACCTATCTTTCAGCTACTTTTTTATCTACAGGTAAGTAATCTTTTCCGGTTGGAACTGATGGTAGCTGTTTTTGTCCTGGAATTCGCATATCCTCTTTCACACACCAACCTCGTTCGTGCTTAGACCATTTCACTCCTGAAGTTTTTGCTCGTTATCTTGTGTGTGTCCTGCTACAATTTTGTTTTCTGTTCCAATATCAAAGCCGCTCGTGTTAAAGAATTCGAAAAAATGTAAACAGAACATTAAACCACATTTTTTTATATCTTGTTTATATACCTATCATTTAAAGTTACATAAATCGTCTACATGTTCATTTTATTAGGTATATAAAGCGGGGACGTTATTTCAAAATAATAATCATAACTGATTGGTTCAACAACTAAGCAATTTGCAATGACATATTGGTTTTCGATAGCTTTGTTCGTCATTATCTATATAACACTGACCTCTGATATGGTATTTGTACATGAAATCCCTTGGCAAAATGGAGAAAACCTTCAATATTTCATATCTGCTCTTTTACACTAACATGTGACTCGTTCACATTCCTTTCTTGAAGTCACTTGTTATGTACAGGTTAGTAACATTAGCCGGGTGGAGCTGATGGTAGCTGTGTGGGTCCTTAAAACTTGCATATCCTCTTTCACACAGCAAAATCTAACGATTGGGTTCATGCTTAGACCACTTCACCCGTGGAGTTGGAGGTACTTCCTAATTGAATCCTGAAAATGCTAAGCAGCAACGCCCGTCCATAGAAGTATCAACTTGGCGATACTGGGATCAACTCGTCAACACCGAGGTCGTCAGCGAACATCGTTTGGAAGAGAACTGAAAGGTATGTGTTTCTCCTATTCAGGATTCAATCGTTCAATTCTCGATACGCGATACTCGTGTGGCAAAGTTTCCAAATATCCGTACTAAATTCTCAACATTCATACTCATTACATTTCATTGAATAAGAAATACAGTTGTTATCTAAACATTGAAATCAATGTGTTATCATTCAAACTCAATCCCCAATTGTTAGGTATTAAACTATAAACCTCTCGCATATGAATCAGAGAACTTGCCCACTCATTCTAAATGGTGAGTGGAAGGCGCTCAGCTCAATTCAATTTTGCATCCCCAATTTTAGGCACTTACTGAGCGGGTTGTCATGGTTGGAGATTGCTGGTTTCAATTCCAGTAAACGGCTCACATAATTTTGTAGTGTTATCAGTAAATATTAAGTCCCTCCCTAACCCACCCTTTCATGGTGGAGATACTGTGGGCTTAGGCCATTTTGTAAAGATTCTAGTACAATACCGAGGTTATTATGTTATATCAGTGGTTATATTAAACCCTCCCAACCCACCCTGTTTACGATGAAATGAACGTTAAGAATATCTCAAGTATTTTCTGGAAATTAGCAATATATGTTTAGTTGTAAGGTTTTAGTTATAAGTAAGATTTTATGAAATATGATTATAGTTTAAGCAATAAGAATAATTCCCACCCAGCCACCCTAGCGAATACTTTAGATGCTCGATATACAAGTTATATATATAAGAATAATAAGAATTGAATTGAATAATGGTTAAATGAGTGACGATACAGTTCGTACTAGAGCACAAAAAAGAGGTAGAGGTGTACAAGTTGGAAGTATATTCAACATTGCAACTTCGAGTAGAAAGAAGCAAGTTAAACTAACTGAACAAGAATTTGCTAAACCAAGTTCAAAATTAGGTCCTGTAGAGAATTTTCCATCTAGTCCGGTAGCGAAGTCATACTCTGAGGATTTCGAGTATATCTTTCCGTTTGAAAGTAGTGTTATAAATAATAAACAGTCTAGTGTGAAAACAATAGTTCGCAAGAAGACAAAATGACGACCAGTGTGATGTTTTATTCGGACGTTAATAAACTCCCTAAATTTGATTTAAAAACGGATAATGACATCGTAGGATTTTTCGATGAGTTTGACGACGCGTGTCAAATGGCAGGCGTAACCGAAGATAAAAGGAAAGAGCTTTTGCCAAGCGTATTCAAGGGAAACGGTAGGCAATGGATTAAGGTGTTTTTAAAAAGATGGAATACTAGTGACATAGGTTATAAAGAGCTCCAAAAGAACATTATTGATGAGTTTACGAGAACTAATGTTACCTTGGACATAGAAGAAAAGATTAGGGAAAGGTTACATCTCGAGGATGAACCTATTATCAATTACGTCTACGATATGTTGGTGCTATTTGAAAGGTTAGACTCTAGTATGGATGATAAGAAATAGATTGGAATCTTAGTAGGTGGCCTTCAGCCATATTTTATGGAGAAAGTGGGGACGATTTCGTATTCCACAATAGACAAGTTTGTTGAAGATCTCCAGAAAATAGAGAAAAACAAATGTAAAGTAGACAAACGTGTAAAGAGAGAAAATGGAAAGGTTACGGTGAAGGATCTACTCAAGAAAATGCGTGAGCAAGTAGAAGAGGATGACAGTAACATAGAAGTAGACAAGTTATTACTAAAGAGAGAAATTAGGAATAGGGACGAAGTGAAAATTAAGCAAGAGCCCCAGAGTATCACCCAATTAGGTGAATTAGAGAAAAAGATAGGAAAGCTACAGCTGGCTTTAGCTGCGAAGTTTCAAGACCAGGATGATAGAGAAGATAGACGAGATAGGGAGTCTAAACAACAAAAGAACGGAAATAATTTTAGAGGAAACAAGAATTTTAGAAATAAAGCACGAAACTTATATCGGAATAACGGTAATAGAAGTTGGAACCGGGATAATGGTAATTTCAATAGGAATAGAGGCAATAATGACTATAATAATAGAAGGGAATATAGGAAAAACAATTGGCGTGGTAATCGTGGTGGAAGAAGGACAAATTATTGGCAACAACGTGGGAGTTGTTGTGGTAATCGTAGTAATGGTCCGTCATGGTGTCAAAATCAAGGGCATATGAATAGTCATGTGCAATATGTACCGGTTGTACCAAATCAGATTAACGGAACAACATATAATCAGGCTTCAAATACAAATAATTTAAACTCAGTAATACAGTAAATGACGGAGGCGCATTTACAGGAAGTAAAACAAAGATTAGAGAAATTGTAGCCTCTACAGTAAACGAGAATAATATGTTGTATGTACCGATAGAAGTCGATGGGCGTAAACATAAGGCATTAATCGATACAGGTTCGCAGATATCAATCGTAAATGAAAAGCTAGTTCCACCAAGCGCTAAATTAATTTCTAAACCAACACAAATACGTGGTATAACACAGAATGCGTTAATAGTAAACAAGATAGCTATTATAAGATTCAAGATGGCTGGTCAAACGTTTCATTTGGGGTTTCGTGTAGTAAAGGATTTTCTGTATCAAGTTTTGATCGGAAATGATTTTCTGGAAAGTCAAAATTGTCAAATAAATCACGGACAGAATAAATTAACATTACAGCGATGTGGAAAACCACGGTTTAGAAAGAGGGAAGGACAGGAATCTGTTACTGTATCGGAAAACGCATCTATTGGCTTGAGATATAGTATTAGACCGAAATGGGTTTTAGGTCACAAGGTAGGATTATTACCTAGGACGGAAACAACAGTAGAGGTCAATTTAGTCAACTCATGGAATAACAAGGAGTACTTGTTAGAACCAGACAGGAGTATAGAACGCCAATATAATGTTTTAATCCCGCGTGTACTTTTATCGGCACAGAATAACAAAATTGAGATAGTAAATCCATCTAACAGATTTCTTATGTTAAGAGCGAATGTAACATCAGGACAAGCAGAAGAATGTATAGATGAGGAAGAATTAAAGCAGGAAGGATTGTCGAATGAGGATATTTTAAAGTCAAGGGAAAACTTTGACAAGTCTCGATTAAAGTTTGGAGAAGAAACAAGGCCAGAGATTAAAGATTAAATTGAGAAGTTATGTTTTAAATACGCAGACATCTTTGCATGGCAAGAGGACGAGTTAGATCAAGTTAAGCATTTCCAGCATCATATCGAGTTAGAGACTAAAGTACCGTTCAGGAGACATCAGTATCCCATTCTAATCGTACTCAAGGACAAAGTAAAAGAACAGATTAATATTTTGCTAAAACAGGGCATTATTGAGGAAAGTTCAAGTGCTTATAATTCTCCTATGCTGTTTATACAGAAACCATCAGGGGGTATTCCTGCAGTTTTGGACTGTAGATTTTTGAATAGACGCGTTAAATTACATAGCATTGCGCTGCCTCCAATCCATCAGATATTAACATGCATAGGAGGACATAAATATTTTAGCATTTTAGATGTGAAATCTGCTTATCACCAAGTTCCCATCTCTGAAGAGTCTAGAGAGTATACTGCATTTAACATACCAGGCGTAGGAGCCTATTCATATCGTGTTTTGCCTATGGGATATCTCCGAGCGCCCGCTATCTACACAAAGATAATGGCAATGACCTTGGCCAATGTAAATCCAGAGTCCGTATCCTACTATATGGACGACGTGTTCCTTTACACCGATGAACAAGGGAAAATTTTAGATGTACTACAAAAAGTGTTACTAACAAAGTGGAGGGGTTCGGCCATGCGTTACGAAGTGTGACAAGCAGGATGGAGGGGCTAAAAATTGGTCAAAAATAGCGTTATGTAATATGTGGACGGCCCCTAGAACAGGAAATGAGACATAGATGTTAATAAAATAATTATTATTTTTTAAGTCACGAATAATAAATAATTATTTTTGTCAGAAAATCTTAAAGAAAATAAGTGAAATTTCAAAGAAAATCAGCCTTATGTAGATAGGTTCTGTGTACAAGGGCTTAAACTAAAAGATTTACGCACAAAGGTATTACGTTTGGTCCGGGACAGTAATTATTGGTTAACCATAATACAAACTACCTGTAATATAATTAATGGACAAAAATATAATAATAATAATAATAATAATAATAATAATAATAATAATAATAAGCTAGAAGCTAGTGTCTTTTTGTTTCCCGGAAGGAAACCAAAATTTGCCGGTTTTTTCAGGCCTCAAAACACTTGCTCCAACATAATTTCTTTTGGCTTTGTAGCTGGCCCCCCCTCAGAAACGACGGGCCCCCCTACATAAACCTGCTGGCTACACCCCTGGATAACAAATATGTTAATGAACAAGCAGGCAGTCTGCTTCGCCTTCTAAAATCTCTTAAATATGTGAGAAACACTGTCAGCAACAGACAGCAATGCCTCTTTCGCCCAACTGATTGATCTCACTTCTTAATTGTCACTAACTGAGAATTGGCGCCAATTCCGCTCTTTCGTTTATTCATAATAATATCACTAACTAACGATCAGCAAGTGTCGGCTTCCTATTCAAACATTTGTCTTCGACGTACTGAATAGATATACTATACAATTGTACATCCTTGAACATTTAAGACAATTAGGTTCTTTCATTTTATTCAAAATATGCATTCAACTACAGATCAGCAACTGTGTAAATACATCAACTATCAAACACACCTTCGCCATATTTACTCGATAACTCTTTAACTGTAAATATATGACAAATTACGACAATACGGTTGTTTCATTTTATTCTTGTGTATTTCTGTAACTAACGATCAGCAAAAGTCTACTTCAGCTTACAATCATTCTCTTGGCTCTACTGAATAGACTGACTTTTTAATTTTAAATACCTTACTAATAATGAGAATTTCGTTCCGTCAGATTATTCTTAAATATATCAGTAACTAACGACCAGCAAGACTCTGTTTGAGCTTGAAAAAGCCCCTTTCCACCTAGTGTGTGGTTTCAATTTTAAACAATAATTATCTGAAAAATATTGTTTTTTACTTTATTCTTAATTATACCTTTAACTAGCGATCGCCTATAAAACGTATTAGCTAACAAGCACACAATTTTGGCTTTAGTGAATACACTGAATTTTCAAAGTAGAATATGTGATAATTAACGTCAATAACCATTCTATGATTTTATTCTAAAATACTTTAGTCACTAAAAATCAGCAAGAGTCTGATTTATGTACGAATGACGCATTTCACCCTACTCAATGCGCTCAATTTTCCTTTGTAACATGTAACATTTGAAGACTGCTGCTTTCTTTCATTTTATTCCTACATATGTAAGTAAATAAATTTCAACGTCCAAACACTCTTTTCACCTTAAAGTATGGACTCACTTACCAATTGTGAATATATGGCCAATTACGAGAATATCATTGTTTCATTTAATTCTTAAATATGAATGCAATTACTGATTAGCAACAAAATGCAGAAAGGAAGAAACCAGTATAGGTGATTGACTAGAAACTACAATTGGAAAAAGGCTTAAATTTTTGGAACGGTGCGAAATTTGGAGAAAAAGAATAATCGATAAATACTCCCCTTTATGATACGCATTGCCGATTATTTAACCAAGAGTTCTTTCTGTAGTGTCTGTAAAGGGGCATGTACATAAGTGAGAAATGATTAGGATATTTATGGTCGTATGTGAATGATGCGCAGTGAAGAGAGCGCAGGTTCTGCTAGTCGATTTGTAATTTACAAACGCTCCTTTCTTTCAATTTTAAGTATGTTAGTAACTAACGATTAGGAAGAGTGTGCTACATCAACCAAAGACTCCGTTGGCCTTATTGAATAGCCTCACTTTTCAATTGTAATAATCTGACTTTTTGATACAATTCCTTTCTTACATTTTATACTTAAACAGACCACTAAGCGATGATACCAAGAGTCTGTTTCATCTTCGAAAAACTCTTTGGTACTACTGAATGAGCTCTTTTGAATTGTAAATGATAGAAACATTATGATAATTCCGTTTTCTCTCTTGTATATAATGCGTGAGAAGGTAATGTTCATTATAGTCTATTTTCACTTTCCAACTCTTGTTTCGCTATATTAAATAGCGCAGCTTTACAACCGTAAATAGCTAACAATTTATGGCAATTCCGTTAAATCATTTTATTCTTAAATGTGTCAGAGGTAACGATCTGGAAGAATCTGCGTGAGTTTCCCTACTCCTTTCGCGCTGCTAACTGATCTCACTTCTCAATTTTAAATATCTGAAAATTTTCGACTCCGTTATCTCATTCTAAACTTAAATCTATCAGTAACAAACGATCAGGGAAAGTCTATTTCAGGTTCCAAATACTCCCTTCGCCGTACTGAATGAAATTTTTACCATATTAAAGTATGTGACGATTCGGACAATTCCGTTCTTTCATTTTACACTTAAATATGTCAGTAACTAACAATCAACAAAGGTCTGCTTCAACTTTCAGATACTCCTTTCACCTTAATTAATGGCCTCACTGTTAAATTCACATATCCGATAATTTTTCGACAATTCCGTCCCTTTAATTTTACTCATTAAATCGTGAGAAAATATTGATCAACAATAGTTTAGCTCCGCGTTCAAACACTCTTTCGACCTATTGAATAGATGCGTTTTCAATTGTAAATATCTTACAATTAACGACATTTCCATTATTTCATTTTTTTTATATGTGTCGGAAACTAACAATCATCAAGAATCATCTTTAGGTCCTAAACAACCTTTTCGTCCTACCGAATACTGTATTAGTATTGCATTAGTATAGACAATACTGCATTAGTTTTGTCAATGAGTGACAAAATAAGATATTTGCATTGTTTCCTTTTATTCTTAAATACGTTTATAAAACAGATTACCAAGCGTCTGCTTCATTTTGCAATCACACCTTTCGGCCTGGTTAATTTTCAAAAATTTTTTTTTTCTTTTACTGAATTATCATTCTTCAGTTCAAAATATCCTACGATCAATTTTCACTTGTTTAATTTATTCTGATATACATCGGCAACTAAGATTCAGAAAAGTCTATGTAGCTTGAAAACACTCGTTTCGAACTACTTTGCATCTACTTTGAAAATGTGAATATCTGACAATTTTCAACAATTATCCTTATTTTTGTGTTAAATATAACTGAAACTATCGATCTGCAAATGTCTCCTTGAAATTCTAAACATTACTTTCCCACTTGCAAAAAAGACACACGTTTTAAAAGTAAATATCCGACAATGCACAAGATTCTAGGTTGTTCGAATTTAAACTTAAATATGTTAGTTACTAAAGATGTGGAAGATCTTACAATCAGGTTACAATCAATACCTTCGCCCTGGTGAAATTAATCATTTCTCATTTCAAAATGTCATTTTATTATTGGGAATTTCTATTTTTTCTTAAATACGTCAGTAACTAGCGATTAGCATGGGTGTACTTTGTCTTAAAAACACTCCTTACCGTACTAAATGGGATCGATTTTTAAATTGTAAATATCTAACAATCTACGACAATTCCATGATTTCATTTAATCCAAAATATTTCAGTGACTACTGTTACGAAAGGTCTGGTTTATATACATAAACATAGCTTTCGCCCTGGTCAATGGATTAACTTGTCAATTTTAAGATATTTTACATTTACCTTTGCTCCAACCTCTCATTTTATTCTTAGATATGTCAGTAATAAACGATCAGAAAGAGTTAGCTTTATCTTCCATTTACTCCTTTTGTCTAGTGAAAGTATTCACTTATCAATTGTAACAATCTGATTACGACTATTCCCTACTTTCACTCATTGTTATATGTCTTGAACTAACGATCATAAACAGTCTGCTTCACCTTATTAACATTAATTTCGTTCTGCTGAATAGGATCACTATTGAATTGTTAATGTATGGCAAAATTTACGATTGTATCGGTCATTCATTTTATTGCTAGATATGTTAGTAATCAATGCTCAACAAGAGGGTTCTTCG
Organism: Thermobia domestica; assembly: GCF_964235325.1. NCBI lineage: Eukaryota > Metazoa > Arthropoda > Insecta > Zygentoma > Lepismatidae > Thermobia > Thermobia domestica. Next base: position 138,412,663 of record NC_137464.1, read on the forward strand.
TAACGAAATCTCCTTTCGTCTAACTGAATGGACTCAGTTACCAATTTTGAATATTCGACAAATTACAACGATTTCATTATTTCATTTCACTCTCAAATATTTCGACAAGTGCATATTAGCAAAAGTTTACTTCAGCTTCCAAACACTCCCTTCGCCCCAGTTACTCTCCTTATTTTCCAATTGTAAATATCTGCCAGGTTACGATAATTCAGTTCTTTTAATCTGATTTCCTCTATTCCTTTCTCACATTTTTTCCTATATAAAGATTGAACTAAGGATGATCTATACTCTGGTTCAAATTTCAAAATACAATTTTGCCCAGCTGAATGGGATATCTTTTCAAATGTAAACATATGACAATTCACGATTGTCCCGTGCATTCATTTCATTCCTAAATGTCAGTAACTAACGATTAACAATAGCCTGCTTTGTATTGGAAACGCTCCATTTGCCCTAAAGCTTATTTTATAGCCAACAGTTTGGTTGCTTTGTGAAGACCAGTGTTAACACACTGGAGACTTTCTTTAAATAATATATCCGTATGAGCAAAATTCTTTGGATAAAACTGTCTCTTCCACGATAACGATCAAGAACCAGGCGAGAGCGTTATGGGTGCTAGGTAAATTTCTTAAGCTAAAAGAATTCTAAAAACTATTGCAGTTTCATATAAACGGGAAATATAGCTATTGCTTGATTATCATTGATTAGTAATTATTTTACATTTGGTATACCAACATATTTCAATCCCAACGGCCCACCTAAAACAAGCCACTGTTCGTTCCCAAGGCTATACGTCTGATAAACCCTCGTCTTATTAAAGGAAGAAGTAAATCCACGGCTTTTTAAAAGGTACGCCATTTTATAATGTAAGCTCTAAAAGAAATACTGCTTCGTTTTTAAGACCTAGGTACACAACACAAGATGAAGGCTTCGGATTCATTGTTGAATTTCTTTACTAGCTGTAAGCCAATAGGAATCAAGTCATAGATGGCGATGTCCACTGCTGACTTCTAAATTTCACAGCATTGTAAGAAGAACATAAGCCGGCATATGCAGTTTAGCATTACCGCACACCTCGAAATTTTACCCTCGAACTATTGGCGCACGTGATGCACTCTAAACTAGTAATCCCCGACCATCCCCGAAATTATTACTTTTAATACCACGTGACTTAGAGATCGATATCATCTCTTATTAATATCTCTTTTCAGTAATTGTAGAATACTATTACAATGAAGTCTAGTGACATCTCTCCTAAAGTTTCTCATTTTAAGGCGGTTTCTTACGTAGTGGATGATTTTACAGAAAGCTTCACAAGCTCGGGGTGCTCGTCCTATCGCAAGTAACCCAGCGACTTGTCCATCATTTTATCGCGCTTTCTCTTTACTATACCTAATGAGCTCACCATGATATTCATTCTTTCTCAGCTAAAGACTTCTTGTTCCGCACGTCACAGGGATTTGCATTTGCAAGTCCCAAAAACAATATGAGCTGCCGCACTTTTCCCAATTCAAGCAGCCCGCTCTCGTCGGTTGTACTGCATGCAAACTGATTCCACTCGTTCTAATGCAGGTATCATGGCGGATCTCGACATCTGCTGATTTTATCTAATTATCTAAATGCATTCTCATATCTACAATGAGTAATACCAAATTTCTGCAGAGGGCCACAGTAGGCAGCCTTGTAGGTATGCCATATGTAAGTAATTTTCCAACAGATTTTAGTTTATTAGATCGTGTAAGTTCTAAATAAAAATCCTAATCTGACTACGCCTCATAAAATATTACTATGTCTGGTTGTTTGTATTGCATGCTAACTGCTTGCATTCGTATTCATAAGAGAACAACATGTATCTCGACATCTCTTCTTAGTAAAATATCTGTATGTTTCTGTATGTCGGTAATAAAATGTTGTCTAAATACAGTCTAAAGTATAGTTCTAAGCACATATCTGTGTGTTTCGACTTTCTTCTTGCCAATGTTAACGGCTCTTGGCTGGACTACGCAGGGAAAGTACTCAAGGTACTTTGCCAAGATATTCCGCTAAATGATGCGATCATCTATGCAAATTCTACAGACGATCTGGTGCTTCTATTTTAGTAAAGGAATTACTTGGTAATCTAGAATGGCTCTGGTCAACGGCCATGAATATGGTCGCATACATACCAGCCCAAAAGACTGTCTGGTACAGTGTTAGAGTTAAGTAAACTTCCTTAGCCTCAACTGTTGGCGTTTAATTTGGTAGATTTTGTGGAGTAACTTTCTGCTCTTGAGAAGAAACCCTTGAGTCGATGGAGAGGACACGCAAGGTCTGTGCACGTCACCAGAAATTCATCTTGTTGATCATTCAGTCTGAGGTATGAAAGGTGTCAAAAAGATCTTTGCTCACCGGTGAGAAATCGTTTAGAAGATCGGGAAATTCTAATCCTCCAATAAGTTAATAAGAGTGTGAGATCAGTCTGTAGTGCAAGATGAACTGTACGAGCCAGAAAGACTTTAAGGTTCTAGAGCCTGTATAGGTCTATAAATCCATAGCGTTATCAATACAGGTTCTTGATGATGTGTGCCAAGGATGCAAAAGACCCCACGAAATTTTTTATGGACTCAAGTTTAACTTTCAGGCTAAGCGAAAGTTAATAGCGGAGTCTATTACTTTCTTTCGGCTGCGAGACGATCACTTTCTTTGACTATTCCCAACAGGGGAATTTTAGGGCATCTGGAGCAAGATGTGGGAAGTGAGCCTAAGAAGTTTTATATCTTTCAGGTGTACTTAACTAAAAATCACCCAATCTAACCTAAGTAAAAAAATCTTTCAATTGATTACTTTGTTGCTGTCTCTGTTCTACCAGTCTTGTATAACATCTTTGTATCGCGTATCAGTGCTTTACACCGCTAACTTTAGTAATTCATCGGCCGGACTTGTCTCACAGGCCCGCAGAGGTTCAGTTGCCACATCTAGCTGGACAAAATGTAAAAAACCTAGAAATAGTGAGAAACCGATGGGAATTCTTGGGGCAAGGTCCCAAGTGGTGGGAAAAGACCACAAAGGTGCCAAATTACACATGGGGAAGTATGTCGGATCCGACGAAGAAGATTAATTGTATGCAATGTAGAATCAGCTGATCGACAGTTTCCGTGCTAGACCTTACGTCTGCAGCATATAACAAAGACAACTGTTGGTCAATGCCAGGAATATAGTGTTACAACTATAGATGAAGGTATGACGTAAATGTGACATGAATGAGGAGTGCCGTTGGTTTTTTGACTGAGCTATGGCGTGATAGGAAACACTAGCGAATAAGATCGTATACTTTATTTAGGAATAGGTATAATGAATTAACAGGTAAAAACAATTCTCCACCAGTTACCAGGTTCTAATGATTATACATGTGCAGAGTAATGATTGTAGTGTGTTCATAATAATTATGACGTGCATTTGTTTACATAACTTTTTTCTTCTTGTACTTTCAAAAATGCAAGTACTTCTTGTACTCGTACGCTCACACAACGAGTCTTCTTCGACGCCTGGAGAGGTGAACCCAATAGCTGCAAGAGAACTAATAGTGTTTACACCTGTATAATAGACAAATTAAGGTTACAAAACTGTGATGAGGATGTAGCAGAGCGCGTCAGAGAGGTTACGGATAGTTGTTGTATACATGTCAAAGAGAAACGGCAAAAATGTCATCGTGCAATGAATACCTTTGTAATCAAATATGGTAAATGACTCGACAGTACAGTGGAGTTTTCTGCAAACTTCACTGAATACAGTGACATTACGACGACCAGGATCATTTAGTATAGGTGTGACACTGAGAACATCTGTAGGGCGTCCAAGAGAAGTGTTTGAAGAAGCAAGTGAGAAAGCAAAGAGCAAATGGTTGCAGTCTTTAGTACAACATCGACAACTGAAGAGGTAGTGTATGCAGCTAACAATGGGTTTACGTGCAAAAGAAAAACGTGATGCTTCTTATATTGTGAAAGAGATTGATATGTCACCCAGGAGGGATCGCGAATCAAAAAGGCGTACATGAGTCCAGATACGACAGTACCAATTAAGATTACATACGATGAGGCATTAGCAATATATGTTGACGCGAAATTAACATAGAAACAATACAAGTTAGTTCGTAACCAGGCAAAAGTTCAAAATGCAAATATCTATTCGTCTAACTATAAACAGTTAGAGGCAAAGAAAGCGTGCTACCCATCCGATCGTATCACAGACGTATATGCGGAAGTGCAGTTGCAAGCGTTACTTGATCATACTAACGAGCAGCTGATCACCAGAAACAGTACAATACTGCGAGAGATCAATCAGGAAGTTGAAATGACCATGATCTTCAAATGGTGTTTGTGATGGCGCGTCAAGTCAGAGCGCATACGAACAAGGTTATAGTTCAGATACAGAAGACGATATACATGACGATACTTATTTGTTTGTTATTTCGTTAGTGTCTGTAAAATTACAATATGATTAAGAGACATTCTGGCATAATCCACGGCGATTGACAATTCGCTATTGTCAGCCAACCAAGCTACTGTTCACGAAAGAAACAGTTGAATTAACACGTTCAAAAATTACTAAGATACAGCAGCAACTACAATCTCACTCACCAACAACTATTCTTTACAATGATCATCAAATAGTATTGAAACACAGATTAATGCTGACAATGGTAGATGTGAAGGTCTGTAGTGATGTCACAAACTATCATATTAACGATGTTACATCTGCGGTACATCTTCAAAGCAAATGAACGATCCTCACAAAACTACAGCTCTACCACCTGTATGAATTTTGTTAAGCTAGATGTAGCAATTGAACCAGTGTGAGGACAACAGAAGCGGGCCTGGTTATACAAGGCATACACGTACCTAATTACCTTAGGATCTCCTAATAGATTTTCCGGCCAATAACCTGAATGTGAATCCTTTACAAGATTACGACCATAACTCTAATACAACTGTTACAGAGAATTGTTAAGTTTCGTGGACTTCTATCTGAAAACTAGCTTGGAAAAGTCGCAAAGGAACAAGATGCTGAGCAATAACCATTGATTATCCTTATGTCGTATAAAACCTAGGGCAATAAGACGAAACCAACTGCAATGGACGTGTAGTAGAGCTTTCATTCTTACGACCCGGTCTTGGATAAAAATGTACATGGAGTCTTTGCTGTTATGGAATATTCGAACAACGTTTTTATTAAGAGTGTTATACTTTACTTCCTTGTTAAAGGGTCGAAAACTAAATGGCACTTACACAATTTAAACTGTCCTTGCAAATGGCAGAATACTCGAAGTCAATCATAACCTGTTGAACATCTTAATAATATATAAACAATCACACAATAAACAATTTTTTAAACGTACGATTGAATGATTCTTTATTACGCGAATGTGATATCTAAATGAATTGCTTGTTAACTTAAATGTGTCCTGCTACGGTTTTGTGTTCTCTTCGCGTACCAAAGCAGCTTGTGTTAAAGGATTCCAAAATATATAACAGAACAATAAACCACCTTCATGTTTTTAGCTTTTCCTTACACCTTCATTTGACGTTTCATAAAGATCGTCTTCATGTCCATTTTTTTTAGATCTATAAAGCGGGGACGATATCACAAAATAATAATCATAACTGATTGGATCAACAATTAAGCCGTTGTCAAAGACATGTTTTTTTACAGCTGTTGTTCGTTACCATCTATATCAGATTGATTTCCGCACTGCCATTTCTGCATGAACTCTCTGCAGAATACAGAAAACCTTGAATAGTTCATATCAGCTCTTTTACACTAACATGTGGTTCGTCGACAATCCTATCTTACAATCACTTTTTATCTACAGGTAAGTAGGATTATCAGGCTGGAGCTGTTGGAAGCTTTGTGGGTCCTTAAAATTTGCATATCCTCTTTCACACACCAAAGTCTTTCGATCGGGTACATGCTTAGTCAACTTCGCTCATCCTTTTGGAGGTATTTCCGAATTGAATCCTGAACAGCTGCCGTGTTAGTAGGGAGAAAAGTGCCCATATTGAAGCTTTGTAATACCTGATATGGCTTATACCAGGGAGGACATGTATCCTTCTTCATACGGGCAAATTAGAAATGTGTAATCATGACTATTTTTTCAGGATTGAGTTTTGTTTGGTTAAAGACTAACTTTCACAATTCTTCTTTTTGTAGGATCTTGTAAGCTGCCAACTATTCACTGCTGAGAATAGCTGAGGTCGTGTCACAGCCTGTAGCATTATGAAAAAATTCAAGCAATCTTTTAATGACGCTAAAGTTTTTTTAAATTTAATAATTTCGTATCATTTCCTTTCAGTAGTGCATCTATTGACCTTAAAAGAATCAGCAACTGCTTATGAAGTCTTCTAGTAAGATTCTTAAAAGATCTGAATCAGTCACATCAACAGCTTCAGATTTCCCGTTTGTAGTTTCTTCCATTATTCTTGTCCATAAACAGCTACTTTTATTTTTTGAACACTGTTTGCAACATTTGAAGACGTCTAGTATTGTTCTCCAAGTTTCTCAACAACTGTGATTGAATTGTCATGGCTTCAATGGCAAAATAAAAGTGGATCCTTGCAGATATTTCCCGAACGCTCTTTTTTCTCTTTTGGTACTTGCTAACGAGTTAATCACCCCAGAAAATTTCGTAGCCTACATTAAATACTATTCGATAATAATATCACTTGAAACTTCGCTCAAGAAGTCCTCTTTTTCAGCGAATTGTTCCTTGAGAATGTTCCTTGATTTGTTAATTTCTTGTAATCCTCTGACACCGTATTTGCCTTAAGTGCTTCCATCTGTTGAATATAGTGATGTGCAAATTTTTCATAGAAAAGACGACCAGCTGCGTAAGAAAATGGAAACATTAATTTAATTGCCATCAAATGAAGTTTTTAGTCCTCTGTTCAATTTAGTCCCTTTGGATTAATTCAATACGGTTATGACCTTCTCTATAACTGTTCGCAATGATAACTGTTCGCAAAATGTCACCGTATTAATTTTGAAATCTCTTAACATGGTTTTTGTGATGCAATTTCATTTTCTTGTAAATTTTGCGTAGTGATTTCCTCATCCAAACGTTGTTGAAAAGATCGCATATCCTAGATCTTGTCATCCCTTCCGACGGTTGTAAATGTCTTCATAACCACATGTAGAGGTTCCCGAGCAAAGTCTAGAAGTGAGTTCTCAATGATCTTGAGTAGGCACGGCCATTCAGCATTTTCACTAAAGTTGTCATAGTGTACAGGATATATGAAATTCCTTCTATACCATTTCCTGACATAATAGATAACTAAGTGCCTAGATATAACTAAGTGCAAACTTCTTAAAGGCGGTACAACATTGGACCGTTCACAAATTTTTTCAGCTGAGGTCCGATTTGAACACCTTTCCATTATAATAACTGATCTGATGTCATAACACATCTGCTTTATTCACTTTTCATGCACTAATTTACTGTATGCAGAGAGTAGAATATATAGTATTAGTACTTGATGTTAAAATATTGGAGAAATACAGAGGGACTACACTGCTTATAACAAAAGGAGAGGTGTGTATTTCACCAATTCACAATCGTTGTGGCGAAGGTTTCTCAAGATGAATAGCTATCCAAAGGTTGTTTGAGAATAGGAAATCGAGACGCGAAATGCGAGTGAAGATTTGAATCTTCCGGGGAAAACGGCATTGACACACGAAAAATATTAGAGGGAAAGTGGATATCAGAATGAAGAAATGTGATACGTTATTCTTATCAAGACAATGCTACCGTGGTATAAAAATTCTTTTTCATTCAAAACTTGGATATGGAGTATTTTCATCAAGTGACATATGAAAAAAATGACTTTTTCTGCTCTATGAAATGTGTGGCACTTAGTTACTAATCAAAGCATACAGTAACTAACCTAGTGAATCCTACACAACTTTGTATGTAAAACCTAGTGAGCAACAAGGCCGCTATTTAAACGCACACTTGATAGCCTCGAGTGTTTACACAGTTGAGAATTTCTTTAAGTAATAAATACGTAAGAACACAACTCTTTGGATTAAACCGTTTCTATCAGGTTAAGAATTAAGAAAAAGGTGACAGCGTTGAGAGTCCTAAGTAGATTTCTTCAGCAGGAATCACTCTCTAATAGTACTGTAGTTGCAATTGCTTGATTATCATTGATAAATTAATACTTATGTTTTTTACAATAGGCTAACAATTTAGTAAAAGGTTATTAGTCCTAATAAGAATTAAGGGGCTCTAAAAAACACTACTGCTTCGTTTTTGAGAGCTAGGTACAAAAGATCCTACAACCCCAGATTCGTTGTTAAATTCCTTTTCTAGCTGTAAACCAATAGGAATTAAAGAATTGATGCCGATGTCCGCTGCTGACATCTAATTTTCACAGCATTGTAAGTAGGACATAGGCCGACATAAGACGTTTAGTCATACCGGACACCTCGAAATAGAACCCTCGAATTATTGGCACGCCTGTTGCACTCTAAACCACTAAATGAAAATCGGACATCCGCGTCCAACCTCAAATTATTTCTTGAATCACCGCATCACATAATCGATTTAATCTCTTATGAGCTCAACGCGATAATCATTCCTTCTAAACTAAATAAGTCTTGTTCCGTACGTCACTCAGTTTAAACTCGAATATTTCGAATTTGCATGTTTTAATGACAATATGAGCTGCCGTCTTTTCCCATTTCAACCCGCCATCTCTCGTCGGTTGTACTGCATGCAAACTTATTCTACTCGTTCTAATGAATGTATCATGGCGCTTCTCTACATCTACTGTTATTATCTTTTTATCTAAATACGTCCTGACATCTACTATTAGTAATCTTTTGCCATATGAAGGCAATTTTACAACAAATTTTATGAGTATTAAAGTGTGTAAGTTGTAATTGAAAAATGCTAATCTCACTACGCTTCTTATCAAATATTACTAAGTCTGGTTGTTTGTAGTGCATGCTAACTGCTTGCATTCTTTTTGATAAGAGAACAACAAGTGTCTCGACATCTCCTCTTAATTAAAGATCTGTAATTTGATAATACAATGCTCTCTGAAAGCAGTCTGAAGTATAGATCTAAGCACGTATCTATAAGTTTCATCTCTCTTTTAACCAATATTAACGGCTCTTTGTAGGACTGTGGAAGGAATGTACTCTAGGCAGTTTGCCATGATATTTCGCTACATGCATCGATTATCTATGCAGAATTCTACAGACGATTAGGTGCTTCTATTTTTGTAAAGAAATTTACTTGATGATCTATAACGGCTCTGGTCAACGGCCATGAATATGCTCGGATACATACCAGGCCAAATGAGAGTCTGGTTCAGTGTTAGAGATGACTACACTTGGTAAACCTTAACTGCTGGTGATTAAACGTTTAGAAGATCGAGAAATTCAAATCCTCCAATAAGATTAAAAAAGTGTGCGATAGGGCAGTCTGTAGTGCAAGATGAACCGTGCGAGTCTGAAAGACATTAAGGTTCTATAGCCCAAAGATTATTGGGATAGATACGTAACGTTATCATTATAGAATCTTGATGAAGTGAGTGAAGGTTGGAAAAGACCCTCGAAATTTTCTATAGACGCAAGTTTAACTTACCGAACAAGTACTCGAACACTATTACTAAGGGAGAAAATGAGTAAGAACATAAGCCGGCATATATGCTGTTCGTGTTAAGGAATTGGAATAAATGTAAACAGAACAATAAACCACCTTGTTTTACATCTTGTTTTTATACCTTCTTTTAAAGTTACATCAAGATCATCTTCATGTCCAATTTGTTGGGCCTTTAAGGCGGAGACGTTTACACAAAATAATAATCATAACTGATTAAAGCAAGAATTATGCCGTTGTGAATGACATGTTGATTTTCTTCAGCTGTTGTTCCTAATCATCTATACCGGATTGTTTTCCATTCTGCCAATTCTACATGAACTTTCTTAGCAGAATACACAAAACCCTGAATACTTCATATCGGCTCTTTTACACTAAATTGTGGCACGTTCACAAACCTATCTTTCAGCTACTTTTTTATCTACAGGTAAGTAATCTTTTCCGGTTGGAACTGATGGTAGCTGTTTTTGTCCTGGAATTCGCATATCCTCTTTCACACACCAACCTCGTTCGTGCTTAGACCATTTCACTCCTGAAGTTTTTGCTCGTTATCTTGTGTGTGTCCTGCTACAATTTTGTTTTCTGTTCCAATATCAAAGCCGCTCGTGTTAAAGAATTCGAAAAAATGTAAACAGAACATTAAACCACATTTTTTTATATCTTGTTTATATACCTATCATTTAAAGTTACATAAATCGTCTACATGTTCATTTTATTAGGTATATAAAGCGGGGACGTTATTTCAAAATAATAATCATAACTGATTGGTTCAACAACTAAGCAATTTGCAATGACATATTGGTTTTCGATAGCTTTGTTCGTCATTATCTATATAACACTGACCTCTGATATGGTATTTGTACATGAAATCCCTTGGCAAAATGGAGAAAACCTTCAATATTTCATATCTGCTCTTTTACACTAACATGTGACTCGTTCACATTCCTTTCTTGAAGTCACTTGTTATGTACAGGTTAGTAACATTAGCCGGGTGGAGCTGATGGTAGCTGTGTGGGTCCTTAAAACTTGCATATCCTCTTTCACACAGCAAAATCTAACGATTGGGTTCATGCTTAGACCACTTCACCCGTGGAGTTGGAGGTACTTCCTAATTGAATCCTGAAAATGCTAAGCAGCAACGCCCGTCCATAGAAGTATCAACTTGGCGATACTGGGATCAACTCGTCAACACCGAGGTCGTCAGCGAACATCGTTTGGAAGAGAACTGAAAGGTATGTGTTTCTCCTATTCAGGATTCAATCGTTCAATTCTCGATACGCGATACTCGTGTGGCAAAGTTTCCAAATATCCGTACTAAATTCTCAACATTCATACTCATTACATTTCATTGAATAAGAAATACAGTTGTTATCTAAACATTGAAATCAATGTGTTATCATTCAAACTCAATCCCCAATTGTTAGGTATTAAACTATAAACCTCTCGCATATGAATCAGAGAACTTGCCCACTCATTCTAAATGGTGAGTGGAAGGCGCTCAGCTCAATTCAATTTTGCATCCCCAATTTTAGGCACTTACTGAGCGGGTTGTCATGGTTGGAGATTGCTGGTTTCAATTCCAGTAAACGGCTCACATAATTTTGTAGTGTTATCAGTAAATATTAAGTCCCTCCCTAACCCACCCTTTCATGGTGGAGATACTGTGGGCTTAGGCCATTTTGTAAAGATTCTAGTACAATACCGAGGTTATTATGTTATATCAGTGGTTATATTAAACCCTCCCAACCCACCCTGTTTACGATGAAATGAACGTTAAGAATATCTCAAGTATTTTCTGGAAATTAGCAATATATGTTTAGTTGTAAGGTTTTAGTTATAAGTAAGATTTTATGAAATATGATTATAGTTTAAGCAATAAGAATAATTCCCACCCAGCCACCCTAGCGAATACTTTAGATGCTCGATATACAAGTTATATATATAAGAATAATAAGAATTGAATTGAATAATGGTTAAATGAGTGACGATACAGTTCGTACTAGAGCACAAAAAAGAGGTAGAGGTGTACAAGTTGGAAGTATATTCAACATTGCAACTTCGAGTAGAAAGAAGCAAGTTAAACTAACTGAACAAGAATTTGCTAAACCAAGTTCAAAATTAGGTCCTGTAGAGAATTTTCCATCTAGTCCGGTAGCGAAGTCATACTCTGAGGATTTCGAGTATATCTTTCCGTTTGAAAGTAGTGTTATAAATAATAAACAGTCTAGTGTGAAAACAATAGTTCGCAAGAAGACAAAATGACGACCAGTGTGATGTTTTATTCGGACGTTAATAAACTCCCTAAATTTGATTTAAAAACGGATAATGACATCGTAGGATTTTTCGATGAGTTTGACGACGCGTGTCAAATGGCAGGCGTAACCGAAGATAAAAGGAAAGAGCTTTTGCCAAGCGTATTCAAGGGAAACGGTAGGCAATGGATTAAGGTGTTTTTAAAAAGATGGAATACTAGTGACATAGGTTATAAAGAGCTCCAAAAGAACATTATTGATGAGTTTACGAGAACTAATGTTACCTTGGACATAGAAGAAAAGATTAGGGAAAGGTTACATCTCGAGGATGAACCTATTATCAATTACGTCTACGATATGTTGGTGCTATTTGAAAGGTTAGACTCTAGTATGGATGATAAGAAATAGATTGGAATCTTAGTAGGTGGCCTTCAGCCATATTTTATGGAGAAAGTGGGGACGATTTCGTATTCCACAATAGACAAGTTTGTTGAAGATCTCCAGAAAATAGAGAAAAACAAATGTAAAGTAGACAAACGTGTAAAGAGAGAAAATGGAAAGGTTACGGTGAAGGATCTACTCAAGAAAATGCGTGAGCAAGTAGAAGAGGATGACAGTAACATAGAAGTAGACAAGTTATTACTAAAGAGAGAAATTAGGAATAGGGACGAAGTGAAAATTAAGCAAGAGCCCCAGAGTATCACCCAATTAGGTGAATTAGAGAAAAAGATAGGAAAGCTACAGCTGGCTTTAGCTGCGAAGTTTCAAGACCAGGATGATAGAGAAGATAGACGAGATAGGGAGTCTAAACAACAAAAGAACGGAAATAATTTTAGAGGAAACAAGAATTTTAGAAATAAAGCACGAAACTTATATCGGAATAACGGTAATAGAAGTTGGAACCGGGATAATGGTAATTTCAATAGGAATAGAGGCAATAATGACTATAATAATAGAAGGGAATATAGGAAAAACAATTGGCGTGGTAATCGTGGTGGAAGAAGGACAAATTATTGGCAACAACGTGGGAGTTGTTGTGGTAATCGTAGTAATGGTCCGTCATGGTGTCAAAATCAAGGGCATATGAATAGTCATGTGCAATATGTACCGGTTGTACCAAATCAGATTAACGGAACAACATATAATCAGGCTTCAAATACAAATAATTTAAACTCAGTAATACAGTAAATGACGGAGGCGCATTTACAGGAAGTAAAACAAAGATTAGAGAAATTGTAGCCTCTACAGTAAACGAGAATAATATGTTGTATGTACCGATAGAAGTCGATGGGCGTAAACATAAGGCATTAATCGATACAGGTTCGCAGATATCAATCGTAAATGAAAAGCTAGTTCCACCAAGCGCTAAATTAATTTCTAAACCAACACAAATACGTGGTATAACACAGAATGCGTTAATAGTAAACAAGATAGCTATTATAAGATTCAAGATGGCTGGTCAAACGTTTCATTTGGGGTTTCGTGTAGTAAAGGATTTTCTGTATCAAGTTTTGATCGGAAATGATTTTCTGGAAAGTCAAAATTGTCAAATAAATCACGGACAGAATAAATTAACATTACAGCGATGTGGAAAACCACGGTTTAGAAAGAGGGAAGGACAGGAATCTGTTACTGTATCGGAAAACGCATCTATTGGCTTGAGATATAGTATTAGACCGAAATGGGTTTTAGGTCACAAGGTAGGATTATTACCTAGGACGGAAACAACAGTAGAGGTCAATTTAGTCAACTCATGGAATAACAAGGAGTACTTGTTAGAACCAGACAGGAGTATAGAACGCCAATATAATGTTTTAATCCCGCGTGTACTTTTATCGGCACAGAATAACAAAATTGAGATAGTAAATCCATCTAACAGATTTCTTATGTTAAGAGCGAATGTAACATCAGGACAAGCAGAAGAATGTATAGATGAGGAAGAATTAAAGCAGGAAGGATTGTCGAATGAGGATATTTTAAAGTCAAGGGAAAACTTTGACAAGTCTCGATTAAAGTTTGGAGAAGAAACAAGGCCAGAGATTAAAGATTAAATTGAGAAGTTATGTTTTAAATACGCAGACATCTTTGCATGGCAAGAGGACGAGTTAGATCAAGTTAAGCATTTCCAGCATCATATCGAGTTAGAGACTAAAGTACCGTTCAGGAGACATCAGTATCCCATTCTAATCGTACTCAAGGACAAAGTAAAAGAACAGATTAATATTTTGCTAAAACAGGGCATTATTGAGGAAAGTTCAAGTGCTTATAATTCTCCTATGCTGTTTATACAGAAACCATCAGGGGGTATTCCTGCAGTTTTGGACTGTAGATTTTTGAATAGATGCGTTAAATTACATAGCATTGCGCTGCCTCCAATCCATCAGATATTAACATGCATAGGAGGACATAAATATTTTAGCATTTTAGATGTGAAATCTGCTTATCACCAAGTTCCCATCTCTGAAGAGTCTAGAGAGTATACTGCATTTAACATACCAGGCGTAGGAGCCTATTCATATCGTGTTTTGCCTATGGGATATCTCCGAGCGCCCGCTATCTACACAAAGATAATGGCAATGACCTTGGCCAATGTAAATCCAGAGTCCGTATCCTACTATATGGACGACGTGTTCCTTTACACCGATGAACAAGGGAAAATTTTAGATGTACTACAAAAAGTGTTACTAACAAAGTGGAGGGGTTCGGCCATGCGTTACGAAGTGTGACAAGCAGGATGGAGGGGCTAAAAATTGGTCAAAAATAGCGTTATGTAATATGTGGACGGCCCCTAGAACAGGAAATGAGACATAGATGTTAATAAAATAATTATTATTTTTTAAGTCACGAATAATAAATAATTATTTTTGTCAGAAAATCTTAAAGAAAATAAGTGAAATTTCAAAGAAAATCAGCCTTATGTAGATAGGTTCTGTGTACAAGGGCTTAAACTAAAAGATTTACGCACAAAGGTATTACGTTTGGTCCGGGACAGTAATTATTGGTTAACCATAATACAAACTACCTGTAATATAATTAATGGACAAAAATATAATAATAATAATAATAATAATAATAATAATAATAATAATAATAAGCTAGAAGCTAGTGTCTTTTTGTTTCCCGGAAGGAAACCAAAATTTGCCGGTTTTTTCAGGCCTCAAAACACTTGCTCCAACATAATTTCTTTTGGCTTTGTAGCTGGCCCCCCCTCAGAAACGACGGGCCCCCCTACATAAACCTGCTGGCTACACCCCTGGATAACAAATATGTTAATGAACAAGCAGGCAGTCTGCTTCGCCTTCTAAAATCTCTTAAATATGTGAGAAACACTGTCAGCAACAGACAGCAATGCCTCTTTCGCCCAACTGATTGATCTCACTTCTTAATTGTCACTAACTGAGAATTGGCGCCAATTCCGCTCTTTCGTTTATTCATAATAATATCACTAACTAACGATCAGCAAGTGTCGGCTTCCTATTCAAACATTTGTCTTCGACGTACTGAATAGATATACTATACAATTGTACATCCTTGAACATTTAAGACAATTAGGTTCTTTCATTTTATTCAAAATATGCATTCAACTACAGATCAGCAACTGTGTAAATACATCAACTATCAAACACACCTTCGCCATATTTACTCGATAACTCTTTAACTGTAAATATATGACAAATTACGACAATACGGTTGTTTCATTTTATTCTTGTGTATTTCTGTAACTAACGATCAGCAAAAGTCTACTTCAGCTTACAATCATTCTCTTGGCTCTACTGAATAGACTGACTTTTTAATTTTAAATACCTTACTAATAATGAGAATTTCGTTCCGTCAGATTATTCTTAAATATATCAGTAACTAACGACCAGCAAGACTCTGTTTGAGCTTGAAAAAGCCCCTTTCCACCTAGTGTGTGGTTTCAATTTTAAACAATAATTATCTGAAAAATATTGTTTTTTACTTTATTCTTAATTATACCTTTAACTAGCGATCGCCTATAAAACGTATTAGCTAACAAGCACACAATTTTGGCTTTAGTGAATACACTGAATTTTCAAAGTAGAATATGTGATAATTAACGTCAATAACCATTCTATGATTTTATTCTAAAATACTTTAGTCACTAAAAATCAGCAAGAGTCTGATTTATGTACGAATGACGCATTTCACCCTACTCAATGCGCTCAATTTTCCTTTGTAACATGTAACATTTGAAGACTGCTGCTTTCTTTCATTTTATTCCTACATATGTAAGTAAATAAATTTCAACGTCCAAACACTCTTTTCACCTTAAAGTATGGACTCACTTACCAATTGTGAATATATGGCCAATTACGAGAATATCATTGTTTCATTTAATTCTTAAATATGAATGCAATTACTGATTAGCAACAAAATGCAGAAAGGAAGAAACCAGTATAGGTGATTGACTAGAAACTACAATTGGAAAAAGGCTTAAATTTTTGGAACGGTGCGAAATTTGGAGAAAAAGAATAATCGATAAATACTCCCCTTTATGATACGCATTGCCGATTATTTAACCAAGAGTTCTTTCTGTAGTGTCTGTAAAGGGGCATGTACAGAAGTGAGAAATGATTAGGATATTTATGGTCGTATGTGAATGATGCGCAGTGAAGAGAGCGCAGGTTCTGCTAGTCGATTTGTAATTTACAAACGCTCCTTTCTTTCAATTTTAAGTATGTTAGTAACTAACGATTAGGAAGAGTGTGCTACATCAACCAAAGACTCCGTTGGCCTTATTGAATAGCCTCACTTTTCAATTGTAATAATCTGACTTTTTGATACAATTCCTTTCTTACATTTTATACTTAAACAGACCACTAAGCGATGATACCAAGAGTCTGTTTCATCTTCGAAAAACTCTTTGGTACTACTGAATGAGCTCTTTTGAATTGTAAATGATAGAAACATTATGATAATTCCGTTTTCTCTCTTGTATATAATGCGTGAGAAGGTAATGTTCATTATAGTCTATTTTCACTTTCCAACTCTTGTTTCGCTATATTAAATAGCGCAGCTTTACAACCGTAAATAGCTAACAATTTATGGCAATTCCGTTAAATCATTTTATTCTTAAATGTGTCAGAGGTAACGATCTGGAAGAATCTGCGTGAGTTTCCCTACTCCTTTCGCGCTGCTAACTGATCTCACTTCTCAATTTTAAATATCTGAAAATTTTCGACTCCGTTATCTCATTCTAAACTTAAATCTATCAGTAACAAACGATCAGGGAAAGTCTATTTCAGGTTCCAAATACTCCCTTCGCCGTACTGAATGAAATTTTTACCATATTAAAGTATGTGACGATTCGGACAATTCCGTTCTTTCATTTTACACTTAAATATGTCAGTAACTAACAATCAACAAAGGTCTGCTTCAACTTTCAGATACTCCTTTCACCTTAATTAATGGCCTCACTGTTAAATTCACATATCCGATAATTTTTCGACAATTCCGTCCCTTTAATTTTACTCATTAAATCGTGAGAAAATATTGATCAACAATAGTTTAGCTCCGCGTTCAAACACTCTTTCGACCTATTGAATAGATGCGTTTTCAATTGTAAATATCTTACAATTAACGACATTTCCATTATTTCATTTTTTTTATATGTGTCGGAAACTAACAATCATCAAGAATCATCTTTAGGTCCTAAACAACCTTTTCGTCCTACCGAATACTGTATTAGTATTGCATTAGTATAGACAATACTGCATTAGTTTTGTCAATGAGTGACAAAATAAGATATTTGCATTGTTTCCTTTTATTCTTAAATACGTTTATAAAACAGATTACCAAGCGTCTGCTTCATTTTGCAATCACACCTTTCGGCCTGGTTAATTTTCAAAAATTTTTTTTTTCTTTTACTGAATTATCATTCTTCAGTTCAAAATATCCTACGATCAATTTTCACTTGTTTAATTTATTCTGATATACATCGGCAACTAAGATTCAGAAAAGTCTATGTAGCTTGAAAACACTCGTTTCGAACTACTTTGCATCTACTTTGAAAATGTGAATATCTGACAATTTTCAACAATTATCCTTATTTTTGTGTTAAATATAACTGAAACTATCGATCTGCAAATGTCTCCTTGAAATTCTAAACATTACTTTCCCACTTGCAAAAAAGACACACGTTTTAAAAGTAAATATCCGACAATGCACAAGATTCTAGGTTGTTCGAATTTAAACTTAAATATGTTAGTTACTAAAGATGTGGAAGATCTTACAATCAGGTTACAATCAATACCTTCGCCCTGGTGAAATTAATCATTTCTCATTTCAAAATGTCATTTTATTATTGGGAATTTCTATTTTTTCTTAAATACGTCAGTAACTAGCGATTAGCATGGGTGTACTTTGTCTTAAAAACACTCCTTACCGTACTAAATGGGATCGATTTTTAAATTGTAAATATCTAACAATCTACGACAATTCCATGATTTCATTTAATCCAAAATATTTCAGTGACTACTGTTACGAAAGGTCTGGTTTATATACATAAACATAGCTTTCGCCCTGGTCAATGGATTAACTTGTCAATTTTAAGATATTTTACATTTACCTTTGCTCCAACCTCTCATTTTATTCTTAGATATGTCAGTAATAAACGATCAGAAAGAGTTAGCTTTATCTTCCATTTACTCCTTTTGTCTAGTGAAAGTATTCACTTATCAATTGTAACAATCTGATTACGACTATTCCCTACTTTCACTCATTGTTATATGTCTTGAACTAACGATCATAAACAGTCTGCTTCACCTTATTAACATTAATTTCGTTCTGCTGAATAGGATCACTATTGAATTGTTAATGTATGGCAAAATTTACGATTGTATCGGTCATTCATTTTATTGCTAGATATGTTAGTAATCAATGCTCAACAAGAGGGTTCTTCGTAACGAAATCTCCTTTCGTCTAACTGAATGGACTCAGTTACCAATTTTGAATATTCGACAAATTACAACGATTTCATTATTTCATTTCACTCTCAAATATTTCGACAAGTGCATATTAGCAAAAGTTTACTTCAGCTTCCAAACACTCCCTTCGCCCCAGTTACTCTCCTTATTTTCCAATTGTAAATATCTGCCAGGTTACGATAATTCAGTTCTTTTAATCTGATTTCCTCTATTCCTTTCTCACATTTTTTCCTATATAAAGATTGAACTAAGGATGATCTATACTCTGGTTCAAATTTCAAAATACAATTTTGCCCAGCTGAATGGGATATCTTTTCAAATGTAAACATATGACAATTCACGATTGTCCCGTGCATTCATTTCATTCCTAAATGTCAGTAACTAACGATTAACAATAGCCTGCTTTGTATTGGAAACGCTCCATTTGCCCTAAAGCTTATTTTATAGCCAACAGTTTGGTTGCTTTGTGAAGACCAGTGTTAACACACTGGAGACTTTCTTTAAATAATATATCCGTATGAGCAAAATTCTTTGGATAAAACTGTCTCTTCCACGATAACGATCAAGAACCAGGCGAGAGCGTTATGGGTGCTAGGTAAATTTCTTAAGCTAAAAGAATTCTAAAAACTATTGCAGTTTCATATAAACGGGAAATATAGCTATTGCTTGATTATCATTGATTAGTAATTATTTTACATTTGGTATACCAACATATTTCAATCCCAACGGCCCACCTAAAACAAGCCACTGTTCGTTCCCAAGGCTATACGTCTGATAAACCCTCGTCTTATTAAAGGAAGAAGTAAATCCACGGCTTTTTAAAAGGTACGCCATTTTATAATGTAAGCTCTAAAAGAAATACTGCTTCGTTTTTAAGACCTAGGTACACAACACAAGATGAAGGCTTCGGATTCATTGTTGAATTTCTTTACTAGCTGTAAGCCAATAGGAATCAAGTCATAGATGGCGATGTCCACTGCTGACTTCTAAATTTCACAGCATTGTAAGAAGAACATAAGCCGGCATATGCAGTTTAGCATTACCGCACACCTCGAAATTTTACCCTCGAACTATTGGCGCACGTGTTGCACTCTAAACTAGTAATCCCCGACCATCCCCGAAATTATTACTTTTAATACCACGTGACTTAGAGATCGATATCATCTCTTATTAATATCTCTTTTCAGTAATTGTAGAATACTATTACAATGAAGTCTAGTGACATCTCTCCTAAAGTTTCTCATTTTAAGGCGGTTTCTTACGTAGTGGATGATTTTACAGAAAGCTTCACAAGCTCGGGGTGCTCGTCCTATCGCAAGTAACCCAGCGACTTGTCCATCATTTTATCGCGCTTTCTCTTTACTATACCTAATGAGCTCACCATGATATTCATTCTTTCTCAGCTAAAGACTTCTTGTTCCGCACGTCACAGGGATTTGCATTTGCAAGTCCCAAAAACAATATGAGCTGCCGCACTTTTCCCAATTCAAGCAGCCCGCTCTCGTCGGTTGTACTGCATGCAAACTGATTCCACTCGTTCTAATGCAGGTATCATGGCGGATCTCGACATCTGCTGATTTTATCTAATTATCTAAATGCATTCTCATATCTACAATGAGTAATACCAAATTTCTGCAGAGGGCCACAGTAGGCAGCCTTGTAGGTATGCCATATGTAAGTAATTTTCCAACAGATTTTAGTTTATTAGATCGTGTAAGTTCTAAATAAAAATCCTAATCTGACTACGCCTCATAAAATATTACTATGTCTGGTTGTTTGTATTGCATGCTAACTGCTTGCATTCGTATTCATAAGAGAACAACATGTATCTCGACATCTCTTCTTAGTAAAATATCTGTATGTTTCTGTATGTCGGTAATAAAATGTTGTCTAAATACAGTCTAAAGTATAGTTCTAAGCACATATCTGTGTGTTTCGACTTTCTTCTTGCCAATGTTAACGGCTCTTGGCTGGACTACGCAGGGAAAGTACTCAAGGTACTTTGCCAAGATATTCCGCTAAATGATGCGATCATCTATGCAAATTCTACAGACGATCTGGTGCTTCTATTTTAGTAAAGGAATTACTTGGTAATCTAGAATGGCTCTGGTCAACGGCCATGAATATGGTCGCATACATACCAGCCCAAAAGACTGTCTGGTACAGTGTTAGAGTTAAGTAAACTTCCTTAGCCTCAACTGTTGGCGTTTAATTTGGTAGATTTTGTGGAGTAACTTTCTGCTCTTGAGAAGAAACCCTTGAGTCGATGGAGAGGACACGCAAGGTCTGTGCACGTCACCAGAAATTCATCTTGTTGATCATTCAGTCTGAGGTATGAAAGGTGTCAAAAAGATCTTTGCTCACCGGTGAGAAATCGTTTAGAAGATCGGGAAATTCTAATCCTCCAATAAGTTAATAAGAGTGTGAGATCAGTCTGTAGTGCAAGATGAACTGTACGAGCCAGAAAGACTTTAAGGTTCTAGAGCCTGTATAGGTCTATAAATCCATAGCGTTATCAATACAGGTTCTTGATGATGTGTGCCAAGGATGCAAAAGACCCCACGAAATTTTTTATGGACTCAAGTTTAACTTTCAGGCTAAGCGAAAGTTAATAGCGGAGTCTATTACTTTCTTTCGGCTGCGAGACGATCACTTTCTTTGACTATTCCCAACAGGGGAATTTTAGGGCATCTGGAGCAAGATGTGGGAAGTGAGCCTAAGAAGTTTTATATCTTTCAGGTGTACTTAACTAAAAATCACCCAATCTAACCTAAGTAAAAAAATCTTTCAATTGATTACTTTGTTGCTGTCTCTGTTCTACCAGTCTTGTATAACATCTTTGTATCGCGTATCAGTGCTTTACACCGCTAACTTTAGTAATTCATCGGCCGGACTTGTCTCACAGGCCCGCAGAGGTTCAGTTGCCACATCTAGCTGGACAAAATGTAAAAAACCTAGAAATAGTGAGAAACCGATGGGAATTCTTGGGGCAAGGTCCCAAGTGGTGGGAAAAGACCACAAAGGTGCCAAATTACACATGGGGAAGTATGTCGGATCCGACGAAGAAGATTAATTGTATGCAATGTAGAATCAGCTGATCGACAGTTTCCGTGCTAGACCTTACGTCTGCAGCATATAACAAAGACAACTGTTGGTCAATGCCAGGAATATAGTGTTACAACTATAGATGAAGGTATGACGTAAATGTGACATGAATGAGGAGTGCCGTTGGTTTTTTGACTGAGCTATGGCGTGATAGGAAACACTAGCGAATAAGATCGTATACTTTATTTAGGAATAGGTATAATGAATTAACAGGTAAAAACAATTCTCCACCAGTTACCAGGTTCTAATGATTATACATGTGCAGAGTAATGATTGTAGTGTGTTCATAATAATTATGACGTGCATTTGTTTACATAACTTTTTTCTTCTTGTACTTTCAAAAATGCAAGTACTTCTTGTACTCGTACGCTCACACAACGAGTCTTCTTCGACGCCTGGAGAGGTGAACCCAATAGCTGCAAGAGAACTAATAGTGTTTACACCTGTATAATAGACAAATTAAGGTTACAAAACTGTGATGAGGATGTAGCAGAGCGCGTCAGAGAGGTTACGGATAGTTGTTGTATACATGTCAAAGAGAAACGGCAAAAATGTCATCGTGCAATGAATACCTTTGTAATCAAATATGGTAAATGACTCGACAGTACAGTGGAGTTTTCTGCAAACTTCACTGAATACAGTGACATTACGACGACCAGGATCATTTAGTATAGGTGTGACACTGAGAACATCTGTAGGGCGTCCAAGAGAAGTGTTTGAAGAAGCAAGTGAGAAAGCAAAGAGAAAATGGTAGCAGTCTTTAGTACAACATCGACAACTGAAGAGGTAGTGTATGCAGCTAACAATGGGTTTACGTGCAAAAGAAAAACGTGATGCTTCTTATATTGTGAAAGAGATTGATATGTCACCCAGGAGGGATCGCGAATCAAAAAGGCGTACATGAGTCCAGATACGACAGTACCAATTAAGATTACATACGATGAGGCATTAGCAATATATGTTGACGCGAAATTAACATAGAAACAATACAAGTTAGTTCGTAACCAGGCAAAAGTTCAAAATGCAAATATCTATTCGTCTAACTATAAACAGTTAGAGGCAAAGAAAGCGTGCTACCCATCCGATCGTATCACAGACGTATATGCGGAAGTGCAGTTGCAAGCGTTACTTGATCATACTAACGAGCAGCTGATCACCAGAAACAGTACAATACTGCGAGAGATCAATCAGGAAGTTGAAATGACCATGATCTTCAAATGGTGTTTGTGATGGCGCGTCAAGTCAGAGCGCATACGAACAAGGTTATAGTTCAGATACAGAAGACGATATACATGACGATACTTATTTGTTTGTTATTTCGTTAGTGTCTGTAAAATTACAATATGATTAAGAGACATTCTGGCATAATCCACGGCGATTGACAATTCGCTATTGTCAGCCAACCAAGCTAGTGTTCACGAAAGAAACAGTTGAATTAACACGTTCAAAAATTACTAAGATACAGCAGCAACTACAATCTCACTCACCAACAACTATTCTTTACAATGATCATCAAATAGTATTGAAACACAGATTAATGCTGACAATGGTAGATGTGAAGGTCTGTAGTGATGTCACAAACTATCATATTAACGATGTTACATCTGCGGTACATCTTCAAAGCAAATGAACGATCCTCACAAAACTACAGCTCTACCACCTGTATGAATTTTGTTAAGCTAGATGTAGCAATTGAACCAGTGTGAGGACAACAGAAGCGGGCCTGGTTATACAAGGCATACACGTACCTAATTACCTTAGGATCTCCTAATAGATTTTCCGGCCAATAACCTGAATGTGAATCCTTTACAAGATTACGACCATAACTCTAATACAACTGTTACAGAGAATTGTTAAGTTTCGTGGACTTCTATCTGAAAACTAGCTTGGAAAAGTCGCAAAGGAACAAGATGCTGAGCAATAACCATTGATTATCCTTATGTCGTATAAAACCTAGGGCAATAAGACGAAACCAACTGCAATGGACGTGTAGTAGAGCTTTCATTCTTACGACCCGGTCTTGGATAAAAATGTACATGGAGTCTTTGCTGTTATGGAATATTCGAACAACGTTTTTATTAAGAGTGTTATACTTTACTTCCTTGTTAAAGGGTCGAAAACTAAATGGCACTTACACAATTTAAACTGTCCTTGCAAATGGCAGAATACTCGAAGTCAATCATAACCTGTTGAACATCTTAATAATATATAAACAATCACACAATAAACAATTTTTTAAACGTACGATTGAATGATTCTTTATTACGCGAATGTGATATCTAAATGAATTGCTTGTTAACTTAAATGTGTCCTGCTACGGTTTTGTGTTCTCTTCGCGTACCAAAGCAGCTTGTGTTAAAGGATTCCAAAATATATAACAGAACAATAAACCACCTTCATGTTTTTAGCTTTTCCTTACACCTTCATTTGACGTTTCATAAAGATCGTCTTCATGTCCATTTTTTTAGATCTATAAAGCGGGGACGATATCACAAAATAATAATCATAACTGATTGGATCAACAATTAAGCCGTTGTCAAAGACATGTTTTTTTACAGCTGTTGTTCGTTACCATCTATATCAGATTGATTTCCGCACTGCCATTTCTGCATGAACTCTCTGCAGAATACAGAAAACCTTGAATAGTTCATATCAGCTCTTTTACACTAACATGTGGTTCGTCGACAATCCTATCTTACAATCACTTTTTATCTACAGGTAAGTAGGATTATCAGGCTGGAGCTGTTGGAAGCTTTGTGGGTCCTTAAAATTTGCATATCCTCTTTCACACACCAAAGTCTTTCGATCGGGTACATGCTTAGTCAACTTCGCTCATCCTTTTGGAGGTATTTCCGAATTGAATCCTGAACAGCTGCCGTGTTAGTAGGGAGAAAAGTGCCCATATTGAAGCTTTGTAATACCTGATATGGCTTATACCAGGGAGGACATGTATCCTTCTTCATACGGGCAAATTAGAAATGTGTAATCATGACTATTTTTTCAGGATTGAGTTTTGTTTGGTTAAAGACTAACTTTCACAATTCTTCTTTTTGTAGGATCTTGTAAGCTGCCAACTATTCACTGCTGAGAATAGCTGAGGTCGTGTCACAGCCTGTAGCATTATGAAAAAATTCAAGCAATCTTTTAATGACGCTAAAGTTTTTTTAAATTTAATAATTTCGTATCATTTCCTTTCAGTAGTGCATCTATTGACCTTAAAAGAATCAGCAACTGCTTATGAAGTCTTCTAGTAAGATTCTTAAAAGATCTGAATCAGTCACATCAACAGCTTCAGATTTCCCGTTTGTAGTTTCTTCCATTATTCTTGTCCATAAACAGCTACTTTTATTTTTTGAACACTGTTTGCAACATTTGAAGACGTCTAGTATTGTTCTCCAAGTTTCTCAACAACTGTGATTGAATTGTCATGGCTTCAATGGCAAAATAAAAGTGGATCCTTGCAGATATTTCCCGAACGCTCTTTTTTCTCTTTTGGTACTTGCTAACGAGTTAATCACCCCAGAAAATTTCGTAGCCTACATTAAATACTATTCGATAATAATATCACTTGAAACTTCGCTCAAGAAGTCCTCTTTTTCAGCGATTTGTTCCTTGAGAATGTTCCTTGATTTGTTAATTTCTTGTAATCCTCTGACACCGTATTTGCCTTAAGTGCTTCCATCTGTTGAATATAGTGATGTGCAAATTTTTCATAGAAAAGACGACCAGCTGCGTAAGAAAATGGAAACATTAATTTAATTGCCATCAAATGAAGTTTTTAGTCCTCTGTTCAATTTAGTCCCTTTGGATTAATTCAATACGGTTATGACCTTCTCTATAACTGTTCGCAATGATAACTGTTCGCAAAATGTCACCGTATTAATTTTGAAATCTCTTAACATGGTTTTTGTGATGCAATTTCATTTTCTTGTAAATTTTGCGTAGTGATTTCCTCATCCAAACGTTGTTGAAAAGATCGCATATCCTAGATCTTGTCATCCCTTCCGACGGTTGTAAATGTCTTCATAACCACATGTAGAGGTTCCCGAGCAAAGTCTAGAAGTGAGTTCTCAATGATCTTGAGTAGGCACGGCCATTCAGCATTTTCACTAAAGTTGTCATAGTGTACAGGATATATGAAATTCCTTCTATACCATTTCCTGACATAATAGATAACTAAGTGCCTAGATATAACTAAGTGCAAACTTCTTAAAGGCGGTACAACATTGGACCGTTCACAAATTTTTTCAGCTGAGGTCCGATTTGAACACCTTTCCATTATAATAACTGATCTGATGTCATAACACATCTGCTTTATTCACTTTTCATGCACTAATTTACTGTATGCAGAGAGTAGAATATATAGTATTAGTACTTGATGTTAAAATATTGGAGAAATACAGAGGGACTACACTGCTTATAACAAAAGGAGAGGTGTGTATTTCACCAATTCACAATCGTTGTGGCGAAGGTTTCTCAAGATGAATAGCTATCCAAAGGTTGTTTGAGAATAGGAAATCGAGACGCGAAATGCGAGTGAAGATTTGAATCTTCCGGGGAAAACGGCATTGACACACGAAAAATATTAGAGGGAAAGTGGATATCAGAATGAAGAAATGTGATACGTTATTCTTATCAAGACAATGCTACCGTGGTATAAAAATTCTTTTTCATTCAAAACTTGGATATGGAGTATTTTCATCAAGTGACATATGAAAAAAATGACTTTTTCTGCTCTATGAAATGTGTGGCACTTAGTTACTAATCAAAGCATACAGTAACTAACCTAGTGAATCCTACACAACTTTGTATGTAAAACCTAGTGAGCAACAAGGCCGCTATTTAAACGCACACTTGATAGCCTCGAGTGTTTACACAGTTGAGAATTTCTTTAAGTAATAAATACGTAAGAACACAACTCTTTGGATTAAACCGTTTCTATCAGGTTAAGAATTAAGAAAAAGGTGACAGCGTTGAGAGTCCTAAGTAGATTTCTTCAGCAGGAATCACTCTCTAATAGTACTGTAGTTGCAATTGCTTGATTATCATTGATAAATTAATACTTATGTTTTTTACAATAGGCTAACAATTTAGTAAAAGGTTATTAGTCCTAATAAGAATTAAGGGGCTCTAAAAAACACTACTGCTTCGTTTTTGAGAGCTAGGTACAAAAGATCCTACAACCCCAGATTCGTTGTTAAATTCCTTTTCTAGCTGTAAACCAATAGGAATTAAAGAATTGATGCCGATGTCCGCTGCTGTCATCTAATTTTCACAGCATTGTAAGTAGGACATAGGCCGACATAAGACGTTTAGTCATACCGGACACCTCGAAATAGAACCCTCGAATTATTGGCACGCCTGTTGCACTCTAAACCACTAAATGAAAATCGGACATCCGCGTCCAACCTCAAATTATTTCTTGAATCACCGCATCACATAATCGATTTAATCTCTTATGAGCTCAACGCGATAATCATTCCTTCTAAACTAAATAAGTCTTGTTCCGTACGTCACTCAGTTTAAACTCGAATATTTCGAATTTGCATGTTTTAATGACAATATGAGCTGCCGTCTTTTCCCATTTCAACCCGCCATCTCTCGTCGGTTGTACTGCATGCAAACTTATTCTACTCGTTCTAATGAATGTATCATGGCGCTTCTCTACATCTACTGTTATTATCTTTTTATCTAAATACGTCCTGACATCTACTATTAGTAATCTTTTGCCATATGAAGGCAATTTTACAACAAATTTTATGAGTATTAAAGTGTGTAAGTTGTAATTGAAAAATGCTAATCTCACTACGCTTCTTATCAAATATTACTAAGTCTGGTTGTTTGTAGTGCATGCTAACTGCTTGCATTCTTTTTGATAAGAGAACAACAAGTGTCTCGACATCTCCTCTTAATTAAAGATCTGTAATTTGATAATACAATGCTCTCTGAAAGCAGTCTGAAGTATAGATCTAAGCACGTATCTATAAGTTTCATCTCTCTTTTAACCAATATTAACGGCTCTTTGTAGGACTGTGGAAGGAATGTACTCTAGGCAGTTTGCCATGATATTTCGCTACATGCATCGATTATCTATGCAGAATTCTACAGACGATTAGGTGCTTCTATTTTTGTAAAGAAATTTACTTGATGATCTATAACGGCTCTGGTCAACGGCCATGAATATGCTCGGATACATACCAGGCCAAATGAGAGTCTGGTTCAGTGTTAGAGATGACTACACTTGGTAAACCTTAACTGCTGGTGATTAAACGTTTAGAAGATCGAGAAATTCAAATCCTCCAATAAGATTAAAAAAGTGTGCGATAGGGCAGTCTGTAGTGCAAGATGAACCGTGCGAGTCTGAAAGACATTAAGGTTCTATAGCCCAAAGATTATTGGGATAGATACGTAACGTTATCATTATAGAATCTTGATGAAGTGAGTGAAGGTTGGAAAAGACCCTCGAAATTTTCTATAGACGCAAGTTTAACTTACCGAACAAGTACTCGAACACTATTACTAAGGGAGAAAATGAGTAAGAACATAAGCCGGCATATATGCTGTTCGTGTTAAGGAATTGGAATAAATGTAAACAGAACAATAAACCACCTTGTTTTACATCTTGTTTTTATACCTTCTTTTAAAGTTACATCAAGATCATCTTCATGTCCAATTTGTTGGGCCTTTAAGGCGGAGACGTTTACACAAAATAATAATCATAACTGATTAAAGCAAGAATTATGCCGTTGTGAATGACATGTTGATTTTCTTCAGCTGTTGTTCCTAATCATCTATACCGGATTGTTTTCCATTCTGCCAATTCTACATGAACTTTCTTAGCAGAATACACAAAACCCTGAATACTTCATATCGGCTCTTTTACACTAAATTGTGGCACGTTCACAAACCTATCTTTCAGCTACTTTTTTATCTACAGGTAAGTAATCTTTTCCGGTTGGAACTGATGGTAGCTGTTTTTGTCCTGGAATTCGCATATCCTCTTTCACACACCAACCTCGTTCGTGCTTAGACCATTTCACTCCTGAAGTTTTTGCTCGTTATCTTGTGTGTGTCCTGCTACAATTTTGTTTTCTGTTCCAATATCAAAGCCGCTCGTGTTAAAGAATTCGAAAAAATGTAAACAGAACATTAAACCACATTTTTTTATATCTTGTTTATATACCTATCATTTAAAGTTACATAAATCGTCTACATGTTCATTTTATTAGGTATATAAAGCGGGGACGTTATTTCAAAATAATAATCATAACTGATTGGTTCAACAACTAAGCAATTTGCAATGACATATTGGTTTTCGATAGCTTTGTTCGTCATTATCTATATAACACTGACCTCTGATATGGTATTTGTACATGAAATCCCTTGGCAAAATGGAGAAAACCTTCAATATTTCATATCTGCTCTTTTACACTAACATGTGACTCGTTCACATTCCTTTCTTGAAGTCACTTGTTATGTACAGGTTAGTAACATTAGCCGGGTGGAGCTGATGGTAGCTGTGTGGGTCCTTAAAACTTGCATATCCTCTTTCACACAGCAAAATCTAACGATTGGGTTCATGCTTAGACCACTTCACCCGTGGAGTTGGAGGTACTTCCTAATTGAATCCTGAAAATGCTAAGCAGCAACGCCCGTCCATAGAAGTATCAACTTGGCGATACTGGGATCAACTCGTCAACACCGAGGTCGTCAGCGAACATCGTTTGGAAGAGAACTGAAAGGTATGTGTTTCTCCTATTCAGGATTCAATCGTTCAATTCTCGATACGCGATACTCGTGTGGCAAAGTTTCCAAATATCCGTACTAAATTCTCAACATTCATACTCATTACATTTCATTGAATAAGAAATACAGTTGTTATCTAAACATTGAAATCAATGTGTTATCATTCAAACTCAATCCCCAATTGTTAGGTATTAAACTATAAACCTCTCGCATATGAATCAGAGAACTTGCCCACTCATTCTAAATGGTGAGTGGAAGGCGCTCAGCTCAATTCAATTTTGCATCCCCAATTTTAGGCACTTACTGAGCGGGTTGTCATGGTTGGAGATTGCTGGTTTCAATTCCAGTAAACGGCTCACATAATTTTGTAGTGTTATCAGTAAATATTAAGTCCCTCCCTAACCCACCCTTTCATGGTGGAGATACTGTGGGCTTAGGCCATTTTGTAAAGATTCTAGTACAATACCGAGGTTATTATGTTATATCAGTGGTTATATTAAACCCTCCCAACCCACCCTGTTTACGATGAAATGAACGTTAAGAATATCTCAAGTATTTTCTGGAAATTAGCAATATATGTTTAGTTGTAAGGTTTTAGTTATAAGTAAGATTTTATGAAATATGATTATAGTTTAAGCAATAAGAATAATTCCCACCCAGCCACCCTAGCGAATACTTTAGATGCTCGATATACAAGTTATATATATAAGAATAATAAGAATTGAATTGAATAATGGTTAAATGAGTGACGATACAGTTCGTACTAGAGCACAAAAAAGAGGTAGAGGTGTACAAGTTGGAAGTATATTCAACATTGCAACTTCGAGTAGAAAGAAGCAAGTTAAACTAACTGAACAAGAATTTGCTAAACCAAGTTCAAAATTAGGTCCTGTAGAGAATTTTCCATCTAGTCCGGTAGCGAAGTCATACTCTGAGGATTTCGAGTATATCTTTCCGTTTGAAAGTAGTGTTATAAATAATAAACAGTCTAGTGTGAAAACAATAGTTCGCAAGAAGACAAAATGACGACCAGTGTGATGTTTTATTCGGACGTTAATAAACTCCCTAAATTTGATTTAAAAACGGATAATGACATCGTAGGATTTTTCGATGAGTTTGACGACGCGTGTCAAATGGCAGGCGTAACCGAAGATAAAAGGAAAGAGCTTTTGCCAAGCGTATTCAAGGGAAACGGTAGGCAATGGATTAAGGTGTTTTTAAAAAGATGGAATACTAGTGACATAGGTTATAAAGAGCTCCAAAAGAACATTATTGATGAGTTTACGAGAACTAATGTTACCTTGGACATAGAAGAAAAGATTAGGGAAAGGTTACATCTCGAGGATGAACCTATTATCAATTACGTCTACGATATGTTGGTGCTATTTGAAAGGTTAGACTCTAGTATGGATGATAAGAAATAGATTGGAATCTTAGTAGGTGGCCTTCAGCCATATTTTATGGAGAAAGTGGGGACGATTTCGTATTCCACAATAGACAAGTTTGTTGAAGATCTCCAGAAAATAGAGAAAAACAAATGTAAAGTAGACAAACGTGTAAAGAGAGAAAATGGAAAGGTTACGGTGAAGGATCTACTCAAGAAAATGCGTGAGCAAGTAGAAGAGGATGACAGTAACATAGAAGTAGACAAGTTATTACTAAAGAGAGAAATTAGGAATAGGGACGAAGTGAAAATTAAGCAAGAGCCCCAGAGTATCACCCAATTAGGTGAATTAGAGAAAAAGATAGGAAAGCTACAGCTGGCTTTAGCTGCGAAGTTTCAAGACCAGGATGATAGAGAAGATAGACGAGATAGGGAGTCTAAACAACAAAAGAACGGAAATAATTTTAGAGGAAACAAGAATTTTAGAAATAAAGCACGAAACTTATATCGGAATAACGGTAATAGAAGTTGGAACCGGGATAATGGTAATTTCAATAGGAATAGAGGCAATAATGACTATAATAATAGAAGGGAATATAGGAAAAACAATTGGCGTGGTAATCGTGGTGGAAGAAGGACAAATTATTGGCAACAACGTGGGAGTTGTTGTGGTAATCGTAGTAATGGTCCGTCATGGTGTCAAAATCAAGGGCATATGAATAGTCATGTGCAATATGTACCGGTTGTACCAAATCAGATTAACGGAACAACATATAATCAGGCTTCAAATACAAATAATTTAAACTCAGTAATACAGTAAATGACGGAGGCGCATTTACAGGAAGTAAAACAAAGATTAGAGAAATTGTAGCCTCTACAGTAAACGAGAATAATATGTTGTATGTACCGATAGAAGTCGATGGGCGTAAACATAAGGCATTAATCGATACAGGTTCGCAGATATCAATCGTAAATGAAAAGCTAGTTCCACCAAGCGCTAAATTAATTTCTAAACCAACACAAATACGTGGTATAACACAGAATGCGTTAATAGTAAACAAGATAGCTATTATAAGATTCAAGATGGCTGGTCAAACGTTTCATTTGGGGTTTCGTGTAGTAAAGGATTTTCTGTATCAAGTTTTGATCGGAAATGATTTTCTGGAAAGTCAAAATTGTCAAATAAATCACGGACAGAATAAATTAACATTACAGCGATGTGGAAAACCACGGTTTAGAAAGAGGGAAGGACAGGAATCTGTTACTGTATCGGAAAACGCATCTATTGGCTTGAGATATAGTATTAGACCGAAATGGGTTTTAGGTCACAAGGTAGGATTATTACCTAGGACGGAAACAACAGTAGAGGTCAATTTAGTCAACTCATGGAATAACAAGGAGTACTTGTTAGAACCAGACAGGAGTATAGAACGCCAATATAATGTTTTAATCCCGCGTGTACTTTTATCGGCACAGAATAACAAAATTGAGATAGTAAATCCATCTAACAGATTTCTTATGTTAAGAGCGAATGTAACATCAGGACAAGCAGAAGAATGTATAGATGAGGAAGAATTAAAGCAGGAAGGATTGTCGAATGAGGATATTTTAAAGTCAAGGGAAAACTTTGACAAGTCTCGATTAAAGTTTGGAGAAGAAACAAGGCCAGAGATTAAAGATTAAATTGAGAAGTTATGTTTTAAATACGCAGACATCTTTGCATGGCAAGAGGACGAGTTAGATCAAGTTAAGCATTTCCAGCATCATATCGAGTTAGAGACTAAAGTACCGTTCAGGAGACATCAGTATCCCATTCTAATCGTACTCAAGGACAAAGTAAAACAACAGATTAATATTTTGCTAAAACAGGGCATTATTGAGGAAAGTTCAAGTGCTTATAATTCTCCTATGCTGTTTATACAGAAACCATCAGGGGGTATTCCTGCAGTTTTGGACTGTAGATTTTTGAATAAATGCGTTAAATTACATAGCATTGCGCTGCCTCCAATCCATCAGATATTAACATGCATAGGAGGACATAAATATTTTAGCATTTTAGATGTGAAATCTGCTTATCACCAAGTTCCCATCTCTGAAGAGTCTAGAGAGTATACTGCATTTAACATACCAGGCGTAGGAGCCTATTCATATCGTGTTTTGCCTATGGGATATCTCCGAGCGCCCGCTATCTACACAAAGATAATGGCAATGACCTTGGCCAATGTAAATCCAGAGTCCGTATCCTACTATATGGACGACGTGTTCCTTTACACCGATGAACAAGGGAAAATTTTAGATGTACTACAAAAAGTGTTACTAACAAAGTGGAGGGGTTCGGCCATGCGTTACGAAGTGTGACAAGCAGGATGGAGGGGCTAAAAATTGGTCAAAAATAGCGTTATGTAATATGTGGACGGCCCCTAGAACAGGAAATGAGACATAGATGTTAATAAAATAATTATTATTTTTTAAGTCACGAATAATAAATAATTATTTTTGTCAGAAAATCTTAAAGAAAATAAGTGAAATTTCAAAGAAAATCAGCCTTATGTAGATAGGTTCTGTGTACAAGGGCTTAAACTAAAAGATTTACGCACAAAGGTATTACGTTTGGTCCGGGACAGTAATTATTGGTTAACCATAATACAAACTACCTGTAATATAATTAATGGACGAAAATATAATAATAATAATAATAATAATAATAATAATAATAATAAGCTAGAAGCTAGTGTCTTTTTGTTTCCCGGAAGGAAACCAAAATTTGCCGGTTTTTTCAGGCCTCAAAACACTTGCTCCAACATAATTTCTTTTGGCTTTGAGCTGGCCCCCCCTCAGAAACGACGGGCCCCCCTACATAAACCTGCTGGCTACACCCCTGGATAACAAATATGTTAATGAACAAGCAGGCAGTCTGCTTCGCTTTCTAAAATCTCTTAAATATGTGAGAAACACTGTCAGCAACAGACAGCAATGCCTCTTTCGCCCAACTGATTGATCTCACTTCTTAATTGTCACTAACTGAGAATTGGCGCCAATTCCGCTCTTTCGTTTATTCATAATAATATCACTAACTAACGATCAGCAAGTGTCGGCTTCCTATTCAAACATTTGTCTTCGACGTACTGAATAGATATACTATACAATTGTACATCCTTGAACATTTAAGACAATTAGGTTCTTTCATTTTATTCAAAATATGCATTCAACTACAGATCAGCAACTGTGTAAATACATCAACTATCAAACACACCTTCGCCATATTTACTCGATAACTCTTTAACTGTAAATATATGACAAATTACGACAATACGGTTGTTTCATTTTATTCTTGTGTATTTCTGTAACTAACGATCAGCAAAAGTCTACTTCAGCTTACAATCATTCTCTTGGCTCTACTGAATAGACTGACTTTTTAATTTTAAATACCTTACTAATAATGAGAATTTCGTTCCGTCAGATTATTCTTAAATATATCAGTAACTAACGACCAGCAAGACTCTGTTTGAGCTTGAAAAAGCCCCTTTCCACCTAGTGTGTGGTTTCAATTTTAAACAATAATTATCTGAAAAATATTGTTTTTTACTTTATTCTTAATTATACCTTTAACTAGCGATCGCCTATAAAACGTATTAGCTAACAAGCACACAATTTTGGCTTTAGTGAATACACTGAATTTTCAAAGTAGAATATGTGATAATTAACGTCAATAACCATTCTATGATTTTATTCTAAAATACTTTAGTCACTAAAAATCAGCAAGAGTCTGATTTATGTACGAATGACGCATTTCACCCTACTCAATGCGCTCAATTTTCCTTTGTAACATGTAACATTTGAAGACTGCTGCTTTCTTTCATTTTATTCCTACATATGTAAGTAAATAAATTTCAACGTCCAAACACTCTTTTCACCTTAAAGTATGGACTCACTTACCAATTGTGAATATATGGCCAATTACGAGAATATCATTGTTTCATTTAATTCTTAAATATGAATGCAATTACTGATTAGCAACAAAATGCAGAAAGGAAGAAACCAGTATAGGTGATTGACTAGAAACTACAATTGGAAAAAGGCTTAAATTTTTGGAACGGTGCGAAATTTGGAGAAAAAGAATAATCGATAAATACTCCCCTTTATGATACGCATTGCCGATTATTTAACCAAGAGTTCTTTCTGTAGTGTCTGTAAAGGGGCATGTACAGAAGTGAGAAATGATTAGGATATTTATGGTCGTATGTGAATGATGCGCAGTGAAGAGAGCGCAGGTTCTGCTAGTCGATTTGTAATTTACAAACGCTCCTTTCTTTCAATTTTAAGTATGTTAGTAACTAACGATTAGGAAGAGTGTGCTACATCAACCAAAGACTCCGTTGGCCTTATTGAATAGCCTCACTTTTCAATTGTAATAATCTGACTTTTTGATACAATTCCTTTCTTACATTTTATACTTAAACAGACCACTAAGCGATGATACCAAGAGTCTGTTTCATCTTCGAAAAACTCTTTGGTACTACTGAATGAGCTCTTTTGAATTGTAAATGATAGAAACATTATGATAATTCCGTTTTCTCTCTTGTATATAATGCGTGAGAAGGTAATGTTCATTATAGTCTATTTTCACTTTCCAACTCTTGTTTCGCTATATTAAATAGCGCAGCTTTACAACCGTAAATAGCTAACAATTTATGGCAATTCCGTTAAATCATTTTATTCTTAAATGTGTCAGAGGTAACGATCTGGAAGAATCTGCGTGAGTTTCCCTACTCCTTTCGCGCTGCTAACTGATCTCACTTCTCAATTTTAAATATCTGAAAATTTTCGACTCCGTTATCTCATTCTAAACTTAAATCTATCAGTAACAAACGATCAGGGAAAGTCTATTTCAGGTTCCAAATACTCCCTTCGCCGTACTGAATGAAATTTTTACCATATTAAAGTATGTGACGATTCGGACAATTCCGTTCTTTCATTTTACACTTAAATATGTCAGTAACTAACAATCAACAAAGGTCTGCTTCAACTTTCAGATACTCCTTTCACCTTAATTAATGGCCTCACTGTTAAATTCACATATCCGATAATTTTTCGACAATTCCGTCCCTTTAATTTTACTCATTAAATCGTGAGAAAATATTGATCAACAATAGTTTAGCTCCGCGTTCAAACACTCTTTCGACCTATTGAATAGATGCGTTTTCAATTGTAAATATCTTACAATTAACGACATTTCCATTATTTCATTTTTTTTATATGTGTCGGAAACTAACAATCATCAAGAATCATCTTTAGGTCCTAAACAACCTTTTCGTCCTACCGAATACTGTATTAGTATTGCATTAGTATAGACAATACTGCATTAGTTTTGTCAATGAGTGACAAAATAAGATATTTGCATTGTTTCCTTTTATTCTTAAATACGTTTATAAAACAGATTACCAAGCGTCTGCTTCATTTTGCAATCACACCTTTCGGCCTGGTTAATTTTCAAAAAATTTTTTTTTTCTTTTACTGAATTATCATTCTTCAGTTCAAAATATCCTACGATCAATTTTCACTTGTTTAATTTATTCTGATATACATCGGCAACTAAGATTCAGAAAAGTCTATGTAGCTTGAAAACACTCGTTTCGAACTACTTTGCATCTACTTTGAAAATGTGAATATCTGACAATTTTCAACAATTATCCTTATTTTTGTGTTAAATATAACTGAAACTATCGATCTGCAAATGTCTCCTTGAAATTCTAAACATTACTTTCCCACTTGCAAAAAAGACACACGTTTTAAAAGTAAATATCCGACAATGCACAAGATTCTAGGTTGTTCGAATTTAAACTTAAATATGTTAGTTACTAAAGATGTGGAAGATCTTACAATCAGGTTACAATCAATACCTTCGCCCTGGTGAAATTAATCATTTCTCATTTCAAAATGTCATTTTATTATTGGGAATTTCTATTTTTTCTTAAATACGTCAGTAACTAGCGATTAGCATGGGTGTACTTTGTCTTAAAAACACTCCTTACCGTACTAAATGGGATCGATTTTTAAATTGTAAATATCTAACAATCTACGACAATTCCATGATTTCATTTAATCCAAAATATTTCAGTGACTACTGTTACGAAAGGTCTGGTTTATATACATAAACATAGCTTTCGCCCTGGTCAATGGATTAACTTGTCAATTTTAAGATATTTTACATTTACCTTTGCTCCAACCTCTCATTTTATTCTTAGATATGTCAGTAATAAACGATCAGAAAGAGTTAGCTTTATCTTCCATTTACTCCTTTTGTCTAGTGAAAGTATTCACTTATCAATTGTAACAATCTGATTACGACTATTCCCTACTTTCACTCATTGTTATATGTCTTGAACTAACGATCATAAACAGTCTGCTTCACCTTATTAACATTAATTTCGTTCTGCTGAATAGGATCACTATTGAATTGTTAATGTATGGCAAAATTTACGATTGTATCGGTCATTCATTTTATTGCTAGATATGTTAGTAATCAATGCTCAACAAGAGGGTTCTTCGTAACGAAATCTCCTTTCGTCTAACTGAATGGACTCAGTTACCAATTTTGAATATTCGACAAATTACAACGATTTCATTATTTCATTTCACTCTCAAATATTTCGACAAGTGCATATTAGCAAAAGTTTACTTCAGCTTCCAAACACTCCCTTCGCCCCAGTTACTCTCCTTATTTTCCAATCGTAAATATCTGCCAGGTTACGATAATTCAGTTCTTTTAATCTGATTTCCTCTATTCCTTTCTCACATTTTTTCCTATATAAAGATTGAACTAAGGATGATCTATACTCTGGTTCAAATTTCAAAATACAATTTTGCCCAGCTGAATGGGATATCTTTTCAAATGTAAACATATGACAATTCACGATTGTCCCGTGCATTCATTTCATTCCTAAATGTCAGTAACTAACGATTAACAATAGCCTGCTTTGTATTGGAAACGCTCCATTTGCCCTAAAGCTTATTTTATAGCCAACAGTTTGGTTGCTTTGTGAAGACCAGTGTTAACACACTGGAGACTTTCTTTAAATAATATATCCGTATGAGCAAAATTCTTTGGATAAAACTGTCTCTTCCACGATAACGATCAAGAACCAGGCGAGAGCGTTATGGGTGCTAGGTAAATTTCTTAAGCTAAAAGAATTCTAAAAACTATTGCAGTTTCATATAAACGGGAAATATAGCTATTGCTTGATTATCATTGATTAGTAATTATTTTACATTTGGTATACCAACATATTTCAATCCCAACGGCCCACCTAAAACAAGCCACTGTTCGTTCCCAAGGCTATACGTCTGATAAACCCTCGTCTTATTAAAGGAAGAAGTAAATCCACGGCTTTTTAAAAGGTACGCCATTTTATAATGTAAGCTCTAAAAGAAATACTCGTTCGTTTTTAAGACCTAGGTACACAACACAAGATGAAGGCTTCGGATTCATTGTTGAATTTCTTTACTAGCTGTAAGCCAATAGGAATCAAGTCATAGATGGCGATGTCCACTGCTGACTTCTAAATTTCACAGCATTGTAAGAAGAACATAAGCCGGCATATGCAGTTTAGCCTTACCGCACACCTCGAAATTTTACCCTCGAACTATTGGCGCGCGTGTTGCACTCTAAACTAGTAATCCCCGACCATCCCCGAAATTATTACTTTTATCACCACGTGACTTAGAGATCGATATCATCTCTTATTAATATCTCTTTTCAGTAATTGTAGAATACTATTACAATGAAGTCTAGTGACATCTCTCCTAATGTTTCTCATTTTAAGGCGATTTCTTACGTAGTGGATGATTTTACAGAAAGCTTCACAAGCTCGGGGTGCTCGTCCTATCGCAAGTAACCCAGCGACTTGTCCATCATTTTATCGCGCTTTCTCTTTACTATACCTTATGAGCTCACCATGATATTCATTCTTTCTCAGCTAAAGACTTCTTGTTCCGCACGTCACAGGGATTTGCATTTGCAAATCCCAAAAACAATATGAGCTGCCGCACTTTTCCCAATTCAAGCAGCCCGCTCTCGTCGGTTGTACTGCATGCAAACTGATTCCACTCGTTCTAATGCAGGTATCATGGCGGATCTCGACATCTGCTGATTTTATCTAATTATCTAAATGCATTCTCATATCTACAATGAGTAATACCAAATTTCTGCAGAGGGCCACAGTAGGCAGCCTTGTAGATATGCCATATGTAAGTAATTTTCCAACAGATTTTAATTTATTACATCGTGTAAGTTCTAAATAAAAATCCTAATCTGACTACGCCTCATAAAATATTACTATGTCTGGTTGGTTGTATTGCATGCTAACTGCTTGCATTCGTATTCATAAGAGAACAACATGTATCTCGACATCTCTTCTTAGTAAAATATCTGTATGTTTCTGTATGTCGGTAATAAAATGTTGTCTAAATACAGTCTAAAGTATAGTTCTAAGCACATATCTGTGTGTTTCGACTTTCTTCTTGCCAATGTTAACGGCTCTTGGCTGGACTACGCAGGGAAAGTACTCAAGGTACTTTGCCAAGATATTCCGCTAAATGATGCGTTCATCTATGCAAATTCTACAGACGATCTGGTGCTTCTATTTTAGTAAAGGAATTACTTGGTAATCTAGAATGGCTCTGGTCAACGGCCATGAATATGGTCGCATACATACCAGCCCAAAAGACTGTCTGGTACAGTGTTAGAGATAAGTAAACTTCCTTAGCCTCAACTGTTGGCGTTTAATTTGGTAGATTCTGTGGAGTACTTTCTGCTCTTGAGAAGAAACCCTTGAGTCGATGGAGAGGACACGCAAGGTCTGTGCACGTCACCAGAAATTCATCTTGTTGATCATTCACTCTGAGGTATGAAAGGTGTCAAAAAGATCTTTGCTCACCGGTGAGAATTCGTTTAGAAGATCGGGAAATTCTAATCCTCCAATAAGTTAATAAGAGTGTGAGATCAGACTGTAGTGCAAGATGAACTGTACGAGCCAGAAAGACTTTAAGGTTCTATAGCCTGTATAGGTCTATAAATACATAGCGTTATCAATACAGGTTCTTGATGAAATTTGCCAAGGATGCAAAAGACCCCACGAAATTTTTTATGGACTCAAGTTTAACTTTCAGGCTAAGCGAAAGTTAATAGCGGAGTCTATTACTTTCTTTCGGCTGCGAGACGATCACATTCTTTGACTATTCCCAACAGGGGAATTTTAGGGCATCTGGACCAAGATGTGGGAAGTGAGCCTAAGAAGTTTTATATCTTTCAGGTGTACTTAACTAAAAATCACCCAATCTAACCTAAGTAAAAAAATCTTTCAATTGATTACTTTGTTGCTGTCTCTGTTCTACCAGTCTTGTATAACATCTTTGTATCGCGTATCAGTGCTTTACACCGCTAACTTTAGTAATTCATCGGCCGGACTTGTCTCACAGGCCCGCAGAGGTTCAGTTGCCACATCTAGCTGGACAAAATGTAAAAAACCTAGAAATAGTGAGAAACCGATGGGAATTCTTGGGGCAAGGTCCCAAGTGGTGGGAAAAGACCACAAAGGTGCCAAATTACACATGGGAAAGTATGTCGGATCCGACGAAGAAGATTAATTGTATGCAATGTAGAATCAGCTGATCGACAGTTTCCGTGCTAGACCTTACGTCTGCAGCATATAACAAAGACAGCTGTTGGTCAATGCCAGGAATATAGTGTTACAACT
This sequence comes from Thermobia domestica, assembly GCF_964235325.1. NCBI lineage: Eukaryota > Metazoa > Arthropoda > Insecta > Zygentoma > Lepismatidae > Thermobia > Thermobia domestica. The sequence continues at coordinate 138,453,492 of NC_137464.1, forward strand.
ATACATGAAGGTATGACGTAAATGTGACATGAATGAGGAGTGCCGTTGGTTTTTTGACTGAGCTATGGCGTGATAGGAAACACTAGCGAATAAGATCGTATACTTTATTTAGGAATAGGTATAATGAATTAACAGGTAAAAACAATTCTCCACCAGTCACCAGGTTCTAATGATTATACATGTGCAGAGTAATGATTGTAGTGTGTTCATAATAATTATGACGTGCATTTGTTTGCATAACTTTTTTCTTCTTGTACTTTCAAAAATGCAAGTACTTCTTGTACTCGTACGCTCACACAACGAGTCTTCTTCGACGCCTGGAGAGGTGAACCCAATAGCTGCAAGAGAACTAATAGTGTTTACACCTGTATAATAGACAAATTAAGGTTACAAAACTGTGATGAGGATGTAGCAGAGCGCGTCAGAGAGGTTACGGATAGTTGTTGTATACATGTCAAAGAGAAATGGCAAAAATGTCATCGTGCAATGAATACCTTTGTAATCAAATATGGTAAGTGACTCGACAGTACAGTGGAGTTTTCAGCAAACTTATGGAATAAAGTGACATTACTACGACCAGGATCATTTAGTATAGGTGTGACACTGAGAACATCTGTAGGGCGTCCAAGAGAAGTGTTTGAAGAAGCAAGTGAGAAAGCAAAGAGAAAATGGTTGCAGTCTTTAGTACAACATCGACAACTGAAGAGGTAGTGTATGCAGCTAACAATGGGTTTACGTGCAAAAGAAAAACGTGATGCTTCTTATATTGTGAAAGAGATTGATATGTCACCCAGGAGGGATCGCGAATCAAAAAGGCGTACATGTGTCCAGATACGACAGTACCAATTAAGATTACATACGATGAGGTATTAGCAATATATGTTGACGCGAAATTAACATAGAAACAATACAAGTTAGTTCGTAACCAGGCAAAAGTTCAAAATGCAAATATCTATTCGTCTAACTATAAACAGTTAGAGGCAAAGAAAGCGTGCTACCCATCCGATCGTATCACAGACGTATATGCGGAAGTGCAGTTGCAAGCGTTACTTGATCATACTAACGAGCGGCTGATGACCAGAAACAGTACAATACTGCGAGAGATCAATCAGGAAGTTGAAATGACCATGATCTTCAAATGGTGTTTGTGATGGCGCGTCAAGTCAGAGCGCATACGAACAAGGTTATAGTTCAGATACAGAAGACGATATACATGACGATACTTATTTGTTTGTTATTTCGTTAGTGTCTGTAAAATTACAATATGATTAAGAGACACTCTGGCATAATCCACGGCGATTGACAATTCGCTATTGTCAGCCAACCAAGCTAGTGTTCACGAAAGAAACAGTTGAATTAACACGTTCAAAAATTACTAAGATACAGCAGCAACTACAATCTCACTCACCAACAACTATTCTTTACAATGATCATCAAATAGTATTGAAACACAGATTAATGCTGACAATGGTAGATGTGAAGGTCTGTAGTGATGTCACAAACTATCATATTAACGATGTTACATCTGCGGTACATCTTCAAAGCAAATGAACGATCCTCACAAAACTACAGCTCTACCACCTGTATGAATTTTGTTAAGCTAGATGTAGCAATTGAACCAGTGTGAGGACAACAGAAGCGGGCCTGGTTATACAAGGCATACACGTACCTAATTACCTTAGGATCTCCTAATAGATTTTCCGGCCAATAACCTGAATGTGAATCCTTTACAAGATTACGACCATAACTCTAATACAACTGTTACAGAGAATTGTTAAGTTTCGTGGACTTCTATCTGAAAACTAGCTTGGAAAAGTCGCAAAGGAACAAGATGCTGAGCAATAACCATTGATTATCCTTATGTCGTATAAAACCTAGGGCAATAAGACGAAACCAACTGCAATGGACGTGTAGTAGAGCTTTCATTCTTACGACCCGGTCTTGGATAAAAATGTACATGGAGTCTTTGCTGTTATGGAATATTCGAACAACGTTTTTATTAAGAGTGTTATACTTTACTTCCTTGTTAAAGGGTCGAAAACTAAATGGCACTTACACAATTTAAACTGTCCTTGCAAATGGCAGAATACTCGAAGTCAATCATAACCTGTTGAACATCTTAACAATATATAAACAATCACACAATAAACAATTTTTTAAACGTACGATTGTATGATTCTTTATTACGCGAATGTGATATCAAAAGGAATTGGTTATTGCTTGTTAACTTAAATGTGTCCTGCTACGGTTTTGTGTTCTCTTCGCGTACCAAAGCAGCTCGTGTTAAAGGATTCCAAAATATATAACAGAACAATAAACCACCTTCATGTTTTTAGCTTTTCCTTACACCTTCATTTGACGTTTCATAAAGATCGTCTTCATGTCCATTTTTTTAGATCTATAAAGCGGGGACGATATCACAAAATAATAATCATAACTGATTGGATCAACAATTAAGCCGTTGTCAAAGACATGTTTTTTTACAGCTGTTGTTCGTTACCATCTATATCAGATTGATTTCCGCACTGCCATTTCTGCATGAACTCTCTGCAGAATACAGAAAACCTTGAATAGTTCATATCAGCTCTTTTACACTAACAAGTGGTTCGTCGACAATCCTATCTTACAATCACTTTTTATCTACAGGTAAGTAGGATTATCAGGCTGGAGCTGTTGGTAGCTTTGTGGGTCCTTAAAATTTGCATATCCTCTTTCACACACCAAAGTCTTTCGATTGGGTACATGCATAGTCAACTTCGCTCATCCTTTTGGAGGTATTTCCGAATTGAATCCTGAACAGCTGCCGTGTTAGTAGGGAGAAAAGTGCCCATATTCAAGCTTTGTAATACCTGATATGGCTTATACCATGGAGGACATGTATCCTTCTCCATACGGGCAAATTAGAAATCTGTAATCATGACTATTTTTTCAGGATTGAGTTTTGGTTGGTTAAAGACTAACTTTCACAGTTCTTCTTCTTTTTGTAGGATCTTGTAGGCTGCCAACTATTCACTGCTGAGAATAGCTGAGGTCGTGTCACAGCCTGTAGCATTATGAAAAAATTCAAGCAATCTTTTAACGACGCTAAAGTTTTTTTAAATGTAATAATTTCGTATCATTTCCTTTCAGTAGTGCATCTATTGCCCTTAAAAGAATCAGCAACTGCTTATGAAGTCTTCTAGTAAAATTCTTAAAAGATCTGAATCAGTCACATCAACAGCTTCAGATTTCCCGTTTGTAGTTTCTTCCATTATTCTTGTCCATAAACAGCTACTTTTATTTTTTGAACACTGTTTGCAACATTTGAAGACGTCTAGTCTAGTCCCTTTGGATTAATTCAATACGGTTATGACCTTCTCTATAACTGTTCGCGATGATAACTGTTCGCAAAATGTCACCGTATTAATTTTGAAATTTCTTAATATGGTTTTTGTCATGCAATTTCATTTTCTTGTAAATTTTGCGTAGCGATTTCCTCATCCAAACGTTGTTGAAAAGATCGCATATCCTAGATCTTGTCATCCCTTCCGACGGTTGTAAATGTCTTCATAACCACATGTAGAGGTTCCCGAGCAAAGTCTAGAAGTGAGTTCTCAATGATCTTGAGTAGGCACGGCCATTCAGCATTTTCACTAAAGTTGTCATAGTGTACAGGATATATGAAATTCCTTCTATATCATTTCCTGACATAATAGATAACTAAGTGCCTAGATATAACTAAGTGCAAACCTCTTAAAGGCGGTACAACATTGGACCGTTCACAAATTTTTTCAGCTGAGGTCCGATTTGAACACCTTTCCATTATAATAACTGATCTGATGTCATAACACATCTGCTTTATTCACTTTTCATGCACTAATTTACTGTATGCAGAGAGTAGAATATATAGTATTAGTACTTGATGTTAAAATATTGGAGAAATACAGAGGGACTACACTGCTTATAACAAAGGAGAGGTGTGTATTTCACCAATTCACAATCGTTGTGGCAAAGTTTTCTCAAGATGAATAGCTATCCAAAGGTTGTTTGAGAATAGGAAATCGAGACGCGAAATGCGAGTGAAGATTTGAATCTTCCGGGGAAAACGGCAATGACACACGAAAAATATTAGAGGGAAAGTGGATATCAGAATGAAGAAATGTGATACGATATTCTTATCAAGACAATGCTACCGTGGTATAAAAATTCTTTTTCATTCAAAACTTGGATATGGAGTATTTTCATCAAGTGACATATGAAAAAAATGACTTTTTCTGCTCTATGAAATGTGTGGCACTTAGTTACTAATCAAAGCATACAGTAACTAACCTAGTGAATCCTACACAACTTTGTATGTAAAACCTAGTGAGCAGCAAGGACGCTATTTAAACGCACATTTGATAGCCTCGAGTGTTTACACAGTTGAGAATTTCTTTAAGTAATAAATACGTAAGAACACAACTCTTTGCATTAAACCGTTTCTATCAGGTTAAGAATTAAGAAAAAGGTGACAGCGTTGAGAGTCCTAAGTAGATTTTTTCAGCAGGAATCACTCTCTAATAGTACTATAGTTGCAATTGCTTGATTATCATTGATAAATTAATACTTATGTTTTTTACAATAGGCTAACAATTAAGTAAAAGGTTATTAGTCCTAATAAGAATTAAGGGGCTCTAAAAAACACTACTGCTTCGTTTTTGAGAGCTAGGTACAAAAGATCCTACAACCCCAGATTCGTTGTTAAATTCCTTTTCTACCTGTAAACCAATAGGAATTAAAGAATTGATGCCGATGTCGACTGCTGACATCTAATTTTCACAGCATTGTAAGTAGGACATAGGCCGGCATAAGACGTTTAGTCATACCGGACACCTCGAAATAGAACCCTCGAATTATTGGCACGCCTGTTGCACTCTAAACCACTAAATAAAAATCGGACATCCGCGTCCAACCTCAAATTATTTCTTGAATCACCGCATCACATAATCGATTTAATTTCTTATGAGCTCAACGCGATAATCATTCCTTCTAAACTAAAAAAGTCTTGTTCCGTACGTCACTCAGTTTAAACTCGAATATTTCGAATTTGCATGTTTTAATGACAATATGAACTCGTTCTAATGAATGTATCATGGCGCTTCTCTACATCTACTGTTATTATCTTTTTATCTAAATACGTCCTGACATCTACTATTAGTAATCTTTTGCTATATGAAAGCAATTTTACAACAAATTTTATGAGTATTAAAGTGTGTAAGTTGTAATTGAAAAATGCTAATCTCACTACGGTTCTTATCAAATATTACTAAGTCTGGTTGTTTGTAGTGCATGCTAACTGCTTGCATTCTTTTTGATAAGAGAACAACAAGTGTCTCGAAATCTCCTCTTAATTAAAGATCTGTAATTTGATAATACAATGCTCTCTGAAAGCAGTCTGAAGTATAGATCTAAGCACGTATCTGTAAGTTTCATCTCTCTTTTAACCAATATTAACGGCTCTTTGTAGGACTGTGGAAGGAATGTACTCTAGGCAGTTTGCCATGATATTTCGCTGCATGCATCGATTATCTATGCAGAATTCAACAGACGATTAGGTGCTTCTATTTTTGTAAAGAAATTTACTTGATGATCTACAACGGCTCTGGTCAACGGCCATGAATATGCTCGGATACATACCAGGCCAAATGAGAGTCTGGTTCAGTGTTAGAGATGACTACACTTGGTAAACCTTAACTGCTGGTGATTAAACGTTTAGAAGATCGAGAAATTCAAATCCTCCAATAAGATTAAAAAAGTGTGCGATAGGGCAGTCTGTAGTGCAAGATGAACCGTGCGAGTCTGAAAGACATTAAGGTTCTATAGCCCAAAGATTATTGGGATAGATACGTAACGTTATCATTATAGAATCTTGATGAAGTGAGTGAAGGTTGGAAAAGACCCTCGAAATTTTCTATAGACGCAAGTTTAACTTACCGAACAAGTACTCGAACACAATTACTAAGGGAGAAAATGAGTAAGAACATAAGCCGACATATATGCTGTTCGTGTTAAAGAATTGGAATAAATGTAAACAGAACAATAAACCACCTTGGTTTACATCTTGTTTTTATACCTTCTTTAAAGTTACATCAAGATCATCTTCATGTCCAATTTGTTGCGCCTTTACGGCGGTGACGTTTACACAAAATAATAATCATAACTGATTAAGGCAAGAATTATGCCGGTGTGAATGACATGTTGATTTTCTTCAGCTGTTGTTCCTAATCAACTATACCGGATTGTTTTCCATTCTGCCAATTCTACATGAACTTTCTTAGCAGAATACACAAAACCCTGAATACTTCATATCGGCTCTTTTACACTAAATTGTGGCACGTTCACAAACCTATCTTTCAGCTACTTTTTTATCTACAGGTAAGTAATCTTTTCCGGTTGGAACTGATGGTAGCTGTTTATGTCCTGGAATTCGCATATCCTCTTTCACACACCAACCTCGTTCATGCTTAGACCATTTCACTCCTGAAGTTTTTGCTCGTTATCTTGTGTGTGTCCTGCTACAATTTTGTTTTCTGTTCCAGTATCAAAGCCGCTCGTGTTAAAGAATTCGAAAAAATGTAAACAGAATATTAAACCACATTTTTTTATATCTTGTTTATATACCTATCATTTAAAGTTACATAGATCGTCTACATGTTCATTTTATTAGGTATATAAAGCGGGGACGTTATTTCAAAATAATAATCATAACTGATTGGTTCAACAACTAAGCAATTTGCAATGACATATTGGTTTTCGACAGCTTTGTTCGTCATTATCTATATGAGACTGACCTCTGATATGGTATTTGTACATGAAATCCCTTGGCAAAATGGAGGAAACCTTCAATATTTCATATCTGCTCTTTTACACTAACATGTGACTCGTTCACATTCCTTTCTTGAAGTCACTTGTTATGTACAGGTTAGTAACATTAGCCGGGTGGAGCTGATGGTAGCTGTGTGGGCCCTTAAAACTTGCATATCCTCTTTCACACAGCAAAATCTAACGATTGGGTTCATGCTTAGACCACTTCACCCGTGGAGTTGGAGGTACTTCCTAATTGAATCCTGAAAAGCTATCTTGTTAGTAGGGGAAAAACTGTGCATATGGATGCTTTGTAATATCCCTCTTTCCTTATACCCGATATGGCTTACACCAGGAAGTACATGTTTCCTTCTCCATACGGGCGAATAAGAAATGTGTAATCTTGATCATTGAGTCCGGATTGAGTTTTGGTTGGTTGAATAACTAACTTGCACAATTCTTCTTCTTTTTCAAGGATCTTGAAGACTGTTATTTATTCATTGCTTAGAATAGCTGAAGTCGTGTCACACTCTGTTCCATCATGGTTTCAAAATAATCTGCAGCTGCTCATGAAGTTCTCTAGTAAGATTCTTAGATCTGAATCAGACCCATCAACAGCTACATATTTCCCGTTTGTAGTTTCTTCCATTATTCTTGTTTATATACAGCTACCTTTACTCTTACGAAAACTGTTTGTATCATTTGATGCGGTCTAGTATTGATCTCCAAGTTTCTCAAGAACTTTGATTGAAATGTCGTGGCTTCAATGGCAGATTTAATTTGGATCGTTGCAGATATTTCCCGAAAGCTCATTTCTTGCCTTTAGGCATTTCCGTGTGAATAAAATTTTAAATCCATAAAATACAAGTCGAAACAAGCGCTTAACTTAATTTATAAACGTACTTAACGAAGATTTGACTTGCCATTCTTAGTCCACGCCATTGCGTGCAGAAGGACTCTTCCTTCTACGTGCAGGTTTTAAGACACAACACAACAGAGACTCTGCAATATTCACCGCATTCGAACTTATATTCTTGCGCATTGAGATATTTTCACACAAGAAAGGAGACATTAACTCAACGTGTCGCTCAGATGATAAAGTGTTTCCATCAGGTCCTGTAGATCTTCTTTTATCGTATCAGTATAAGGGAATGAAGGATTATCTTGCTAACGTTGGATTCTGACGTTGAGTTACTCCCCACGAAAATTTCGTTGTCTTCTTTAAGCACTCTTTGATAATCATATGAGTTGGACCTTCGTTTAAGAAGTTCTCTTTTTTTTTTTTTTGCGAATTGTGAATGTAATTGAGTTGTTAATTTCTATTAGTCCTCTGATACCGTCATGTCCACCTGGTATAAGCCATATCAGATATAACAAAAAAGTAGTTACAAAGATTCAATATGGCCACTTTTCAAATTTCTAACACAGCAGCTGTGCAGCATTCAATTCGGAAGTAGCTGGAACTTCAGGAGTGAAATAGTCTAAGCATGAACACAATCGAACGAGGTTGGTGTGTGAAAGAAGATATGCGAATACCAGGACCCACACAGCTACCATCAGCTCCACCCAGATAAGCTTACTGTGACTGAAAGATAGGATAGTGTACGAGCCACATGTTAGTGTAAAAGCGCCGATGTGCAGTATTCACGGTTTTGTGTATTCTGCGAAGAGAGTTCATGTAGAAATGGCAGATTGGATGATAAACTGAAATAGATGATTAGGAGCAACAACAATAGAAAATCAACATATCATTGACAACGGCTTAATTCTTGATCCAATCAGTTATGATTATTATTTTGTGTTGACGTCACCATCTTATAGATCTAACAAAATGGACATGAAGCTGATCTTGATGTAACTTTAAATGAAAGTATAATAACAAGGTATAAAAATGGTGGTTTATTGTTCTGTTTACATTTTTTGGAATTCATTAACACGATCAGCTTATATGCCGGCTTATGACCTTACTCACTTTTCACATCTTGGAGCAGAAACCCTGAAATTTCTCCTTTAGTAATATTGTACGAGTACTTGCTCGTCTCGGTGCCCAAAGAAAGTAATAGATACTGCTATTAGCTTTCGATTACCTTGAAATTTAATCTTGCGTCTATAAAAAATATCGAGGGGTCTATTGAACCTTGACTCTCTTCATCAAGATTCTATATTGATGAGGTGATGCGGTGAGAAGTGATGCGGTGATTAAAGAAAAAATTTGAGGAAGGATGTTCGACTTTTAATTACTGGTAGAATTCTTCATGAGAAGTTGCTGATTCTTTTAAGGCCTCATGTAAGCAAAACCGAAAAAAAAATGCAATGAAAACATTAAATTTAAAGAATCTTGAGCTTCATTAAAAGAGTGCTTCATTAAAAAAGAAATGGTCTAATCATGAACCCAATTGAATGATGTTTGTGTTTGAAAGAGGATATACGAATTCCAGGACCCACACAGCTAAAATCGGCTCCAGCTGGATAAGCTTACTTACCTGCAGATAAAAAGTGATTGCTAGATAAAATTACGAACGAGCCACAAGTGAGTGTAAAACAGCCAATTTGAATTCTCCCAAGGGAGTTCATTTGCAATTTGAAGTTCGGAAAAGAATCTGATTTAGATGACGTCGAACAGCAACTGTAGTTAACAAATATGTCATTGACAACGGTTCAATTGTTGATCGAAACAATTATAATTATATTTTCGTAATAACTTCCCAGCCGAATAGACCTAACAAAATGGACACGAAGACGATCTTGTTGAAACTTTAAACGACGGTGTAAGGAAAAGGTATAAAACATGAAGGTGGTTTATTATTCTGTTTACATATTTTGGAATCTTTTAACAATAGCTGCCCTGGTACCCCAAGAGAAACATTAAATGAAGGTGTAAGGATAAGGTATAAAACATGAAGGTGGTCTATTATTCTGTTTACATATTTTGGAATCTTTTAACACTAGCTGCCTTGGTAGCCGAAGAGAACCTTAGCAGGACAAATTTAAGGCAACGACAAAAAACCAATTCAGTTAGATATCACATTCGCGTACTACAGTATATAACTATGTCCGTCTATAACTATTGACTATTGTTTGATAGTTTATATGTTAAGATGTTCAACAGCAGATGATTGATACCAAGAATTCTGCCATCTGCCAGAACACTTAAGATTATGTAACTGCCGTTTAGTTTTCGAATCTCCTAAAGGAAAGTAAAGTTTAACACTCTTGGACGAAGTTTTGGATATTCCTTACATGCTAAGACTATGTACATTTTTATCCAGGCTGGGTCGAAAGAATGAAATCTCTACTATACGTACATCGCAGTTGGTTTCAACTTATTGATCTAGGATTAATACGACATAAGTATAACAAATACTTACTGCTCAGCACCTTGTTCCTTAGCGACTGTACCAACCTACTTTTCAGACAGAAGCCCGCGAAGCTCAAACAGTTATGCTAGACTTTTGGTCGTAAGCTTGTAAAGGATTCACCTGCAGGTAATTCTCCTCTTGGGGATAGTGTCCGAGAACTTGATCGTCTCGCTGCCGAAAGAAAGTAATAGACTCTGCTATTAACTTTCGATTAGCCTGAAAGTAAACTTGCGTCTATAAAAAATTTCGTGGCGACTGTTGCAACCTTGACTCACTTCATCAACATGCTTTATTGATAACGCTACGTATCTATAAACCTATACAGGCTATAGAAACTTTAAAGTCTTCCTGGCTCGCACAGTTTATCTTGCACTACAGACTGCCATATCGCACAGTGTTATTAAGCTTCCTGGAGGATTTGAATTTCTCGATCTTCTAAACGGTTTCTCACCGGTGAGCAAAGTTCTGGTAAACTTACCTCCTATAGCAAATTAGTGCAAGACTTTATTAACTTATTGAAACCTTTCATACCTGAGACAGAATAATTAACAAGATGTATTACTGCTGATGTGAACAGACCTTGCGTATCCTGTCCATCAACTCAATTGTTTCTTCTCAAGAGCTGAAATCTACTCCACAAAATCTACCTGATTAATCGCTAGCATTTGAGGCTTACGAGGTGTACTTATCTCTAACACTGAACCAGACCTGGCCGTGACCATAGCGTGGTATGTATTTGGCCTGGTATGTATGCGAGCATATTCATGGCCTTTGACCAGAGCCATTCTAGATCACCAAGTAATTCCTTTACTAAAATAGAGGCACCAGATCCTCCGTAGAATTCAGCATAGATGATCGCATCAAATAGCGGAATATCATGCCAAAGTGGCTAGAGCACATTCCTTGCATGCTCCAGCTAAGAGCCGTTATCATTGGCATAAAGAAAGTCGAAACACACTGATATGTGCATAGAAATATACTTTCGATTGTTTTCAGAGAACATTGTATTACCGATTTACAGATACATTCAGATATTTTACTGAGAAGAGATGTAGAGATATATGTTGTTCACTCATCAAAACGAATGCAAGCATTTAGCATGCAATACAACCAACAAGACAGTAATATTTTATAAGACGCGTACTCAGATTAGTATTTTTCACTTGAAACACACGCTGTAATAGATTAAAATCTGTTGAAAAATTACTTTCATATGGCATATCTACATGGCTGCCGACTGTGGCTTTCTGCACAAATAATGGTATTAATAATTGTAGATATCAGGATGCATTTATATAATAAGATTATTACAGTAGATTTCGAGATCCGCTATGATACTTGCATTAGAACGAGTGCAATCAGTTTCCATGCAGTACAACCGACGAGAGTGGGCGAGTTAAAATGGGACATGTACGGGAGCTCATATTGATCTTGGGACATGAAAATTCGAAATATTCGAGTTTAAACCTAGTGACGTGCAGAACAAGAAGTCTTTTGGTGAGAGGGAATGAATATCATGGTGAGCTGATACGGTATACTAAAGAGAAGGCGCGTTAATATGTTGGACAAATTGTTGGGTCATTAGTGATAGAACAGGCATATCCGAGCTTGTAAAGCTTTTTGTAATATGAATCCAAAACTAAAAAAAATCGACTTAAATGAGAACATTAGCAGAGATATCACTTGAATTGAATGTAATAATATTCTAAATGTCTGAAAAGAGATATTAATAAGAGATTAAAACGATCTCTAAGTGATGCGGTGATTAAAGAAAAAATTTGAGGTTGGAGGGGAATGTTCGATTTTAATTAATGGTTTATAGTGCAACAGGCGTGCCAATAATTCGAGGGTTCTATTTCGAGGTGTCCCGTAAGGCTAAACGGCTTATGCCGGCCTATGTCCTACTCCTTTTTATAAGGCGAGCGTATTACAGACGAATAGCTTTCGGAACGAACAGCGCTTTGTTTTAGGTGGGCCCTAGGGATTGAAAAATATTGTGATACCTAATGTAAAAAACTTGAGTATTAATTTATCATTAATAATCAAGTAATTGCTTTGCTTCCCGTTTTAATGCAACTACATTAGTTTTTAAGATTGCTTCCCGCTGAAAAAATCTACCTAGGTCTCATAACGCTCTCACCTTTTTCTTAATTGTTAGCTGATAGAAACGGTTTAATCCAAAAAGTCGTGTTCTTACGAATTTATTATTTAAAGATAGCCTCCTATGTGTTAACACTGGAGGCTATTAAATATGCGTTTAATTAACGTTCTTGCTGCTCACTAGGATTTACATACAGAACTGTGTAGGATTCACTATGTTCTGGTCTATCATTAATAATACTTTCCCGATTGTAACCTGTAAAATTGACTTTGGAACCCAATATATTCTAACCTCCAAAGTAGCCTTGCTTAGGGCCTGAGACCGGTTATCGAAACGATGAGACAAATAAAGAATCGATTTGAAGTTCCTTTGTGATCTCTTACACGGTTAGGTGGAAAATATTTACGGTATAGTCAGCCCTGTGTATTAATATTAAATATTCTACTCATCTGCATACTGTAAACAACAGCAAAAAAAAAGTGCCCATAGCACACGCGTAATGACATTAGATCAGCCGTTATAGAGGAAAGGTGTTCAAATTGTAACTCAGCTGAAGAAATTTCTGAACGGTCCAAAGTTGTACCACCAATACGAAAATTGCAGTAAAGTAATTTCTACGCGCAAATGGTAACATTATGTCAGGAAATGGTATAGAAGAACTTTGGTGTATCCTGTACACTGACAACTTTAGTGAAAATGCTGATTGGCCATGCCTACTCAAGATAATTGAGAACTCACTTCTAGACTTTGTTCCTGGACCTCTAGATGTGTTTATGGGATCATTTACAACCCTCGGAGGAAATCACAAAATCTAGGATCTGCGATCTTATTGAACAATATCTGTATGACAAAATAACATGCAACATTTAAAGTAAAAATGAAACTGCATGTCAAAAACCATATTAGGAAATTTCAAAATTAAGACGGTGAATTATTTCGAAACGTAAATTTGCCTGTAGTATATTAAGAAGGTCATAATCGTACTGCAATTAATCCAAAGGGTCTATATTGTACAGGGGACTAGAAACTTCATTTGTAGGCAATTACATTATTGCTTCCGTATTCTCACGCAGCCCTGGAAGCCCTGGAGGAAACTAAAGTATCAGACGATTACAAGAAAATAACAGCTCAAAGAACATTCTCAATTTCCAGAAAAAGAGGCCTTTTTGATCGAAGCTCCAAGTGATTTTATTATCGAACAGTCCTCAAAGAAGCCACAACATTTTCTGGGGGATTAACTCAACGTGACAAACGACTTTAGCTAGATAAATCCTTCATTCCCAAATACTGTTACGACAAAAGAAGTTCTAAAGTACTTTTGAAAGAAACAGTTTATCATATCAGCTGCACGTTGAACTAGTGCCACCTTCCTTGTGTGAAAATATCTCAATGCGCAAGAATGTGATTTCGACTGCTCTGCATATACCATTCTCTGTTATAGTGAGTTTTAATACCCACATGTAGAAGGAAGAGTTCTACAAGCAATGGTGTGGACTAAAAATGGCAACCCAAATCTGCGTTAAGTACGTATATAAATTATGTTAAGCACTGTTTTCACCTTATATTTTCTTCATTTAAATTACAATTAGACACGGAAAGTGCCGGAAGACAAAAATGAGCTTTCGGGAAATATGTGCGACGATCCAATTTAAATCTGCCATTGAAGCCACGACAATTCAATCAAAGATCTTGAGAAACTTGGAGATCAATACTAGACGGTATCAAATGATACAAATAGTTTTCGTAAGAGTAAAGGTAGCTGTATATAAACAAGAATAATGGAAGAAACTGCAAACGGGAAATATATACATGGGTCTGATTCAGATCTAAGAATCTTACTAGAGTACTTCATGAGCAGCTGAAGATTCTTTCGAAACCAATACAATCTCAACTGAAAGGAAATGCTACGAAATTATTAAATTTAAAGAAACTTTAGCATCATTAAAACATTGCTTTCACTTTTTTCATGATGCAACAGGGTGTGACACGACCTCAGCTATTCTCAGCAATGAATAAATTGGCAGTCTTCAAGATTCTTCAAAAAGAAGAAGAATTGTGCTAGTTAGTTAGAGTCTTCAACCAACCAAAACAATCCGGACACAATGATCAAGATTACACATTTCTTATTCGCCCGTATGGAGAAGGAAACATGTCCTCCCTGGTGTAAGCCATATCAGGTATAACAATGGAGGAATATTACAAAGCTTCCATATGCACAGTTTTTCCACTACTAACGCGGCAGCGTTTCAGCATTCAATTCGGAAGAACCTCCAACTCTACGAGCGAAGTGGTCTAAGCATGAACTCAATCGAAACAGTTTATGTGTGAAAGAGGATATGCAAATTTTAAGAACCCACACTGTTACCACCAGCTCCAGCCGGCTAATGTTACTAACCTGTACATAACAAGTGACTACAAGAAAGGAATGTGAACGAGTCACATGTTAGTATAAAAGAGCAGATATGAAATATTGAAAGTTTTCTGCATTTTGCCAAGATACTTCATTTACAAATACCAGATCAGAAGTCAGTCTTACAGAGATAATGACTAACAAAGCTGTTGAAAACCAATATGTCATTGAAACTTGCTTAGTTGTTGATCCAATCAGTTTTGATTATTATTTTGAAATAACGTCCCCGCTTTATAGAACTAATAAAATGGACATGTAGACGATCTTGATGTTACTTTAAATGAAGGTATATAACAAGGTATAAAAGAAGGTGGTTTATTGTTCTGTTTACATTTTTTCCAATTCTTTAACTCGAGCAGCATAACCTGTAATTTCTCCCTTAGTAATAGTGTTCGAGTACTTGCTCGGTAAGTTAAACTTGCGTCTTTTAAAAATTTCGAGAGTCTTTTGCAACCTTGACTCACTTCGTCAAGATTCTATATTGATAACGCTACGTATCTATCCCAATAATCTTCGGGCTATAAGTCTTTCTGACTCGCAGGATTCATCTTGCACTACAGACTGCCTTATCGCACAATTTTTAAATCTTATTGGAGGATTTGAATTTCTCTATCTTCTAAACATTTAATGACCGGTGAGTAAAGCTCTGGTAAGCTTCCCCTCTGTAGCAGATTAGTGCACCGACTGTATTAGAATTTTGACTACTTTCATATTTCAGACGGAATGATCAACAAGAAGTATTTCTGTAATTTTATTTATTATTTCAACACCATCTCATCTCGCTGACGTGAATATAGATTGCGTGTCCTGTCCATAAAATCAAAGGTATCTTCTCAAGAGCAGAAAGCTACTCCACAAATTGTACCCGATTAATCGCCAGCAGTTAGGTTTACCAAGTGTAGTCATCTCTAACACTGAACCAGACTCTCATTTGGCGTGGTATGTATCCGAGCATATTCATGACCGTTGAAGAGAGCCGTCGTAGTTCATCAAGTAAATTCCTTTACAAAAATAGAAGCACCTAATCGTCTGTAGAATTCTGCATAGATAGTCGATGCATGTTGCGAAATATCATCGCAAACTGCCTAGAGTACATTCCTTCCACAGTCCAGCAAGGAGCCGTTAATATTGGCAAAAAGAGAAATGAAACTTACAGATATGTGCTTAAATCTATACTTCAGACTGCATTCAGAGAACATTGTACTACCAAGTTACAGAAACATACAGATCTTTAATTAAGAGGAGATGTCGAGACACTTGTTCTCTTATCAAAACGAATGCAAGCAGTTATCATGCACTACAACCAACCAGACTTAGTGATATTTGATGATAAGCGTAGTAAGATTAGCATTTTTCAATTACAACTTACACACTTTAATACTCATAAAATTTGTTGTAAAATTGCCTTCATATGGTAAAAGATTACTTACAAGGCTGCCGACTGGTTTTCTACAGAAATAATGATATTACTAATTGTAGATGTCAGGACGTATTTAGATAAAAAGATAATAAGAGTAGATGTCAAGCAGCGCCATGATACTTTCATTAGAAACAGTGGAATCAGTTTGCATGCAGTACAACCGACGAGAGCTGGGGGGTTGAAATAGGAAAAGTACGGCAGCACATATTGTCCTTAGGACATGCAAATTCGTAATATCCGAGTTTAAACCAATTGACGAACGGAACAAGAAGTGTTTAGCTTAGAAGGAATGATTATCATGGTGAGCTCATAAGGTATAGTAAAGAGAAAGCGCCTTAAAATGATGTTCAAGTTGATGGGTCACTTGCGGTAGTACAGGCATCCCCGAGTTTGAGAAGCTTTTTGTAATATCAATTCACTACGACCGAAATCGCCTTAAAATGAGAACATTAGTTGAGATGTCACTTGACATCATTGTAAAAGTATTCTACAAAGTCTGAAAACATATATTAATAAGAGATTAAATCGATCTCTGAGTGATGCGGTGATAAAGAAATAACTTTGAGGTTGGACGCGGATGTTCGATTTTTATTTAGTGGTTTAGAGTGCAACAGGCGTTCGAGGGTTCGATTTCGAAGGTTCCGGTAAGGCTAGACGGCTTTTGCCGGCCTATGTCCTACTTACAATGCTGTGAAAATTTGAAGTCAGCAGTGGATATCGGCATCAATTCCTTAATTCCTATTGGTTTACAGCAAAAAACGAATTTAACAACGAATCTGAGGCCGTAGGATCTTGTGTACGTAGCTCTCAAAAACGAAGCCTTAGTGCTTTTAGAGCTCCTTAACTCACATTATGGAATGGCGTAACATTTAAAAACCGCGGATTTACCTCTCCCTTTAATAGGACGCGGGTATCACAGAACGAACAGCGATTTGTTTTAGGTGGGCCCTTGGGATATTTGTTTATATGTAAGTACATTACTTTTTGAGAGTGCTTCCTGCTGAAGGACACTTACGATAAAAAACCTTTTTCTTAATTGTTAGCCTCCTGTAAAAAACATAAGTATTAATTTATGAATGATAATCAAGCAATTGCAACTACAGTACTATTAGAGAGTGATTCCTGCTGAAGAAACCTTCTTAGGACTCACAACGCACTAACCTTTTTCTTATTTCTAAGCCTGATAGAAACGGTTTAATCCAAAGTGTTTTATTCTTACGACTTTATTACTTAAAGAAATTATTCTCTGTTTAAACCCTCGAGGCTATCAAATGTGCGTTTAAAAAGCGTCCTCACTAGGATTTACATACAAAGTTGAGTAGGATTCACTAGGTTAGTTACTGTATGCTTTGATTAGTAACTAAGTGCCATACATTTTATAGAGCAGAAAAAATCATTTTTTTCAGACGTCACTTGATGAAAATACTCAATATCTAAGTTTTGAATGAAAAAGTATCATTATATCACGGTAGCATTGTCTTGATAAGAATATTGTATCACATTTCTTCATTCTAATATCCACTTTCCCTCTAATGTTTTTCGTGTTTCAATGCTGTCTTTCCCGGAAGATTAAAATCTTCACTCGCATCTCGCGTCTCGATTTCCTATTCTCAAACAACCTTTGGATAGCTATTCATCTTGAGAAAACTTCGCCACAACTATTGTGAATTGGTGAAATACACACCTCACCTTTTGTTATAATAAGTGTAGTCCCTCTGTGTTTCTCCAATATTTCAACATCAAGTACTAATACTATATATTCTAACACTGCATACAGTAAATTAGTGTTTGAAAAGTGAATAAAGTACATGTGTTATGTTATCAGATCAGCCATTATACTGGAAAGGTGTTCAAATCATACCTCAGCTGAAGAAGATTGTGAACGGTCATAAGTTGTACCGCTTTTAGGAGGTTTCCACTCAAGTAATTAGAACTTACTAATACTTGCATTAGAACGAGTGGAATCAGTTTGCATGTAGTACAACCGACGAGAGCGGGCGGCTTGAATTGGGATAAGTGCGGCAGCTCATATTGTTTTTGGGACTTGCAAATTCGAAATATTCGAGTTTAAATCCTTCGACGTGCGGAACAAGAAGTCTTTAGCCGAGAAAGAATGAATATCATGGTGTTCATAAGGCATAGTTAAGATAAAGCGCGTTAAAATGATGGACAAATTGCTGGGTCACTTGCGAAAAGACGACCACCCGAGCTTGTAAAGCTTTCTGTAAAATCATCCACTACGTAAGTAATCGTCTTGAAATGAGATACATACAATAGGAGATATGTCACTAGACTTCGTTGTAATAGTATTCTACAATTAGTGAAAAGAGATATTAATAAGAGATAATATCGATCTCTAAGTCACGCGGTGATAAAAGTAATAATTTTGGGGATGATCGGGGATTAATAGTTTAGAGTCCCTTTAATAAGACGAGGGTATATCAAACGTACAGCCTTGGGAACGAACAGCAGTTTGTTTTAGGTAGGCCGTTGGGATTGAAATATGTTGGGATACCAAATGTAAAATAATTACTAATCAATGATAATCATGCAATTGCTATATTTCCCTTTTATATGAAACTACAATACTTTTGTGAATGCTTCCAGCTGAAGAAATCTACCTAGCACCCATAACGCTCTCGCCTGGTTCTTGATCGTTAGCGTGATAGAGTAAGTTTTATCCAAAGAATTTTGTTCATACGGAAATATTATTTAAAGAAAGTCTCCAGTGTGTTTACACTCGAGGCTATCAAATATGAATTTAATTAGCGTCCTTGCTGTTCTGTAGGGCTTACAGCAATAGTTGTACAGGATTCACTATGTTCCGGTCTATCATGCTGAGAAGTATCCATTGATTGACTTATAGCCTATAAAAGTTAGGGAAATAAGTATAAACCAACTGGGATCCACGTGTTGTAGAGGCTTCATTCTTACGCCTCCTCTAGAATAAATGTGTACATGAGGTCTTTGCATGTACCGCATACCGAAACATCGTTATTTATTAAGAGAGTTAAACTTGCTTCTTTTTAGGAGATTCGAAAACTAAACGTTGGTTATAATTATAGAATCTTGATGATATGAATCAAGGTTGCAAAAGACGCCTCGATATTTTTTTATAAACTCCAGTTTAACTTTCTGGCTAATAGAAAAATTATCGCAGCCTCTTTTAATTTCCTTGGGCAGCGGGACGAACAAGTCATCGGACACAATTCCCAAGTAGGGAATTTTATTGCCTCTTCTGCAAGATGTGGGAAGTGAGCCTAGGAAGTTTTATATCTTTTAGGTGACTTAACTGAAAATCTTCCAATGTAACCTAAGTAAAAAAAAAAAATTTTTCAATTGATTACTTTCTTGCTCTCTCTGTTATACGCATGTTCTACCAGACCTGTATAACATCTTTGTATCGCGAATCTGTGATTTACACCGCTAGGTTTAGTAATTCATCGGCAGGTCTTGTTTCACAGGCCAAGAGAAGCGGGTCTGGTTCTACAAGGTAATCACGTACCTAATTACCTAAGGATCTCCTATTAGATTTTCCGGCCAATAACCTGCAATATCCGAAATTTTTAGTACTTCTGCCGTTCAGGACTCTGCCGTTTAGGAGTTCTGGATGTCACTCACAATTAAACCTAGTGTAATCGTTAGTGCATCGTTAGTGCTTCCAGAAAACTAATAGTTTCGTTAGTGTTTCACTATTAGTGTGCCTATAGCCAATTACATAACACAAAAAGCCCATAAGAAATACATGGGGTAGTTTTCATTGGCTCAAATTCCCGACAAATTCAAAAACGCTTGGGCTTCCTTACTGCTTCTTAGAACACCAACTCCCAACATTAGTATTTCAATAGTTTGGACGCTAAAAGCAAAACACTTTGAGTGGGGCAACATCACGTTAGTCTCCCCAGAAAGCACTAACGATTAAACCTAGTGCAATCGTTAGTGCTTACAGATAACAATAATATTTTCGTTAGAGCTTCAATATTAGTGTAGATATGGCCAATTACATGTTACAAAAAAACCCATAAGAAATACATGGGGAATTTTTCATTGGGTCAACGACAAATTGAAAAGCGCTAATGATTTTGAGGCTGAGTAGACTTGTTGATCGTTAATTACCATCATATATTACGAATGAAATTTAAAAAATAGGTATAAGGTTCGTTGTCAGATGTTTAAAGTTGAAAAGTGAGTGTGAAGGAATGTCTGGTCAGCTGAAAGGAATGCTTGTGAGATAAAGAAACTCTCGCTTTATTTATTTATATTTACTCATATACTTACTATTGAAAGACTGGTCTTTTCAGAAGGGGCAAAATCCTTTGATGCTGGGGCAGACACTTGTTGATCCCTTGAAGAAGACAAGTTTATAAACAAATTGAAAGAACGCAATTCATAAATTTTCAGATATTTAAGATAGAAAAGTGAGTTCACGCAACAGGGCGAGAGGAGTGTTATATTTACAAGAGTCCACATCGGATTGAAAACACTGTGTTGGCCCTTCCGAGTAGACGCACATATCAATTGCAAAGGCCTGAGAAATAACGACAATATTATTAATTTATACTAGCCTAAATTCTCCATTTCCTTTACAAAATAGACTCATATAATTTGAAATATATGAAAATTTACGACAATTGCTTTCCTCATTTTGTTTTGTATACGTCAGTAAGTAACGACCAATTAACGGTTCTTATATCATAGAAAATTTCCTTTCTTATCACTCAATGGACAATTACGTACATTCACTATTTACTAAAATAAGTTAGCAACAAGCGTTCAGAAGAGTGAGCTTCACTTTCCACGCAATTTTCTCCCTTTCGAATGCACTAACTATTTAACTGTAAATATCTGACAATTTAAACCAATTGTCTTCTATCATATAATTCTTAAATATGTTGAGAATTAATCATCACTTAAAGTCTGCTTAGTACACGAAGAACTCCTTTAGCCGAACTGCCCTCATTTCAATTGTATGAATCTGACAATTTTAGTAAATTTCATTTTCCAATTTATTCGTATAAATGTCAGTAACACACAATCAACAAGAGTCTTATATTCCCTTTCGTGTTGCTAAGTGGACTCCCTTTTTAATTCCAAATATTTCACAATTTACGAAAACTGCATTCTATCATTATAATTTTAAATATGTCACTTACACAAAAACAAGAGTTTGTTATAACATTAAAACACTCCATTTCAATTATAAATAATTGAAAATTTTAGTATTCATTATTTTTAGATTATCAGTATGTAATGATCTGCAAGACTGTGCTTCATATTTTAAACTCGCTTTACTCCGTACTGAATATATTAACTTTCAATTGTAAATATCTGACAATTCGCGACTATCCCGTTCTTTGATTTTGTTATAAATACGTCACTAAGTAATGTTCAGTGAGAGTATGCCTCATGTTCGAATCCCTTCATCGTTGTACGCGTTGGACTTACGTTTCAATTGTAAATTACAGATAATTTAAGAACATTTCTTTTCGTAACTTGAACACGAATGAGTCAATAACTAATGATAGTGATAAAATATTTCATCCGGCTATCTCCTCTTATCCCGTAGTGAATATCCGATTATTTACGTCTGCTGCCTTGCATAATTTATACTTAAATATTTCAGGAACTAATGATCAGAATGAGTTTGCTTAATCCTTCAAATATTCCTTTCGTTCTTACTAAGAACATTTACTTTTAAATTGAAAATTTCTATCCGCCTTCAGTTTCGTTTTCATTTTTCTTTGATATTTCGGTAAGTGACCATTAGCAAGAATCTGCTTTATCAATGAAATAGTCCATTCGCCATAATAAATTACATCTATCTTCAATACTAAATATCTGACAATTTGCGACAATTGTGTTCTTTCATTTGCTTTCTAAATATGTCGGCAACTACCGATCAGCAAGACTCTACTTCAGCTTCCAAACACTCCATTTGCCAAAAACAATAGAGCGATATTTCAATAGGAAATATCAAAGACATTACGACAATTCCGTAATTTCATTCAGTTCTTATATTTATTAGTAACTAACAATCAACAAGTGTCAGGTTTATCTTCCAAGCACTCAATTCAACTTACTCAATGGAAACAAATAGCAATTCTAAATATATGCCAAAGTAGCCTATTGCTGATCACTAGTTGCCAAAATACTTTTGAAAGAACGGAATTGTCGTAAGTTAAAGCTTATTTAAATCAGAAATGTGAGTCAATTTAATAGGGCGAAAGAAGTGCCAGCAAGCTGATGCGGATTGATTCCGATTCCTACAAGAAAGAATACCTAAGAAGAAACTAAAAGAAAGAAATTGTCGGAAATTGAGAGAAATTTGCAATTGAAAATTAGGTCCAACAGTCCAAAATTGGGCGAAGGAATGCTTGGAATATGAAGCGACCAGTTGCTGATCATTAGTTAAAGACATATTTAAAATTAAAATGGAAGACCGTAATTGTCGTAAATAACATAATATTAACAATTGAAAGGGAATGTATTCAATAGGTCGAAAAGAGATTTAGAAGGCGAAGCAGACTGCGTGATTGATCATTTACTTATTTGTTATCTCAAATAAACTCTTCCTGCTCCTTAGTAACTGACATATTTATGGTTAAAATGAAAGACGAGAATTTTTACATTTGAGATATTTTCAAGTGAAAAATTAGACAATTAAAGACCATTATGTTCTTTAATTTTATTCTTAAATATGTTAGAAACACAATCAGCAATAGACAGCAATGCCTCTTTCGCCCAAATGATTCGTCTCACTTCCTAATTGTTGCTGACAGAATTGACGCCAAATCCGCTCTTTCGCTTATTCATAATAATATCACTAACTAACGATCAGCAAGAGTATGCCTCCTATTCAAACATTTGTCTTCGACGTACTAAATAGATATACTTTACAATTGTACATACTTGAACATTGTACATATTTACTCGCCATATTTACTCGAATAACTCTTTCACTGTAAATATATTGCAAATTACGACAATACAGTTGTTTTATTTTATTCTTGAATGTTTCTGTAACTAACGATCAGCAAGAGTCTACTTAGAGATGGTACCGAGACCGAGACCAGTCTCGGTCTCGTCTCGGTCTCGTCTCGAATTATCGAGACGAGACCGAGACCGAGACGGACTTTTATATACCGAGACGAGACCGAGACCGAGACGGACTTTTAAATACCGAGACGAGACCGAGACCGAGACAGACCTCTATAAATCGAGACGAGACCGAGACGAGACTTAGGTCAGTCTCGAAAGTCTCGGTCTCGTCTCGAATATTGATATTAATAGATACTAAAATTGCCTTCACAGAAAATTTGTTTCGTTGCTGTGTTAGATAATATGAGAGCAGTTGACTGATGTACAGTGGCGTATTTACGGGGTGGTTATCGGGCTCAAACCCCTCCCAAAATAAATTTGTGATAATTTTTTGCATTGCACGTACAACGCAAATGTTTTTTACTCGTTCCTCAAGCATCTCCCGAAACAAAATCCACTGCTGATGCAAATAGATTTCTCTCTCTGTCTCTTTGTCTCTCTCTCTCACTATATATATATATATATATGGCCGCAGTGCCACCCAGGTCCGCCCTGTATGGGTTCCCGGAACCCAACTTTAATTTTAAATGGAAGCAAGGGGTGAGTGGTACCTCGTTCGATAGATCTTGAAAAACTAAAAAGCGTTGTGGCAAAAAAAAAAAATCTTTCATATTGGGCACTGCATTCAAAATGGGCGCCAATACATGTTGCCTCTATCAGATACAGTAAAACGTGCAGTACCACTAATATGAAAACGTTTGAACATAAATGAACCGAACAAAATCTCAAATAGAAAATGTCATGTGGCACATCTATTGATATTGTCGCGGAGACTCCCAGGGCCACCCGTCATGGGGGCCCAGGGCGCAACTTTAAAATTGTAAATGGAAACATGGGGTGTGTGAAACTTCGTTCGACTTATCTTTAAAACCTAAAGAGTGCTGTTGCAAAAGAATGTTCATATGAGTCACCGTTTTCAAAATTACCACCAAGACATGGTACCTGCATCAGGTAAAACGTCCAGTATCACTAATATGAAAACACCAGAACAAATATTCGAATAGGAAATCACAGAGTGTGTTTATCATTCTATAGCTCTGGAATGTTGCAACAGTCGAAAAGATGATTAGAGTGAAAGTGCCATAATGGAGAGGAATAAATCTAACTCCTAGAAAATTATCGCTCCAACCTCACTCTGTACGTGAGTGAAACAGGAAGAATCGGTGAAATTGCAAATGGGAGCCTTAGTTTTTGCAAATTGTATCTACGAAACAAAGTTACTTGAAATGTGTTTTTATAAGAGATAAATGTCTCTGTAATGGGATAAAGTATGTAAAATTCTTGTTAAATGGTACCTTCCATTTTGATTGCGGGCAATGGTTTGATGCAAAAATGAATCAACTGAAATGCGAAACCAATGTGTCGAGCAATGCAATTTTAGAACAATGTTTACAAACGTTGGTTTTGTTCAACAGTCGTCTGCATAATATTGGTTCGCTTCTTTTCCTTCTATGTCTTCTTGCATATGACAGAATATGAGTTTCACTGAGATGTCTACAGTTACATTCCGAATAACTTTCAACGGTAATTTCAGTTGTGATCCTTAGTAACGAAACGGTACATTCTGATGCAGATATGTCGCAAAAATCTTGCACGCAATGCGTTAAATTATCAGGGGCGAAGAGTCGGGTAAAATGTTATTAAACTTGAATTTCACCCTATTTTTATTCACCTTATTTCACTTTATGTTTATTCATTATAGTACCAGTTATTTGAACACAAGTGTGTCAGACAAACCATATCTATTGCAAATAAAACTGAGGTTCTCATTTGAGATTTTTACCATTCATTCCCTCTTCACCTATTTACGGACAGAGATCGGAAAGATAATTTTCTATCATTTCCTCTTTTGCATCATGTCAATTATACTTTAATAATCTTTTTCTCCGTTGCATTATACTCGAGCCGTGGAATGATAAATACCCTCTGTGCTTTCCTATACGTGTTTTATTCTGTTCATTTATCTCCAACTATTTTCATATTAGGGGTCTAGTTGTACTGGACGTTTTATCTGATACAGGCACCATGTCTGGCGGCCATTTTGAAAACGGTGACCCATATGAAAAATCTTTTGCTACAACACTGTTTAGTGTTTCAAGATTTATCCAACGACGTATCACTTGATCCATATTTCGGTTTAAAATTTCTAAGTTTGGCCCCCTTAAAAGGAAGCCCTGGGAGAACTGCGAGAACATTACTTGACGCGCCCCATGCCTTTCCTGTTTCATTTTCTGACTGTTCGTTTATCTCCAACTGTTTTCATAATAATGGTACTGGACGTTTTATCAGATACAGGCACCATGTCTTGGCGTCCATCTTGAATACGGTGACCGATATGAAAAATATTTTGTCACAACGCTTTTTACTTTTTAAAGATCTATGGAACGAGGTATTACTCGCCCCATCTTTCCATTTAAAATTTTAAAGTTTGGCCCTGGTATCCCATGAAAGGCGTCCCCGGGAGGCGCCGCGACGACACCATTCAGTGTGCCCCATGGCATTTTCTATTTGAGTTTTTGTTTGGTTCATTTATGTTCAACCGTTTTCGAGATATGTCCGTGGAAACATTAAAATGGTCCATCCTGGATATATATATAGCCACGGACCAGTATATGATCAAGAGAGGGGCTAAACCATGGTTTGCGCTTTATCCAGTGTAAAGAAAGTAGGATTGAAGCCCATTTTATCCAGTGCATATCTGAGAGTTAAGGGGGCTATAGTCCCTATAGCCCTCCCCTAGAATCTGCGATATATATATATATATATATATATATATATATATATATATATATATATATATATATATATATATATATATATATATATATATATATATATATATTGAAAATGCTGAAATTTTGTACCAAGTTGGGTAATTCTTCTTTATACTCTGCAATATCACTAGATAAACAAGCAATGTTGCTAAAGCAAAATAAAGTTGCGTTTTCTCAAATTGCGCAATGTGAAGTATTACATATTTCTAATTTAGTTATTTAACAAAACCACAATAGCCCATACATTATTTAGTGTACCTTGGAAATCTCTAATAACGCAAATGGGATGGACGATGCAATGCGCATCAACTGTACCATAGCGTCAAATACTGTGATCATGGTATAATATATTTCGAATGAATGAAGGAACAAAGTTACAAGAAACGGAAAATTTAAATGTTTCTAGAGACTTTACTTCGAAAACGCTCTCATATATCACGTCTCATCATGCAGATGCTTCCAAAAGACTTAAATGATTATAACGCCATTTACAACAATTGTTATTTCAAATCGTTTCAGAGATACCAAACACATTGGTAGTGATTGTTATACTGCTTAAAATGACGTATTTGTATTAAATTTTTATAATGATTATTGCTTTCCTTTGCTTCTATAACATTACAACAATAGTTTTTGGTGGTTTTAATTACAAGTCGCAGTTACATTATTTTAAGCAGTGTTGTCCACTTAAATAAATTGCTAAATATTATTCTAAATATGTGCAAATAACGTAGATAAACTGCAAACTATTTTAAAATGGCTCGTAATTTGTTTCATGGTGCAAGAATGCTTTCAAGAGACGACGTTTTTCACAGTCTTTGGGCTACTTATAATGTTAATGTTTAAGTCTTCGTTCCAGCAACACATGTAAATGCAAATTGTAACTGATACATTTTCAGTAAGACTAGTTGTTCCCCCTAAGCTTTAGGCCTGGTGTACACTTTATATTAAGACCGTGCTTAATTAAAGGTACTAATTACACCCTAATTACATTTCACTTGCTTTAGTTTGACCACCGACCACCTCAAACTCGATCCATACCATATAGCTATATGCAATTATTCAAGGACTTACAGTTAGTAATACACAGTGTTCACTTTTGTTTTGTTTTGTTTTAGTTTAACGTCCCACAGTTATGCTAGGCCGGCTAAAGGAGACGTGGAGCTAATGATTATAGTGGAATCCGAACCACTTCAGTCGTTCAACTTTACCCCTACCAGAAATCGAACTCGGGACCACGCGAACCGAAATCAAGAGTGCTAGCCGCTAGACCAAATGGGGGTCCTCGCATTGTGTTGATTTAAATCATTCAGTCAGTGTTGCCAGATCTGAAGATTAAAAAGTAGCGTGTTTGTAGGCCTACTCCGAAAGTAGCGAATTCGAACTATTTGTAGCCCAAATATATAGAAATTGATGGTGCTAATGAAATAATTTAACATGAGCTAGAAAGTGTGCTGGTCGTATTGCAAGAAGAAATTATGATCGACGGACGAAAACAATTCTAGACTGGATCTCACGGGACAAAAGCAGCCTAGGAAACCTCCCCATACAAGAAGGTGTGACGAAATCAAGAACCACGGAGGAGTAACCTGGAAAAGAATTGCCCAAGTTAGATAGTTGTGGAGAAGACTTGGAAACACCTTCATCTAGCAATGGATTGATAATGGTTATTATGATGATGGTGATGATTTTATTATATCTGGACCTCGGAGGTAAACTAAACCAAGTCATAATTTCGTAATTTTACAGAAGCGAAAAACCGGTTCCTCAACTAAGACTAAATATATAACTTTTACTAGGTAAGGTAGGGTAAAAATGGATCCAAAATTTACTGAAAGTCATAGAGCGAAAAAAAATTTTTGACCATTCAATCCATCATGTTGCAGCTAAACTACGAAAATTAATACAAAAGAAAACTAGAAAGTTAAGAATCACTTGTTTTGGCGAGTGAGAAAAAATAGATACAGATAACTCGAATTACCTATATACTTATATAATACTAGCATATATTACCCGCTTCGCTGGGTTGAAATGAAAATTTAAATGCACAACTCCATATCTCATGTGTTTAATACCCGTGAAATATGCTTGCAGTAAATGTTAACATTATAGCGCCTGTCATTTATGTTAACCCGCCGAGTGACACGGTCATGCGGGTTGCATATACATACGTTTATTTTTATACCTATGATGAACTAACAAAGGATTTGTACGTATGGACACTTGAATGGTCAATTATCTCAAGACACTGGTAATTAAAAATTAAAGTGATATGATAAAAACCATCTAGGGTCCAAATCCTAATAACCCCCCAAAAATGAAAGAAATTGGTCCAGCCGTATTAGCGTGATGAGGGAACAAAGGATTTGTACGTTCTCTTTTATAATATAGATGTATATCCATGTTTCGCATGTTTTAATCAATATAAAATTTCAACGTAATGAACGCAAGATTAGTTTTCTCGAATAAAGATTGCATGCACCGTTGAGAGCTCAGGAACGGCACTGGATATGTGCTTACGTAATACATTACCACCTTATGAACTTGTATAAGAAACAGAATTCATTTAAAATAAGACGCGAATTATGCAAAACATCGGACTTTGAATCTAACTTGTTTTGTGATCCAACCCGAGACCTCACATAGCAAAGATTAGTGTAGTAGCTCCCACCACGAGGTTCAGGACGTTCGTGTTATAAAGTGTCAATTAAACACGGAGATGTGAAACGGTAATATAGCATTTCATCAATTTCAAACAAAATACGTATATTGTAGTAATTTTACCCTATTTGTTAAGATAATGAACGTTATATTTTGTTTTTAAAATGGCAGTCAAAGCAGAATGTATTGAATAATAAATGAGAAATTGTAAAGTTTCAATTTCGGTACGACTAAATACATTCGTGCTGCTATGTGTTGCGTTTGGAGTTAATTTAATAGAGTTTAATTGTATACGCAGTTCTGAGGCTATATTAGACAAAGTCTATTGCTGAAAGTGAAATCTGGGTTCTATTAGGGTTTTAGCGTGATATACCCACTGATCATTGAACCTGGAATACGCACATGGAAAGCATTAGCACTAGCAAATTAGCTACGAAGAGGTACACCATACCCTAATTCTAAGTCAAAATGGAAGGAAAAAATAAGCGGAAACGACAGACTGTACCTGAATAATACTTTCACTATTTTAATTTCACAGTATTTATTTCGAGACTTTCGAGACTTTCGAGACGAGACCGAGATTTGGTACTCGAGACCGAGACCGAGACCGAGACAAGCATCTGTTGACCGAGACGAGACCGAGACCGAGACGGTGATTTTTCACTCGAGACGAGACCGAGACCGAGACAGTTATTTATCAACCGAGACGAGACCGAGACTGTACAAAGTCTCGTCTCGTCTCGTCTCGATACCATCCCTAAGTCTACTTCAGCTTACAATCATTCTCTTGGCTCTACTGAATTGACTCACTTTTTAATTTTAAATACCTGACTAATAATGAGAATTTCGTTCCGTCATTATATTCTTAAATATATCAGTAACTAACGACCAGCAAGACTCTGTTTGAGCTTCAAAAATCCCCTTTCCCCCTAGTGTGTGGTTTCAATTTTAACCAATATATATCTGAAAAATATTGTTTTTGCTTTATTCTTAATTATACCTTCAACTAGCGATCGCTAATAAAATGTATTAGCTAACAAGCAGAGAATTTTGGCTTTAGTGAATACACTGAATTTTCAATATATGTGATAATTAACGTCAATATCCATTCTATGATTTTATTCTAAAATACTATAATCACTAAGATTCAGTAAGAGTCTGATTTATGTACGAATGACACATTTCACCCTACTCAATGCACTCACTTTTCGTTTGTAACATGTAACATTTGAAGACTGCTGCTTTCTTTCATATTATTCCTAGATATGTAAGTAAATAAATTTCAACGTCCAAACACTTTTTTCATTTTAAAGGATGGACTCACTGACCAATTGTAAATATATGGCCAATTACGAGAATCCCATTTCTTCATTTAATTCTTAAATATGAAGACAATTACTGATTAGCAAGAAAATGCAGGAAGGAAGAAACCAGTACAGCTGAATGACTAGAAACTCCAACTGGAAAATGGATGTAGTGTTAACCAGAACTGAGTTTGAAAGTATAATAGGAGCTGGTATAATGAGAAGACTTCAGGAAGTTGACAATGAACAATTCCTTGTAAATAAGAACGAAGAATTCCATGTACTGTATCGCTTATTTCAACATTTTATAGATAATAGTAGGCCTGTCTTCGGTAGAGAGATGTGTTAATCTTCAGTCGGGGCAGGCGAACAATCAGCAAGGTTCACCTGTGTCCTCTGCATGTATCCAACTCTATGAATTCAACCGCTCAGATACTGCTAGTGATGCTCTTACTCTTTGTGAAGTAAACCCTAGTACACCCACCAATGACAGTACTACAGATGCAAATGCTTTACAAAAAGGTTCCGGCTCAACTCCAAAAAAGTTAACCACCTAACACCCGTTGCTGCAAGATCTATTAGTATGGGCAGAAACTCCTAAGAGAAAGGGGAAACGAAATGTAGGAAGATTGCCGTTCATAATAACATCTCATAAATATCATGCTATTTTACACGAAAAAAAGAAGAAACCAATTAGCAGAACAAGAAAAGATCGGAAAGCAAACAAGAAAGATGTCTGACAGAAGGAAACAAGTGTTAAAACGCAGAGGAAAAGCATCTGCAAAGAAATCAAAGCATCAGGTCTATCTCGATTGTTCAACGGAGATAAGCGGACCTTCAACTTCTAACCTTCAACAAGAGAAAGGACTAACTGAATCATTACTAAATGGAACGTTCACAAGGAGGTGAACTTCGATTCGTCATCAGCTACGCGAAGCAACTACGTTTTCTATCCTGCAAACACTGTTTTCAGCCCTTCTTTTCGGGAAGGATAGATCTTGAATGCGAGTTGTGGAAGTGTATGTGGTCACAGATGAGGACGAAATTAATGAAACGAATTGAAATAAATCATTGAAACATACAATTTTGTTTGTGTATTTCCCGTTTTTTAAATTTTAAAAATATTTTGTGCATTCCCTGGTCAATTTGTTTTTACTTCATAATGTTCAAGGTCTAAAATGTCTATTTCTTCTATATTAATAAATATAACAATTGCTATTACTTCCAGTCAGGCCTAAAAGCCTTATTTCTGTCAATAGTATTTTCTACCGTATGTTTTATAATGGTGCCAATAACTGTCCTCATTGGGTACCAATAACTGGTTTTTGGGAGCCAATAACTGTAAGTTCATTGTAACATTACAAAATATATTTTTATTGCCAAACTTTAAATTTGTATTGTAATTTCTCAACGTATTATTAAATTAGAGTAACCCAGAAATTATATATTAAAAAATCGCCAGTATATGTTATAAAATAAGTCTGTTATAAAGATATGAATGAAAACAAATCCTTAAAGTCCCAATAACTATATGGTTTCCCCTACGTGCTTAGATCTATACTTCAGACTATTTTCAGAGAACATTGTATTACGAAGTAACGGTAACATTCAGAAATTTTACTAAGAGCGTATTAAGATTAGGATTTTTTAGTTGCAACTTACGCGCAAATTTTAAACTTTTTGAAAAATCATTTGCCAAAAGATTTAAGATTTATCTACACAGCTGCCGACTGAGGTTTTCTGCAGAAATAATGTATTACTAATTCTAGATATTAGTAGTAGATGTCGAGATCCGCAATGATACTTTCCTTAGAACGAGTGGAATCAGTTTGCACGCAGTACAACCGACGAGAGAGGGCGGATTTAGATAGGGAAAAGTTCGGGAGCTCATATTGTTCTTAGGACTTGCAAATTCGAAATATTCGAGTTTAAACCCTTTGACGTGTGGAACAAGAAAGAATGAATATCACGGTGAATTCATAAGGTGTAGTAAAGAGAAAGCGCGTTAAAATGATGGACAAGTTCGTAGATCACTTGTGATAGGACAAGTTTCCCCGAGCTTGTAAACCTTTTTGTAAAATGCATTCACTACGTCAGAAATCGCCTTAAAATTACAACATTAGCAGAGATGTCACCTGACTTCATTGTAATAGTATTCTACAATTTCTGAAACGAGATAATAATAAGAGATTAAATAGATCTCCAAGTGATGCGGTGATTAAGAAATAATTTTAAGGTAGACGGGAATGTACAATTTTTAATTAGTTGTTTAGAGTGCAACATGCGCCAATAAATCAAGGGATTATGTCTTCTTACAATGTTGTTAAATTTAGAAGTCAGCAGTGGACATCGGCATTTATTACTTGATTCCTATTGGCTTACAGCTAGTAAAGGAAGCCAACAATGAATCCAAAGGCGTAGGATTTTGTGTTGTGTACCTAGGTTTTAAAAACGAATCAGTAGTGTTTTTAGAGCTCCTGAACTCACATTATACAATGGCGTACCATTTTAAAAACGGTGGATTTACTTCTGCCGTTAATAAGACGAGGGTATGACAGACGTATAGTTTTGGGAACAAACAGCGGTTTGTTTTAAGTGGGCCCTTGGGATTGAAAAGTATTTGGATACCAAATGTAAAAAAACATTAATATTAATTTATCAATGATAATCAAGTAATTGCTATACTTCCCGTTTATCTGCAACCACAATACTATTCTAGAGTGCTTCCTGCTGATGAAATTTACTCAGGACCCATAACGCTCTCACCTAGTTCTTGATCGTTAACGTGATAGTAACTGCTTAATCCAAAGAATTGTGCTCTTACGGATATATTATTTAAAGAAAGTCTCCTGTGAGTTAACAGTCGAGTCTATCAAATATGCATTTAAATAGCGTCCTTGCTGCTCACTAGGGCTTACATACAGAGTTGTGTAGGATTCACTACGTTCCGGTCTATCGTTAATAATATTTTATCGATTGTATGCTGTAAAACTTGCTCTGGAACCAATTATATTCTAATCTCAAAGCAGCCTTACTTTGGGTCTGAGACCGGTGAACTGATCCATGAGCCAAATAAAGAATCGTTCTTTTGAGGTCTTCTCGTACACTGTCAGGTGGAAGATATTTACGGTATAGTCAGTCCATTGTTGGCTACCAACTTAGTACCACTAATCATCAGAAAGCAACGAAACTATGGGCTAATCAAATAAGCTCCTCATATAAACTCACTGTATTCTTTGATTAGTAACTAAGTGAGACACATTTCACATTGCAGAAAAATTAATTAATTTCAGAAGTCTCTTTATGAAAATTCTTCATATCCAAGTTCTAGAATTATATCACGGTAGAATTGTCTTGACAAGAATATCGTATCTCATTTCGTCATTGTGACATTCTCTTTCCCTCTAATGCTATACACTGATCTTCTTGGTGTGTCAAAGTTTTTTTACTCGGAACATTTAATCGTCTTCACTCGCGTCTCGGTTTCCTATTCTCAAGCAACCTTTGGATAGCTATTCATCTTGTGAGAGCTTCGCCACAACGATTGTGTAATGGAGAGATACACATCTTTCGTTTGATGTAAGCAGTGTATTTCTTCTGTATTTCTTCAATATTTCAACATCAGTTACTAATACTATATATTCTACACTTCTGCAGACAGTAAATAATTGCAAAAAAAGTGAACAAAACACATGCGTTTGACATTAGATCAGGCATTATACTTGAAAAGTGTTCAAATCTTACCTCAGCTGATAATATTTCTAATCGGTCCAAGGGTTACCCACTTTAGGAGGTTTGCAGTTAACTAATTTCTAGGCACGATTGGATACATTATGTCAGGAAATTGTATAGAAGAACGTTGGTGTGTCATCAACACTATAACTTTAGCAAAAATGCTGAATGATCATGCCTACTCAAGATCATTGAGAACTCATTTCTAGACTTTGCTCGCGGACCTCTACATGTGGTTATGAAGAAGCTAAAGTTTTTTTAAATTTAATAATTTCGTAACATTTTCTTTCAGTAGTGCTTGTATTGACCTTAAAAGAATCAGCAACTGCTTATGAAGTCTTCTAGTAAGATTCTTAAAATATCTGAATCAGTCCCATCAACAGCTTCAGATTTCTCGTTTGTAGATTCTGCTATTATTCTTGTCCATATACAGCTACTTCTATTTTTTGAACTTTGTTTGCAACATTTGAAGGCGTCTAGTATTGTTCTCCAAGTTTCTCATTAACTGTGATTGAATTGTCATGGCTTCATTGGCAGAATAAAATTGGATCCTTGCAGATATTTCCCGAAAGCACTTTTTTCTCTTTGCTAACGCGTTAATCACCCCAGAAAAATTGGTAGCCTACATTAAATACTATTCGATAATAATATCACTTGGAACTTCGCTCAAGAAGTCCTCTTTTTCAGCGAATTGTTCCTTGAGAATGTTCCTTGAGCTGTTAATTTCTTGTAATCCTCTGACACCGAATTTGCCTTCAGTGCTTCCATCTGTTGAATATAGTGATGTGCAAATTTATCATAGAAAAGATGACCAGCTGCGTGAAAAAACGGAAGCCTTAATTTAATTGACATCAAATGAAGTGTTTAGTCCTCTGTTCAATTTAGTCCCTTTGGATGAATTCAATACGGTTATGACCTTCTCTAATTATTGCATCAAAATTAACTGTTCGCAAAATGTCACCGTATTAATTTTGAAATTTCTTAATATGGTTTTTGTCATGCAATTTCATTTTCTTGTAAATTTTGCGTAGTGATTTCCTCATCCAAACGTTGTTGAAAAGATCGCATTTCCTAGATTTTGTCATCCCTTCCGACGGTTGTAAATGTCTTCATAACCACATGTAGAGGTTCCCGAGCAAAGTCTAGAAGTGAGTTCTCAATGATCTTAAGTAGGCATGGCCATTCAGCATTTTCACTAAAGTTGTCATAGTGTACAGTATACATCAAAGTACTTCTATACCATTTCCTGACATAATAGATTCAATCGTGCCTAGAAATTACTTAAGTGCAAACCTCCTAAAGGCGGTACAACTTTGGACCGTTCAGAAATTTTTTCAGCTGAGGTACGATTTTAACACCTTTCCAGTATAATGGCTGATCTGATGTCATAAAACATGTGCTTTATTCACTTTTCATGCACTAATTTACTGTATGCAGAGAGTAAAAAATATAGTACTAGTACTTGATGTTGAAATATTGGAGAAATACAGAGGGACTACACTGCTTATAACAAAAGGAGAGGTGTGTATTTCACCAATTCACAATCGTTGTGGCGAAGGTTTCTCAAGATGAATAGCTATCCAAAGGTTGTTTGAGAATAGGAAATCGAGACGCGAGATGCGAGTGAAGATTTGAATCTTCCGGGGAAAACGGCATTGACACACGAAAAGTATTAGAGGGAAAGTGAATATCAGAATGAAGAAATTTGATACGATATTCTTATCAAGACAATGCTACAGTGATATAATAATACTTTTTCATTCAAAACTTGGATATGGAGTATTTTCATCATGTGACATCTGAAAAAAATGACTTTTTCCGCTCTATGAAATGCGTGGCACTTACTTACGGATCAAAGCTAACAGTAACTAACTTAGTCAATCCTATACAACTTTATATGTAAAACCTAGTGAGCAGCAAGGCCGCTATTTAAACGCACATTTGATAGCCTCGAGTGTTTACACAGAGGAGAATTTCTTTCGAATAAATTCGTAAGAACACAACTCTTTGGAAAAAACCGCTTCTATCAGGCTAAGAATTAAGAAAAAGGTGAGAACGTTGTGAGTCCTAAGTAGATTTCTTCAGCAGGAATCACTCTCTAATAGTACTATAGTTGCAATTGCTTGATTATCATTGATTAATTAATACTTGTTTTTTACAATAGGCTAACAGTTAAGAAAAATTTTATTAGTCCTAATAAAAGTTAAGGAGCTCTATTAGCACTAGTGCTTCGTTTTTGAGAGTTAGGTACAAAAGATTATACGGCCTCAGATTCGTTGTTAAAATCCTTTTCTAGTTGTAAACCAATAGGAATTTAGGAATTGATTCCGTTTTCCACTGCTGACTTCTAATTTTCACAGCATTGTAAGTAGGACATAGGACGGCATAAGCCATTTAGCTTTCCCGCGCACCTCGAAATAGAACCCTCGAATTATTGGCATGCCTGTTGCACTCTAAACCACTAAATAAAAGTCGAACATCCGCGTCCATCCTCAAAATTATTTCTTTAATCACCGCATCACATAGAAATCGATTAAATCTCTTATTAATATATGTTTTCAGACTTTGTAGAATACTTTCAATATCATATCAAGTGACATCTAAACTAATGTTCTCATTTTAAGGCGATTTCTGTCGAAGTGGATTGATATTACAAAAAGCTTCAAAACTCGGGGATGCCTGTCCTATCGCAAGTGACCCATCAACTTGAACAT
This sequence comes from Thermobia domestica, assembly GCF_964235325.1. Taxonomy (NCBI): domain Eukaryota; kingdom Metazoa; phylum Arthropoda; class Insecta; order Zygentoma; family Lepismatidae; genus Thermobia; species Thermobia domestica. The sequence continues at coordinate 138,489,887 of NC_137464.1, forward strand.
CATTTTAACGCGCTTTCTCTTTACTATACCTTATGAGCTCACCGTGATATTCATTCCTTCTAAGCTAAAGACTTCTTGTTTCGTTCGTCACTCGGTTTAAACTCGGATATTTCGAATTTGCATGTCCTAAGGACAATATGAGCTGCCGTCTTTTCCCAATTCAACCCGTCAGCTCTCGTCGGTTGTACTGCATTGACCCTTGTTAATTGTTAGTTACTAATAAATTTAAGAATTGAATGAAATGACAGAATTGTCGTAGTCTTTGATATTTGCTATTGAAATATGGGTCTATTGTTTTTGGCAAATGGAGTGATTGGAAGCTGAAGTAGACTCTTGTTGATCGGTAGTTGCCGATATATTTAAGAAGGAGATGAAAGAAAAAAATGTCGCAAATTGTTAGATATTTAGTATTGAAGATTGATGTCAATTATTATAGCGAATGGACTATTTCATTGATAAAGCAGAATCTTGCTAATTGTCACTTACCGAAATATCAAGGAAAAATGAAAAAGAAACTGAAGCTGGACAGATATTTTCAATTCAAAAGTAAATCTTCTCAGTAAGAACGAAAGGAATATTTGAAAGATTAAGCAAACTCATTCTGATCATTAGTTCCTGCCATATTTAAGTATAAATTATGCAAGGCAGCAGACGTAAATAATCGGATATTCACTACGGGATAAAAAGAAATGGCCGGATGAAATATTTTATCACTATCATTAGTTACTGACTTATTCGCGTTCAAGTTATAAATAGAAATGTTCTTAATTTATCTGTAATTTACAATTGAAACGTAAGTCCATCGCGCACAACGATGAGGGGTTTCGAATATGAAGCATACTCTCACTGAACATTACTTAGTGACGTATTTAAAACAAAATCAAAGAACAGGATAGTCGCGAATTTTCAGATATTTACAATTGAAAGTTAATATATTCAGTACGGAGTAAAGCGAGTTTAAAATATGAAGCACAGTCTTGCACATCATTACTTACTGATAATCTAGAAGAATGAATACTAAAATTTTCAATTATTTATAATTGAAATGGAGTGTTTTAAAGGTAAATATTGCCTTACAATTATATAAAACAACACGCCACTTACATAATGTTTATTCGTCCGCGTTTCCTCTTTTCTAACATTATCAATAACGTCTTCTTTTGTGGGCAGAATCTACGAAATGTAAGGCTTCCCACACGGTTTTTAAAAGCATGCGAAAGCACGTACAGAATGAAAATAGCCACACTTATACTAAAATTTAATTATAGAAATAGCAGAAAATTTTCTTTGGAGGAATTATTTTATAAATATTAAAGCATATGGTATTTTTGAGGTTCCTAAAAATTATTTATACAATTGTAAAGTATGCGTAGGCACAGATCAAGTAATTGTACACCGTTATGCAGCACGTTAATTACACATGGAAAACAAACGAGAACACGAAAGCAAACGAGAACACGAAAACAAACGAGAACACGAAAGGAACAAAACCTAGTAGAATAACATACTAACAACTCACATGTTTGTGCAAGTCTACTTTAATCACTTCAAATGAAAGGAGTTCTATACCTAAGATTCTAACTCTTAAACCTTCCCCTTAAAATTATGAAACGCAAAAGCAAAGTAGAAATTTAATGTAAAGGTAAATTATTCCGATACATTTTCCCCTGTGGCACAAAAAAAATCATATTTATGATTTTTTTATTGAAAATCTTTCAATAAATCTATGCGCTTTCCCGGCGAGTAATCTAATAATTTTACATTACAAAAATTTTGATTGGTTACTTCTCTTCCGTTTAAGTCTTTTAACAAAACTTTGTTCTTGTTCACTTTTGTAACTGTGTATGGTCCGATATATCTAAGCATATATTCCTTATGCTTACATATACTCCTTATATTCCATATTTCTTATGCGCATCTGAGAGATAATGGGTTCTAACCATTACTAAGTCTCCGTTCTTTAATTGAATACTTGATTGTGTGTTCTTTTGAATTTTACGTTTTCTTTTCGTCAACAATCTCGGAACAACCAGTAAGAACTTGTTCTTCGTATCTATGTCTTTCAGCTCGTCCGGCCAAGGGAAATAAGATTTATAACGATCAGCTATACAGTAAGAAATAAAAATCTTTGCAGGCGAACAGTCAAGACTAGAATTATATGAATAATTAGTAGGTCTTGTGTATATTTCACATTATTCTTCCATTTTGAATGACTATTATGACAACTTAGACGTATTATTCTGTTCAGCTCTGTATGCGATATTTCGGCAATTCCATTAGATTTTGGGTTTTAGGGTAAAGTTGTATAAACAATTTTCCGATCTTCATAATATTTCTTCCATTTGTGTGATAGAAATTGGGGTCCTTTATCCGATATTATAAATTTCGGATATGGGAAAATGTGAAAGTATTCCTTTTCTAGAACTTTAATTATTTCGTTAGTTGATGAAGTTCTTAAAGGAAAATAGCAAACAAACAGGGTGAAAACATCGACGACAGATAGAATAAAATAACAGCCGTAGCTGCAAGGTAATTTCCTACTATATCTATGCTCAATTTTTGGTGTGGTCTTTCTGCTTCAATGTGATATTCCTCGGAGGCAATTATCCTTCTTGAAAATTTCGTAGTAGCACAGATTTCACAATCTTTTATATATCGCTTAAATGTATGTTTCTGTCGTCGCCAGTAGAAAAGTTTTTTTGCAAAATTTACACACTTACTGATCCCGAAATGTCCGTTATTATGAATAGTCTCGACTACTTTACAAACTAGATTCTCAGGGATAACTAACAACCAATTCCCTGTTTTGTCATTTTACATAAATAGAATACCTTGAACCAAATGAATAGATTTGCAATTGTTGGATGTGTCTAGCTTTTTTCTTAACTTCAAACAATACGGGTCATGTAATTAGCTGATCGTTGCGAATCAGATTGTGCCAACCGTTGTGCTCGGATAGTCCGACCAATCAATAGCAAAGTCGAAGAGTCGCGGATACGGGGGGAACGACATTCCAAGGAATTAGTACTTATGAATAGTCTCGACTACTTTTGAAACTAGATTCTCGGGGATAACTAACAACCAATTCCCTGTTTTGTCATTTCTCATAAATAGAATACCTTGAACCAAATGAATAGAATTGCAATTGTTGGATGTGTCTAGCTAATTTCTTAACTTCAAACAATACGGGTCATGGAATTGCTGATCGGGGATTTCCTCTGGATCATGCCCTACATCAGAAAATTTAGTTACAAGATTAACATTGAATGTTTTCATATTTTCTAATGATTGAGGTGTCGTTCTACTCAATATGTCCGCAATTTTGTTATCAGACGCTTTTTTGTGTTCAAATGTAATATCAAAACGCTGTAGCTTTAACAATAATTTTGTAGTCCTAGGTAGTCCTAGGTGTCCTAGGTGTGCTCGAAGATCACTTTCAAGCTAAAGGCATACGTGACCGCTGTGTTGTCACAGTGGACAATTATTTGTCTTCCTAATACATAATAAGAAAAATATTCACACAGAAACAAAACGGCCAATAACTCTAATTGAAACACAGAATATGTTAACTCAAATTTTTTTAATTTTCGACTGGCATAACCTATGACTACAAGACTCTTATTACTTTCCATTTCATATTGAGCTAAATAGCCAGCAATATTTTCTATGGACGCATCTGAAAAGATATGGAAAACCTTTTCGAAATTTGGTTGGCTTAAATCTGGAGGTTCACTAAGCATTTGTCTTAAAGTAATGAAAAGATTAATATGTTCAGCGTCCATAAGAAACTTTCGATCTTTCTTCAATAAATCATATAGAGGGGCTGTTAGTGTTACGAAATTTGACAAAAACCTTCTTCTCCACGAGAGGATCCCTAAAAATGAACGCAGTTTCTTCTTAGTATTTGGCAAAGGAAAGTTTTTAATTATCTCATTATGCTTGGGGTTAGGTTTAATTTCTGTCCCATTTACAACATGCCCAAGAAACAAAATTTCAAACTGAATGAATTGGCATTTTTTAAAATTTAGAGATAAGTTCGCGGACTCAAATATTTTGAAAACCTGTTCTAAGTGTTGAAAGTGATCTTCGAGAAAGTCACTATAACAGAGAAGGTCATCTAAGTACACAACTACGAATTTTCTAGTGCTAAACCAAAATAAGAATTCATTACGTTCTGAAAGATTGCGGGAGAGGACTTGAGCCCCATTGGAAAAACTTTAGTACATATTGACGGCCTAAATACACAAAGCTAGTACAGATGTAAGAGTCCGGATGGAGTGGTACCCCGTAATAACCCATGGTGGCATCCATGGAGCTGAAAATTTTCGCGTTGGAAATTCTAATTAGAATCTCACTGATTGGCTCTACTTTTATTTTCGGAAAAATGACATTGTTGATAACAACCTTAAATCGATTACCGGACGCACTCCTCCAGAGGCTTTACGGACACAATGTATAGGATTTCTATACGCACTAGGTTTTTCCTCCGCAATTCCCAGACGAATACATATTCCCAATTCTTTGTCAAATTCTTGTTGTAAAGCTTGAGGAATTGGATACATCTTACCAACTACTGGTTCGGTATTTTTTAGTTGGATTCGATATGGCTAACAATTTACAGTACGTGGATATTCCCGAAAAAGATGTTTATATTTAAGCAGCAACATTAGTAATCGATTCCTTGTATCGGGGTTTAAGTCGTTTCTAGAGTTTATGTACTCCCTTATTACATTTTCCGCTATCTGATCATCATCCTGTAACTCTTGTTTATCCTTCTCCCTTTCCTCTTGTTCCATCGCTGATTCCAGTTGAATTAATAGTACTTTCGGGTAGGCAATATCTACTGAAACTTGATTTTCGCTATTATCTTTTAAATATAATTTCTTATTTTCCCCATCCAAATGAACCCCAAACTTTGCGAAAAACGGTAAACCAAGAAGAAAATCTGACTTTATATCTTTAACAACGAATAAGGGTATATTAAACAAGTGATTCTAAATATTTATTGTCAGAGTTATGGAACCCTGAACAGAAAATTTGTCCTGTCCTGTGAAGGCGTTTAATTTTAAATTAGTAGTAGCTTTTAATTTTGCTGATGGGAAAACTTGTTGTATTTTCTTCCAAATATTGTAACTCAATAAGCTTACTTCTGCCCCTGTATCCAAAATACAGTTTACCGGTATCCCCCCCTATGTCACATACTACTGAAGGCGAGGGAAAACTTCAAAATTTTCACTCTCTTCTTCCGCATCATCTCTTAAGACAAAACGAGTATAGAGTTTAAATTGATCATTATCGAAACAGTCAACGTTACAAGTGAGATTCGAGTTCTGATTACAACTTTTATTCGGGGAGAGAAGTTTTTTGAGAACAGTCGCCATTATCTCCCCTTAAGTGTGACTGCCCTGCAAGTTATCCGATGCCGTAACATATTTAACCATTGTGACGGGACTTTGATAGTTAAGCCCAGGCGAGTTCACTCCTACCGACGAGTAAGGTGGATTTAAGGTAGAACTTACTGTAGTAACACCTGGAATTGAAATAGAAGGCGTTGTTGGATAAACAGTGACAAGTAGATATGGATTGAAATGTAATTTTGGCCCATATATTGGAGGAGGAACAAAACTATTCTGAAATCCATTGAATACAGATATTGGAAGTTCCCTTTCTTTATTCCATGAGTTATCACGAAAACGTTGACAATTCACATTATTAGTGTTATTATACAGGGTGGCGCGTATTGTATCTACCAACTTCAAATGAAAATACAAAGGTGTGTTATGCAATTTTTAATGCAAAACTGTTATGGAATATAAGTATATGGACTGGCAATTTGTACACTGTACAACACTTGTCGAAGGAGCTCACTAAACTTTAAAAATAACGTCCTGTAAATGTCCGCCTTTTTCCTGGATGCACTGCTGCAGGCGACGTGGGAAGGCATTCATCACACGCATTAACGTATCCTGTGGAATGGAACTTATCACATGACGAATGGCAGTCTTCAGTTCGACAATTGTCTTCACGCGATTGGCAAAGACCCTTTCCTTAACATATCCCCAGAGGAAGTAATCAGGAGCTGTTAAATCTGGGGAACGGGATGGCCATGAGACATCGCCAAATCGGGATATCACGCGGTTTGGAAATGTTTCTCTGAGTATAGACATACTTTGGCGTGCCGTGTGTGCCGTAGCACCGTCTTGCTGGAAATAAACGTTATTGATCACACCCCTTTCCTGCAATTCCGGAATGAGAAACGTCTGTAACATATGGCAGTAGCGGTCGGAATTTACAGTTGTTGCATGTCCGGCGTCATCCTCAAAAAAATAGGGACCAATAATGCCACACATTCCAACTGCACACCATACCACAACTTTTGGGCTACCTTGAGGCTTTTCATGTAATGAACGAGGATTCTCCTGAGACCAATACCGGAAGTTTTGCTTATTAACATACCCAGTCAGGTGGAAGATTGCTTCATCGGACATCAAAAGTTGTTGGAGGAACAGTGGATCTCGGTTAATCAACTCAAGAATGTTCTGGCAGTTATTGAGTCTGTTTTCCTTATCAATGGCTCTCAACTCTTGTACCACCTGCAGTTTATACGGATGGAACTTCAAATCACCCAGCAAACGACCCAATGAACGTCGTGTCAAATGTAATGTTCGTGCATGTTGCCGTGCTGAACGTTTGGGACTGCGTTCCATCGCTACGCGCACTCGTTCCAAGTTTACATTTGTTCGAACACTTCGTCCACGACCTGGTGATTTCCGGTTCACAACACTACCTGTGGCCCGCCACTGTCTCACCCATCTCAGAATACTGTGTCTCTCGGGTATAGCAACATGGCGATCATCACTGTTTCGTCGCAGTGCCCGCTGAGCCTCACTGACAGAACCGGTTCGGATAAAGGCTTCCACCGCCGCAATTCACGTCTGCACAGACCACCGCTCCATGGTAAACTAATTGCCAGAGGCCCTGCTATTCAGTGCCGTAAGCATGCGCAGCATTCGTACGCGCATTTGATCAGGGTTGCCAACTGCAACTGGTAGATACAATACGCGCCACCCTGTAAAAACGACCTGCATTATTCCCATTTTGATTATTTATCCAAGGGCGCCGTCTATACCCCATATTACTATGAATTTTGATAGCGTGTTAGACCGTGTTTCATTTTTTAGCCCGATTTTGTCAAACGGTTTTGTCTGAACGGCATTATCCGTCTTTTGTTTTTTTTAAATTTATCAAATTTTATTTGTCTAATATTTGGTCGTTTCCCAGAAAATCTAGAGTTTGCCGAAAACTGCTCTCCCAGAGTGTTCGTCAGCTCACATTCAAGTTTGGCCAACTTTAAAGTTAATTCCTGTACGGTTTCTATTGATCCTAACTTTAAAATCCTTGCCTCTTCTGGAGGCAGGCACTCAATTATCAAATATCTAAGTTCTTGTTCAGACGGAGAACTAACAAACAAGTGATAATTATCCACTAAATGCCACACAAAATCTACTAATGAAGGAAACTTTTCTTTATCATAGCGTAGTGTATATAATTTCCTCTTCTGTACCTGCTCAGTAGTTGGAGAAATGTATTGTTCCTTGAACAAGCTCACAAAATCATCGAATGATTTAATCTTATCTACTACATTTCTATACCACGATCTGGCCGATCTCTCTAGGCAACGAGAAAAATAAACAGTTTATCGCGGTCGCGAAGCGGAATCATTTCCATAGTTTGGAGTAAATCCTCAAGGAAAAATCTGGAGCTCCTTTAGCCATCTGACCATTAAACCTTGGGAACTCCCTTAAGTTTCGTATATATGGATTGTAATGAGAGCAACTATCGAATATCTCCGGAAGTGATCGACATTCTGAATTACCTACACTGTTTTTACTCTCACGATATTTATTATCTAAATCTATTTCTTCAACATCCGACAGATAATCCGACTCTCCACATTTGCATAGGCATTGCCTTCCGGCTACTCTTCTAACTTTTAGAACATTATTATTATTAGGAAGGGGTTTGAACTTTGACTTAGCAATAGATTTACTGTTTTCTCGGCTTGTGTTTTGGAGACAATTAACTTCTTCACCTCCCGATTCACAGTCCGACTCATGGTTCCTAAACCTACACTGCCGTACCGTTACTTTCCGCATTCCACCAATATGACCGTCATTAATATTGTCCGAATTCTTCTTAGGATGATGGTGTACTACTCGGCGATTGACCTCCTGCCGTTCACTTGGAGATTTCTCTGCTTCTGCACTTAATAAAAGTGGTTCCACTGAGGCAGAGTCTGTTACACCTTGTGCTTCTAACGAAGTTATATGAGACTCTTCTGTGCACCGCGCGTTGTCAGTGACTCTCACTATTTGCACTTGTTCAATTTCTGGTTCAAACTTTTCATTTCTTTCAGAGTCTCCTACTCGGCATCTACCAATTCCGTGTTCACAACTACTTACAGCTTGAGTCAGAGTTTCTACCTTAGCCTAAGTCGATCGATTTCGTTACGGATAACTACTAATTCCTTGGAATGTCGTTCCCCCCGTATCCGCGACTCTTCGACTTTGCTATTGATTGTTTGGACTATAAGAGCACAACGGTTGGCACAATCTGATTCGCAACGATCAGGCAATTACATGACCCGTATTGTTTGAAGTTAAGAAAAAAGCTAGACACATCCAAGAATTGCAAATCTATTCATTTGGTTCAAGGAATTCTATTTATGTAAAATGACAAAACAGGGAATTGGTTGTTAGTTATCCCCGAGAATCTAGTTTCTAAAGTAGTCGAGACTATTCATAATATCAGACATTTCGGGATCAGTAAGTGTGTGAATTTTGTAAGAAAACTTTTCTACTGGCGACGACAGAAACATACATTTAAGCGATATATAAAAGATTGTGAACTCTGTGCTACTACAAAATCTTCAAACCGGATAATTGCCTCCGAGGAATATCACATTGAAGCAGAAAGACCACACCAAAAATTGTGCATAGATATAGTAGGGAAATTTCCTTGCAGCTATGGCTGTTATTTTATTCTATCTGTCGTCGATGTTTTCACCCGGTTAGTTTGCTATTTTCCTTTAAGAAGATCATGAACTAACGAAATAATTAAAGTTCTAGAAAAGGAATACTTTCACATTTTCCCATATCCGAAATTTATAATATCGGATCAAGGTCCCCAGTTTCTATGACACAAATGGAAGAAAGATTGTGAAGATCGGAAAATTGTTCACACAACTACTAGCCCCTATAACCCAAAATCTAATGGAATTGTCGAAAGATCGCATACAGAGCTGAACAGAATAATACGTCTAAGTTGTCATAATAGTCATTCAAAATGGAAGAATGTTGTGAAATACGCACAAGACCTACTAAATTATTCATATAATTCTAGTCTTGACTGCTCGCCTGCAGAGATTTTTATTTCTTACTCTATTGCTGATCGTTATAAATCTTATTTCCCTTGGCCGGACGAGCTCATGTTAATTGTGTAAGTGACATATTTAAATTAAAATGATAGAATGCAGTTTTCGTAAATTGTGAAATATTTGGAATTAAAAAGGGAGTCCAGTTAGCAGCGCGAAAAAGAATATAAGTTAATGTAGACTCTTGCTGATCGTGTGTTACTGACATCTATACGAATAAATTGGAATATGAAATTGTCTAAAATTGTCAGATACATACAGTTGAAATGAAAGCAGCTCGGCGAAAGGAGTTCTTTGTGTACTAAGCAGACTTTTAGTGATGATTAATTCTTAACATATTTACGAATTAAATGATAGAAGACAATTGCCTTAAATTGTCAGATATTTACAGATAAATAGTTAGTGCATTCGAAAGGGGGAGAATTGAGTGGAAAGTGACTCGCAAACTGTCCCAAGCTCTCCCAGAATCTTGCTGAACGCTAGTTGCTTACTTATTTTAGTAAATAGTGAATGTACGTAATTGTCCATTGAGTGATAAGAAACGAAATTTTCTATGATATAAGAACCTTTAGTTGGTCGTTAGTTACTGACGTAATAAAAACTAAATGAGGAAAGCAATTGTCGTAAATTTTCATATATTTCAAATTACATGAGCGTATTTAGTAAAGGAAATGGAGAATTTAGGCTAGTTTAAATTAATAATATTGTCATTATTTCTCAGGCCTTTACAATTGATATGTCCGTAAGGGCCAACGGAGTATTTTCAATCCGATGTGGACCCTTATAAATGTAACACTCCTCTCGCCCTTTTGCGTGAACTCACTTTTCTATCTTAAATATCTGAAAATTTTAAGAATTGCGTTCTTTCATTTTCCTTGTTAAACATGTCTTCTTCAAGGGATCAACAAGTGTCTGCCCCAGCGTGCCCCTACTGCCCCTACTGAAGAGAAAAGCTTTTCAATTGTAAGTATATGAGTAAATATAAATAAATAAAGCGAGAGTTGCTTTATCTCCCAAGCATTCCTTTGATCTGTCCAGACATTCCTTCAGACTCACCTTACAACGTAAACATCTGACAACGAACTTAAACCCTATTTTTTTAATTCGTAATATATGTTGGTAATTAACGAACAACAAGTCTACTCAGACTCAAAATCATTAGCTTTGAAAGTACCGCCAACAGCACCAGCGAAATGGTCTAAGCATGAACCCAATCGAATGAGGTTTGTGTGTCAAAGAGAATATGCGAATTCCAGGACCCACACAGCTCCCATCAGCTCCTGCCGGCAAATGTTACTAACTTGCACATACCAAGTTACTGCAAGATAGGATTGTGAACGAGCCTCATGTTAGTGTAAAAGAGCAGATATCCAATATTTAATATTTTCTCCATTCTGCCAGAGACTTCATGTACAAATTGCAGACGGAAGACAATTTCATATAGATGATGACAAAAAAGAGCTGTATAAAACAATATGTATTTCACAACTGTTGATCCAAACAGTTATGATTAATATCTTGTAATAACGTCCCCGCCTTATAGACCTAAAAATGGACATAAAGACCATCGTGATGTAACGGAAAAGAAGATGTAAGGACAAGGTATAAAACATGAAGGTGGTTTATTGTTCTGTTTAAAAATTTTGGAATCCCTTAACACGAGCGGCTTTGGTACCCGAAAAGAAAACAAGACCGTAGCAGTACATATCTAATTTAACGAGCTAAATCAATCCATTTAAGTATCACATTCGCGTACTAAAGTACAATTCAATGGTACGTTTATAACAATTGTTTATTGTTTGATTGTTTATAAGTTAAGATGTTCAACAGAAGATAATTGACTCCAAGGATTCTGACATCTGCAAGGACACTAAAAATTGAGTAACTAACGTTTAGTTTTTGAATCTCCTAAAAAGAAGCAAAGATGTTTCGATATGCGGTACATACAAAGACTCCATGTACATTTTTATCCAAGAGGAAGCGTAAGAATGAAAGCACTACTACACGTCAATCCCAGTTGACTTCAACTTATTGCCCTAGGTCTTATACGACATAAGGACAATCAATGCTTACTGCTCAGCACCTTGATACTTTGCGATTGTCCAAGCTGCTTTTCAGACAGAAGGCCACGAAGCGTAACATTTCTCCGTAACACTTATATTACACTTACGGTCGTAAGCTTGTAAAGGATTCGCATGTATATTATTGGCCTCAAACTCTTTAGGAGATTTTTAGGTAATTAGGTACGTGATTACCTTGTACACCCATGCCCGCTTCTCTTGGCCTGTGAGACAATTCCGGCCGATGAATTTATAAAGCTAGCGGTTTAATGCACTGACTCCCGATACAAAGTAATTATACAGGCATGGTAAAACAGGTGTAGAACACAGACATCAACAAAATTATTAATTGACAGATTTTTTTTTGTACTTAGGTTACATTGGGAGAGTTTCAGTTAAGAACACCTGACAAATCTAAAATTTCTTGGGGTTACTTTCCAAATCTTGGAGCAGAAGCCCTGAATTTCCTGCTCTAGTAATAGAGTTTGAGTACTTGCTCGTCTCGGTGCCCAAAGAAAGTAATAGATAACTTTCGATTAGCCTGAAATTTAAACTTGCGTCTATAAAGAATTTCGAGGCGTCATTTGCAACCTTGACTCACTTCATCAAGATGCTATATTGATAACCAGGGCCCGGATCTTGTTGACAAGTCAACTTTTTTCTGTTACGCATAGGACAAGGCAAGTTCAAATATAAACGTTATCCATCAACTCTAGGTTCTAAAAATATAGTTTTTTAGGGTCAACTTTTGGTCACTTTTTGCTGTTTTGAAATTTCAGGTCATTTTTTAATATTTTAAGGTAACTTTTAGGTCACTTATGGTCTTTTTATTCTTTTTTCTACACAAGGAAATCTTTAAATCAACACAGTTTACGGAAGTGGAAAGGACGAAGTTGAATAATCTCTTTTCTTACCCCCTGACTATTTGAGTGGAAAAACTGCATTCTTAACAAGCTAATGAAAACTTAACTGTAGTTGGTTAACGGAAGGTGGGGGTTGGTAGGTGGCCAAACAGATAATTTTGAGTTATTGACCACAAAGAATGTGATCACATGAATAACTAATATGCATTAGAATTTTATATCTATTATTTCCATGTAGTCTAACCTTGCTAAGTTTTATTGTTTAAGAGTGTTTCCTAGGTTCAACTCGGGAGTGAATTGACGCTTTCAATTATTACAATACCGTACAATGGAGTGATCAATAGATATGATCAATGACTGCAACTAAGTAAAACAATACAATACTTTTTGAGTATGAGTGAGAAATGTTAATTAAAAATAAAATGAATATTTAAAAATGTCAATGTTTAATGAAATAAAAGTTTAAGAAAACGTAAGTTTTAAGGTCAATTTTTGTGATTGTTAGTGTCATTTTACAGAAATTTTAGTGTCATTTTATAGGTCACTTTTTAAATTTTTTTAAGTCAACAAGATCCGGGCCCTGTTGATAACGCTACGTATCTATCAGACTTGTCTTCAGGTTATAAAAGCTTAAATTTTTCTGACTCGCACGGTTCATCTTGCACTACAAACTGGCATTTTGCTCACTCTTATTAAGCTTATTGGAGCATTTGAATTTCTCGATCTTCTAAACGCTTTCTCACCGGTGAGTAAAGTTCAGGTAAGCTTCCCCTCTGTAGCAGATCAGTGCACCAACCGTATTAGCTTTTTGTACACCTTTCATATTATAGACGGAATGATCAATAAGAAGAATTTACGTAATCATACTTATTAAATTATTCACTACAACATCTCGCTGACGTGAATAGAGCTTGCGTGTCCTGTCCATCGACTCAAAGGTATCTTCTCAAGAACAGAAAGCTACTCAACAAAATATACCCGGTTAATCGCCAGTAGTTAAGGCTTACGAAGTGTACTCACCCTAACACTGAACCAGACAGCGATTTGGCCTGGTATGTATGCGAGCATATTCAAACTGTTACCAGAGCATCCTAGATCACCAAGTAAATTCCGTTCCAAAAATAGAAGCACCAAATCGTCTGTAGAATTCTGCATAGATGATGGCTGCATATAGCGGAATATTTTGGCAAACTGCCTAGAGTACATTCCTTGCGCAGTCCAGCTAAGAGCCGTTAACATTGGCAAGAAGTAAGATGAAACACAGGGATATGTTCTTAGATCTATACTTCACACTGTTTTCAGAAAACATTGTATTACCAAGTTGCAGAAACATTCAGATATTTTACAAAGACCGTAATGAGATTAAGATTTTTCAATTGCAACTTACACGCTGTAAACCTTAAAATTTGTTGAGAAATTATTTTCATTTGCCAAAAAATTTAAGATTTATCGACAAGGCTGCCGACTGTGGTTTTCTGCTGAAATAATGGTATTACTAATTGTAAATATCAAGATGCTTTTAAATAAAAAGATAATGATAGTGGAGGTCGAGATCCGTCACGATACGTGCATTACAACAAGTTAAATCAGTTTAAATGCAGTACAATCGACGAGAGCGTGCGGCTTGAAATAAAAAAAGTGCGGCAGCTCATATTGTTTTTAAAACCAGCAAATTCGAAATATTCGAGTTAAACCCTGTGACGTGCGGAACAACAAGTCTTTAGCTGAGAAAGAATGTATATCACGGTGAGCTCATAAGGTATAGTAAAGAGAACGCGTTAAAATAATGGACAACTAGATGGGTCCCTTGCGATAGGACAACCATCACCGAGCTTCTGAAACTTTCTGCAAAATGCATCCAGTACGTCAGAAATCGCCTTAAATCGAGTACATTAGCATAGATTTCGCTTGACTTCATTGTAATAGTATACTACAATTTCTGAAAAGAGATATTAATAAGAGATTAAATCGATCTCTAGTGATGCGGTGATTAACGAAATAATTTTGAGGATGGACGAGGATGTTTGATTTTTAATTAGTGGTTTAGAGTGCAACAGGCGCGCCAATACTTCGAGCGTTCCATTTCGAGTAGTCCGGTAAGGCTAAACGGCTTATGTCGCCTTATGTTCTTCCTACAATGCTGTGAAATTTAGAAGTCATCAATGGACATCGGCATCTATTCCTTAATTCCTATAAGCCTACAGCTAGTAAAGGAATTCAACAATGAATCCGACGCCGTAGGATCTTGTGTTGTGTACCTAGGTCTTAAAAACGAATCAGTAGTGTTTTTAGAGCTCCTTAGCTCACATTATAGGTGGGCGTACCATTTAAAAAACCGTGGATTTATTTCCCCCTTTAATAAGACGAAGGTATCACAGACGTATAGCTTTGGGAACGAACAGCGGCTTGTTTTATCTGAGCCCTTGGGATTGAAAAATGTTGTGATACTAAATGTAAAAAAAATTGGTATTAATTTATCAATGATCATCCGGCAATTGCTATATTTCCCGTCTATATGCAACTACAATACTATTTGAGAGTGCTTTCTGCTGAAGAAATCTACCTAGCACCCCAACGCTCTCACCTGGTTGTTGATCGTTAGCCTGATAGAAACTGTTTAATCCAAAGAATTGTGTTCTTACGGATTTATTATTTAATGAAAGTCTCCTGTGTGTTAACCTTCGAGGCTATCAAATATGCCTTTAATAGCGTCCTAGCTGCTCACTAGGGTTTACATTCAGAGTTGTGCAGGATTCACTAGGTTCCGGTCTACCATTAATAATATATTCCGGATTGCATGATGAAGAAACTTGCTATGGAACCCATTATATTCTTAACTCCGAACCAGCCTTACTTTGGGTTTGAGACCGGTGATCTGATCCATGAGACATATAAAGTATCATTTAGATTCTTTTAAGATCTTTCTTAGTTAGTTGGAAAATATTTACGGTATAGTCAGTCCTGTGCTCGCAACCAACTCAGTAACACTGGTCATCACGAAGCAACCAAACTGAGGGCTAATCATATAATTTCCCATATAAGCTCACTGTATGCTTTGATAAGTAACAAACTGCCACACATTTTATAGAGAAGAAAAAGTCTTATTTTTTTCACTTAAGTAAAAAGTCTTTCTGAAAATACTCCATATCAAAGTTTTTTAATGAAAAAGTAATATTATATCACGCTAGCATTGTCTTGATAAGAATTCTTCGTTCTTCTCATTTCTTCGTTCTGATATCCACTTTCCCTCTAATCTTTTTGGTGAGTCAATGCTGTCTTCCTCGGAAGATTTAAATCTTCACTCGCATCTCGCATCTGGAATTCATATTCTCAAACAACTTTTGGATAGCTATTGATCTTGAGAAACCTTCGCCACAACGATTGTGTAATGGTGAAATACACACCTCTCCTTTTGCTATAAGCAGTGTAGTCCCTTTGTATTTCTCCAATATTTCAACATCAAGTACTAATATTCTATTCTGTGCACACAGTAAATAAGTGCATGAAAAGTGAATAAAGCACATGCTTTATGACATTAGATCACCCATTATACTAGAAAGGTGTTCAAATCGTACATCAGCTGAAGAAATTTGTGAACGGTCCAAAGTTGTACCGCCTTTAGGAGGTTTGGAGTTAAATAATTTCTAGACACGATTGGATACATTATGTCAGGAAATGGTATAGAAGTACTTTGATGTATCCTGTACACTATGACAATTTTGTGAAAATACTGAATGGCCATGCCTACTCAAGATCATTGAGAACTCACTTCTAGACTTTGCTCGGGGACCTCTACGTGGGGATATGAAGACACTTACAACCGTCGGAGGAGATAGCAAAATCTAGGATCTGCGATCTTATTCAAATGTCTGGATGAGGAAATGTATATGCAACATTTACAACAAAATGAAACTGCATGACAAAAACCATATTAGGAATGTCAAAATTAAGACGGTGACATTTTCCGTACCGTTAACTTTGGCTCCAGTATACCGAATGAGATGATTACCAGAAACTAACAAAATTAGGAACATTTACATTTAGCTGAAAAAGAGGCGTTTTTGAGCGAAGTTCCAAGTGATATGATAATCGAAAAGTGCTTAACGAAAGCCACAAATTTTTCTGGAGGATTAACTGAATATGAGACACAACGTTAGCAAAATTACTCCTTCATTCCCAAATTCCGTTACGATAACAGAAGTTCTACAGTACTTTTGTGGACATCAGCTTATCATCAGAGCGACAGGTTGAGATAATGACAATTTCCTTGTGTGATAATCTAAAAATCTAGTAGGTGATCCTTAGGTAAACAGGGGCGTGATTATCTTGTAGAACCAGGCCCGCTTCTTTTAGCTTGTGAGACAAGTACGGCAGATGAATTACTAAAGCTAGCGGTGTAAAGCACTGATTCGCGTACAAAGAAGTAATACAGGCTTGGTAGGACAGGTGTACAACGGAGAAATCAACAAAATTATGAGGTGACAGTTTTTTTTTTTTTTTTTTTTTTGTACTTGGGAGATTTTCAGTCAAGTACTCCTAAAAATATAGAACTTCCTAGGCTCACCTCCCACATCTTGGGCCACAACCCCTGAGTATCCCCCTTGGGAATAGTGTTCGAGAACATGGTCGTCCCGGTGGCCAAAGTAAGTAATAGAGACTGCGATAAACTTTCGATTAGCCTGAACGTTAAACTTGCATCTATAAAAAATTTCGAGGTAGCTTTTGAAACCTTGACTCACTTCATCAAGATGCTATATTGATGCCACGTATCTATCACAGTAATCGTCAGGCTATAGAAGCATAAAGTCTTTCTGACTCGCACGGTTCATCTTGCACTACAGAATGCCATATCGCACACTTTTATAAAGCTTATGGGAGGATTTTAATTTCTCGATGTTCTAAACGTTTTCTCACAGGTGAGTAAAGTTCTGGGAAGTTTACTCTCTGTAGATTATTAGTGCACCAACTGTATAAGCGTTTTGACATTTTTCATATCTGAGACGGAATGATCAACAAGAAGAATTTCTGTATCTTATTTATTAAATTCAACACTACCTCGTCTCGCTGACGTGAACAGAGCTTGTGTGTCCTGTCCATCCGAGAAGAACCGACAAGAGGATCGGGTTGAAATGGAAAAAGTACGGCTGCTCATATTGTCCTTAGGACTTGTAAATTCGAAATATTCGAGTTTGAACCCATTGACATGCGGAACAAGAAGTCTTTAGCTGATAAAGAATTAATATCGAGGTGAGCACATAAGATATAGTAAAGAGAAAGCGTGTTAAAATGATGGACAACTTAATGAGTCACTTGCGATACGACAAGCATCCCCGAACTTGTGAACCATTTTGTAATATACATTCACTACGTCAGAAATCGCGTTAAATTAGACTATTAGCAGAGATTTCACGTGCTTGAAGTTGACCCCACAACTCTCCCAATTTACACCAAACATTGCACATCGTTAGTGCATCGTTACTGCACGTTAGTGCGCTCATAACTAACGTTAGTGCCATCAGCGTTAACGAGATATTGAATATTTTTGGTGGGGCCAACTTCATATGAAGTTAGCCCCCCCCAAACCATCTTTACGAAGACAGATTTCGAAATACTAAGCGAATCGTTACTGCACTTAAACACACTAAGCACTACCGTTAGTGCTATCATATTTTGGTTATTATTGAAGATTTTTAGGGGGGGCCAACTTTAGAAATATCAAATTCTATACAAATAGAGGTAGAAACACGAGGTTAGCGGCAATCGTTTGTGCACTTAAACACACTAAGCACTAAGATTAGTGCTACCATATTTTGGAATTTATTCAAGATTTTTGGTGGAGGGGCAAACTTCAGAAATATCAAATTCTATTCAAATTGAGGTAGTAACATAGATCTAACGGCAATCGTTAGTGCATCGTTATTGCACCTAAACGCTCTTGGCACTAACGTTAGTTCAACCGCTTTTTGGGATTTATTCAAGATTTTTTGTGGGGAACCACCAGTAATATTAAATTTTATGCCAATAAAGATAGGAACACAGAGTGAACGGCAATCATTAGTGCATCGTTAGTGCACTTAAACACACTAAGCACTAACGTTAGTGCTACCTCATTTTGGAATTTATTCAAGATTTTTTTTGGGGGGGGCAACTTGAGAAATATCAAATTCTATTGAAATAGAGGGAAAAACATATGGTTAACGACAATCGTTAGTGCATCGTTAGTGCACCTAAAGCCACTAAGCTCTAACGTTAGTGCTACCATATTTTGGGATTTAGTCAAGATTTTCGGTTGGGGGCCAACTTCAGTAATATCAAATTCTTTACAAATAGAGATAGAAACATGGGGTTAACGGCAATCGATAGAGCATTGATATTGTACTCAAACTCAGGAAGCAGTAAGGTCAGTTTGACATTGACTCCTGATTAAAAATCTTGAATAAATACCAAAATATTGTAGAACTAACATTAGTCTTTAGTACGTTTAAGTGCACTAAATATGCACTAACGATTGCCGTTAACACTACGTTTCTACGTCTGTTTGTATAGAATTTGATATTTTTGAGGGTCAACCCCAAACAAATAATCTTGAATAAAACCCAAAATGTTGTTGCACTAACGTAAGTGCTCAGTGCTTTTTTGTGCACTAACGATGCATTGACGATTGCCGTTAACTCTATGTTTTTACCTATATTTGATATTTCTGAAGCAGCTTCCAACCAAAATAATCTTGAATAAATCCCAAAGTATGGTAGCACTAACGTTAGTGCGTAGTGCGTTTAAGTGCACTAAGGATGCACTAACGGTTGACGTTAAATCTATGTTTTTACCTATATTTGTATAGATTTTGATATTTCTGAATTTGCCCACCCAACCAAATATGTAGAAAAAATCCAAAATATGGTACCACTAACGATAGTGCTTAGTACGTTTAAGTGCACTAACAATGTACTAACGATTGTCGTTAACCCTATGTTGCTATCTCTATTAGATATAGTATGATATTACTGTAATTACCCACCCCCAAAACTAGCATAAATTACTAAATATGGTAGCACTAACGATAGTGCTTAATACGTGTAAGTGCACTAAAATGCACTAATGATTGCCGTTAACTATGTTTCTACTTCTATTTGAATAGAATTTGATATTTCTGAAGTTGCCCCCCAAAAAATCTGGAATAAATTTCAAAATATGGTAGCACTATCGTTGGTGCTTAGCGCGTTTAAGTACACTAACGAAGCACAACGATTGCCGTTACCTCTATGTTTCTACCACTATTTGAAAAAAATTTGATATTTCTGAAGTTGCCCCCCCCCCAAAAATCTTCAATAAATCCCAAAATATGGTAGCACTAATGTTAGTGCTTAGTGTGTTTAAGAACAATAACGATGCACTAACTATTGCCGCTAACCTCGTGTTTCTACCACTATTTGTATACAATTTGATATTTCTGAATTAGGCCCCCACCGAAAATCTTGAATAAATCATGATATATGATAGCACTAACGTTAGTGCTTAGTGTGTTTAAGTCACTAACGATGAACTAACGATGCACTAAGTTTTGTGAAAATCTGTCTGGATAAAGATGAAGTTGGCCCAGCCACCTAAAATCTTTAATATCTCGTAAACGATAATAGCACTAACGTTAGTTCTGAATACACTAAAGTGCGATAACGATGTGCAATGTTTTGTGTAATTTTTGAGAGGTGGGGGAGCCAGCTTCAGGCACGTAAAGATGTCTCTTGACTTTATTGAAATAGTATTTTACTAATACTCTACTCTTCTGCATACAGTAAATGAGTGCGAGAAAAGTAACAAAAGCACATGCGTTATGACATTAGATCAGCCATTATACTGGAAGGGTGTTCAAATCGTACCTGCAGCATACATTATGTCATAAAATTGTGTAGAAGATCTTTCGGAAATCTTGTACATTATGGCAATTTTACTGAATCTGTTCAATAGCCATGCCTACTCAAGATCATTGAGAACTCACTTCTATAGTTTGCTCCGGGAACTCTAAATGTGGTTATGAAGACATTTACAACCCTCGGAGAAGATGAAAAAAACTAGGATCTGCGATCTTATTTAACAACGTCTGGATGCCAAAATCAATATGCAACATTTACAAGATAATGAAACTGCATGACAAAAAACATCTAAGGAAGTCTCAAAATTAAGCCGGTGACATTTTCCGAAAAGTTAACTTTGGCTGCAGTATTTAGAGGACATAATCGTATTGCCATTCATCCAAAGGGACTAGATTGAACAGGGGACTTGAAACTTCTGCATTTGTAGGCAATTAAATTAATGCTTCCGTTTTCTCACGCAGCTGGTCATTTTTTGTATGCAAAATTTCCACATTAATAATCTCAACTGATGGAAGCTTAGGAGGCAACTACGGTATGAGAGGATTAGAAGATATTAACAACTCAAAGATCATTCACAATTCGAAGAAAAAGAGGCCTTCTTGCGCGAACTTCCAAGTGATATGATTATCGAACCGTGCTTAACGAAGGCCACGATTTTTTCTGGGGGATTAACTCAACGGCAGACAAAACGTTAGCAATATTAATCCTTCTTTCCCAAATACTGTTACGACAAAAGAAGTTCTTTAGTCTTTTGAAGGAAACAGTTTATCATCTGAGCGGCACGTTGAGCTAATGGCACCTTCCTTGTATGAAAATATCTCAACGCGAGAGAATGGCAATTGGAATGCGGTAAATATACCAGTGTTACTCTTTTGTTGGGTTTTAAAACCCACACGTAGAAGGAAGAGTCTTTCTACACGCAATGGTGTGGACTAGAAAAAGCATCTCAAATCTGCTTTATCTACTTATATAAATTATGTTAAGCACTATTTTCACCTTGTATTATATGGATATAATTTACAATTAGACACGGAAAGTACCAAAAGACAAAAAAGAACTTTCGAGAAATATCTGCAACGATCCAATTTAAATCTGCTATTGAAGACACGAAAATTGAATCACAGTTCTTGAGAAACCTCGAGATCAAAACTAGAGGGCTTCAAATGATGAGAGCAGATTTCGAAGGAGTAAAGGAAGCTGTATATGGACAAGAATGATGGAAGAAACTACAAACACGAAATCTTTAGCTGTTGATGGGTCTGATACAGATCTTCTAAGAATCTTACTAGAAGACTTCGTGAGCAGTTGATGATTCTTTTAAGGCTACATAGAAGCTGAACTAAAAAGAGAAATTCTACCAAATTATCAAATTTGAAGAAATTTTAGCGTCATTAAATTATTGCTTTCACTTTTTTATGATGCAACACGCTGTGACACGACCTCAGCTATACTCAGTAGTGAATAGTTGGCCCTTCAATAAGAAGAAAAATTTTGCAAGTTAGTCAGAGTCTTCAACCAACCAAAACTCAATCCTGACAAAATGGTGAAGATTACACATTTCTTATTCGTCTGTATAGAGAAGGAAACATTTCCTCCCTGGTATAATCCATATTAGGTATTACAAGGGAGTAGTTACCAAGCTTTAATATTGCCACTTTTCCCCCTCCTAACATGCAAGTGTGCACCATTGAATTTGGAAGTACCTCCAACTCCAGCAGTAAATGGTCTAATCCTGAACCCAATCGAAAGATAATCTTATTCACGTGTAGATAAAAAGTGAGTGCAAGATAGGATTGTGAACGTGCCACATAGTGTAAAGGAGCCGTTATGAAGTATTCAAGGTTTTGTGCATTCTGCCAATGGAGTTCATATAGAAATGGCAGATCTGAACACAATCTGATATAGATGATAACGAACAACAGCTGTAAAAAACAAATATGTCATTCTTAACGGCTTATTTGTTGATCCAATCAGTTATGATTATAATTTTGTGATATCGTCTTCGCACTATAGACCTAACAAAATGGACATGAAGACGATCTTGATAAAACTTTAAATTAAGGTGTAAGTAAAATTATAAAACATGATGGTGCTTTATTGTTCGGTCTACAAATTTTGGAATCCTTTAACACAAACTGCTTTGGCACCCGAAGATGAAACGAAACAGTCGCAGGACCCACACAAGTCAACGAGCAAAAACCAATTCATTTATATATCACTTTCGCGCTCTAAAGTAACATACAATTACGTTTATAACAATTTTCTTTGTGTGACTGTTTATATGTTAAGATGTTCAACAGGAGATGATTGACTCCGAGGATTCTGCATTCAGCAAGAACACAGAAAATTGTGTAACTGCCGTTCAGTTTTCGATCTCCTAAAAAGAAGTCAAGTTTAACACTCTTAAAAAAGAACGATGTTCCGACATGCGGTACATGCAAAGACTCCATGTACACTTTTTTCCAAGAGGGGGCGTATGAATGAAACCTCTAAAACACGTCGATCCAAGTTGGTTTCAACTTATTTCCCTTGGTTTTATATGGTATAAAAACAATTAATGATTACTGCTCAGCACCATGATCCTTTGCGACAGTACCAAGTTGCTTTTTAGATAGAAGGCCACGAACCTTAACATTATTCCGTAACAGTTATATTACACTTATGGTCGTAAGCTTTTAAAGGATTCACATGCAGGTTATTGGCCGGAAAAAATAACAGTTGAACCTTAGGTAGTTATGTACGTGATTACCTTGTAGAAACAGACCCGCTTCTCTTGTTGTGAGACAAATCCGGCCAATGAGTTTATAAATTGATGAACTGATAAACTGATGAGAACATAAGTTAAGTAGAACTTCTGTTATAGTAACAGTATTTGGGAATGAAGGATTAATTTTGCTGACGTTGAATCTGACATTGAGTTAATCCCCGAAAAAATTTTGTTCCCAAAATAAGCACTCTTCGATAATTATTTCACTTGGAAATTCTCTTAAGAAGGCCTCTATTCCTGCAATGTTCCTTGAGTTGTTAAAATCTGTTACTCTGATGCCGAATTTGCCTTCAGGGCTTCCATCTGTTGAGTATAGTGATGTGGAAATATTTCATAGAAAAGGTGACCAGCTGCGTGGGAAAACGGAAGCATTAATTTAATTGCCTACAAATGAAGTTTCTAGTCCCGTGTTCGATCTAGTCCCTTTGGAAGAATATCAATACGATTCTGACCTTCTGTACTTAGATTTTGTCATCTCCTTCGTCGGTTGGAAATGTGTTCATAACCACATGGAAGGGTCGCCGAGCAAAGTCTAGAAATGAGTTCTCAATGATCTTGAGTAGTATGTTAAGGACATAAGCAGGCATCGAGTTGTAAGAAGGACACAAGCCGGCATAATCTGTTAAGCCTTACCGGACACCTCGAATAGAAACTTCGAATTATTGGCACGCCTGTTGCAATCTTAACCACTAATTAAAGATCGAACATCCCCGTCGATCCTAAAAATTATTTCTCTAATCACCGCATCTCCTATTAATATTTCTTTTCAGACATTGTAGAAGACTATTACGATGAAGTCAAGTGACCTCTGTTAACGTACTTATTTTAAGTTGATTTAAGACGTTGCAGATGCATGTTACAAAAAGCATCCCCATCTCGAAGGTGCTGCCCTATCGCATGTGACCCATCAACTTGTCCATCATTTTAACGCGCTTTCTTTTTACTATACCTTATGAACTCACCGTGATATTCATTCTTTCTTAGCTAAAGACTTTTTATTCCGCACGTTAGTGGGTTTAAACCAGAGCCCTGCAAACCTAGGCCCTAAGACGGCCCGGCCCGGTCCGGATGGATCTGAATTCTTTGCCCGGCTAGACCCGGCCTGGCCCGCCCGGCCCGAATCTCGAGCCGGGCTCTAACCGGACCGGGCACATTCCGGGCCGAATCGGGCCGAACCGGGCCGGGCACCTTTCGGGCCGAACCGGGCTCAGCCCAAACTCTGTGAAAGACGGATCGGAAACTAATGTTGGCAGCCTGTGTTATTTGTAATGTGTTTCGTAAATTAACTATTTCTTCAATTCTGTAAAGTACTGAACTGCTATTACTCTTATTATTACTACTACTGCTACTGCTATTATTATTATTATTAATATTATTATTATTATTATTATTATTATTAATAATAATAATAATAATAATAATAATAATAATAATAATACTCATACTATTACTACTACTACTACTACTTCTGCTACTATAACTGCTACGACTTCTCGTCAAAGTTGACATGTATGGTGGTACATACTTTACAATCTAAGTACAGAAAAAATAAAAGAAATACTAGTTATTATGATCAGTCTGCGTAGAATGCGAACAGATGCCTACGAGGGGCAACGGTGGCTCAGTAGGTAAAGCACTCACATCTGGTGCTAGAGGTCGTCGTATCGATCTCTCCTCGTATTATGTGAGCTATGTGGTAAACAAACACCGTGAGAGTGGGAGTTTTCGGATTAGCCAGTTTTCGTCTACTGTCTTCATTCCACCAATTCTTGAGCCGTAATTACCTAAAGAACATACGAGAAAGTCAAGTCCTTGACCTACTAATTAGAATTTGTTATCTACCATTAGATCACGGAAGCCAAAACCATCGCAATTTGTAGTAATGTTCAATTAGCACGGCAGATTCCAAATCATGTTACATGTTCCTATATTCTTTATAATTCGATGTTGAAGGAACGGTTAGTAAAAAGAAAATAACAGAGATATATGACGGAATGCGAGGCAGTAAAACATAACAAAATCCACACATATTAATATTGAACGAAAAATACCTCAAAAGCCCCCTGAAAGAAAAATGTATAGATATCAGCTATCATAAATGCCTCTTAACATCACATATAATAGAAGGGATAGTTGAAATTAAGAAAATGAAAATATAACGTTTCGTAAGAAACTAATGGTGCAAAGTGAACAACGCTTTACTGTAAGTCCTTGTACGCATCGAATAGCACAGAAACAGAGTCAACAATCTCAGGCTTTATTGTAAAAACTGAAAAAGCTTGATTTTATAAGGGACTTGGGAGTTTTTTTTTTCATTCAAAACTATCCTTTATTCAACATATTGAAACTATTTGCAAAGAAGCCTACAAAAATCTTGGATATACTTTTTATTGTCAGTAAAGATTTCCAAAATGACCAAACTTTAATTGTACTGTATTATGCATACGTCAGGTCGAAATTAGAATATTGTAGTAATATATGGAACCCTAATATACAGAAATACTCATTCTTGATTGAGCGTACTAAAATAAGTTTTTAAGGCTTCTTGCACTTAAGAAAACAAAATTCTACCCGAAATTTGAAAGCTACATTAAATATGCTGAAAATTTTAAATTTGAAAAATTAGAACTCAGGAGAAGAAATATTGATTTATTATTTTTACACAAGCTCTTTCATGGCAAAATAGACTATCCTGATCTTAACTACCAAATATGTATCCACGTACCATCCACTAAATATCGCACTGCTTCGAAAAATACATTTTTTTGACAGCAAAAACAAACGTCTTAAGCAGATGACCTTTATCGAGAACTAGTGCAAGATACAACAAGTTAGTTAAAGAATCTTCTAACCTTGATGTACTGGCAATGGGTGTAAGTAGTTTTAAGAATTCTATTAATTATGTAAGCCGAATGTAATTATTACCAAAAGTTTTATTAACCTATATAATCTGCATAACGTATATACTATGTAACACTGTAATTAGACCTTTGTCTGGTATGTCAATAAATCAATTACTCCGTTCCTGAGCTATATAGCCTGTAGTACTAAAAGCTCTTTCAGTAGACGCACTAGAAGCAGGGATGACGAGATACTGACACGCTAATTTACACAATTTTGGTAATGTTTGTTCTTGTTGCTTCCGCCACTGCCGTATATCTAGTTTTCTTACACATGATGACATGTTGAGAAGATGTATACTACATCATCATATTCACCAGAGACGGAATGTCTATCTTCCAATCCATTAGTTTATTCTTCTTGGTAGGTGGTACCAAGTTATGCCAACTAGCCTAAAGGAGACGATGATGATGAGAAAAAATGAAATAGTGGAATGAATAAAGTGAGAGGAAACAGGGGAACGCCACGGTGTTTGTCCACCACAATGTTCGGATCAAACGAGGGACCCCATACACCAGATGTGAACGCTCAACCACTTAGCCACCGCTCCAGGAACACCTAATCGACTCTGGCTACTTGGTGATTTATTTGATCATTATATTTTGTTATATTTGTAGCATCATACTATAAACAATATATGAACATGTAACACCATTCGATATTTGCCTTGCTAATTGAACATTACTACAAATTGCACTGATCTTATGACAGTACATGGTTTTGCCCTCCGTGGTCTAATGGTAGCGTACCGAGTTCTAGTTACTAGGTAAGTACTTGCCTTTATCATACGTTCTTTAGGTAAGTACGGCTCAGGGCGTTGGATGATGATGGGATGAATTGGTGAAAAGAAAATAGTGGGAGGAAGCAGGATCACCCAAGAAACTCCCCCGCACACGGTGTTTATCCACCACAAAGCTCACATAGCATGGGCAGGGATTTATCCGACGACCTCTAGCACCAGATGTGAGTGTTTTTTCCACCGAGCCACTGTTTTCACTCGTAGATCAAGCATCGGTTAACATTCTACACAGACCGGCCGTAGTAACTAGCTTTGGTCCATTTTATTATATATATAAGGTAAATTCGGTACAACGAGACATATCAACTCTGACGCCAATTCGTAGTAGTTGCAGGTGTATTAGATGTTGTCATAGTAGTAATAGTAGTAGTAGAAGTAGTAATAGTAATAGTTTTTGCAGTACATCGCAGTCTTGAATAAAGAGTGAGTTTCCCTAACACATTACGAATAACATAGGCTGACAGTACGAACACGGAAAAAATAGACGCAATGGAGGACATTAAAAAAACCCAATAGGCTGACAACAATAGTTTCCGAACTGTTTTTCAGAGTATCCGGGCAGGGCACCAGGCGGATCCGGGCGCGTCCGGCCTGGCAGGGCTCTGGTTAAAACCAGATTATTTTGAATTTTCAAGTCCTAAGGACAATATGAACTACCGTATTTTCCCATTTCAACTCGCCCGCTCTCGTCGGTTGTACTGCATGCAAACTGATTCCACTCGTTCTAATGCAAGTATCATGGCGTATATCGATCACTACTGTTATTATTATTTTTTCTAAGTGCTTCCTGATATTTACAATTAGTAATACCATCATTTCTGCAGATCACCACAGTCGGACGCCTTATAGATAAGCCATATGAAACTAATTCTTCAACAGATTTTAGTCTATTACAACGTGTAAGTTGCAATTGAAAAATCCATATCTGATTACGATTCCTATCAAATGTTACGACGTCTTGTTGGTTGTAGTGCATGCTAACTGCTTGCATTAGTTTTGATAAGAGAACAACACGTATCTCGACATCTCCTCTTAGTAAAACATCTGAATGTTTCTGTAACTTGGTATTACAATGTACTCTGAAAACAGTCTGAAGTACAGTTCTAAACACATATGTGTGTTTTTAGACTTTCTTCTTGCTAATGTTAACGGCTCTTAGCTGGACTGTGCAGGCAATGTACTCTAGGCAGTTTGCTAGGATATTCCGAAGTATGCAACGATAATCTATGCAGTGTTTTACAAGCAATCTGGTGCCTCTATTTTTATAAAGGGAATTTACTTGGTGATGTAGAATGGCTCTGGTAAACGGACATGGATATGCTCGCATAAATACCAGGCCAAATTACAGTCTGGTTCAGTGTTAAAGATGAGTATACTTCGTAAACCTCAAATGCAGGCGACTAATCCGGTACTTTCTGTGGAGTAGCTTTCTTCTCTTAAGAAGATACCTTTGAGTCAATGAGCAGGACACGCAAACTCTATTCACGTCAGCAAAATGAGGTAGTGTTGAATTTAATAAATAAGATTATAGAAATTCTACTTGTTGATCATTCCGTCTCAGATATGAAAGGTGTCAAAAAGCTAAAAAAGTCGGTGCACCAATTTGCTACAGAGGGGAAGCTTACCATAACTTTACTCACCGGTGAGAAAATCTTTAGAAGATCGGGAAATTCTAACCCTCAATAAGCTTAATAAGAGTGTGCGATATATCAGTCTGTAGAGCAAGATGATCCGTGCGTGTGAGAAAGACTTTGAGGTTCTATAGCCTGAAGATTAGTGTGATAGATACGTAGCGTTATGTATATAGCATCTTGATGAAGTGAGTCAAGGTTGGAAAAGACGAATCGCAATTTTTTATAGACGAAAGTTTAACTATCAGGCTATGCGAAAGTAATGGCAGTATCTATTACTTTCTTTGGGCACTGAGACGAGGAAGTACTCGAACACTTTTACTAAAGAAGAAAATTCATTGATTGTGCTCCAAGATGTAGAAAGTTCTATATCTTTCAGGTTTAACTGAAAATCTCCGAATGTAATCTAAGTAAAAAAAAAAATCTGTCAATTGATAATTTTGTTGATGTCTCTGTTCTACACCTGTTCTACCACGCCTGTATAACTAGTTTGTATTGTGAATCAGAGCTTTAAACCGCTAGCTTTTGAATTCATTGGCCCTACTTGTATCACAGGCTAAGAAGCTGGCCTGGGTCTACAAAATAATCACGTACCTAATTACTTAAAAATCTCCTATTAGAGTGTGAGGCCAATAACGTGCATGTGAGTTCTTTACAAACTTACGACCATAAGTGTAATATAACTGTTACGAAAATTGTTAATCTTCGTGGCCTTCTGATTGAAAAGAAGCTTGGTACAGTCTAAAAGGAACAAGGTGTTAAGCAGTAAGCATTGATTGTCCTTACGTCGTATAAAACCTAGAGCAATAAGTTGAAACCAACAGGGATCGACGTGTAGTAAAGCTTTCATTGTTACTATTCTACTCTTGGATAAAAATGTACATGGAGTCTTTGCTTGTAACCCATAACGAAACATCCTTCTATATTAAGAGAGTTAAACTTTCCTTCTTTTTAGGAGATTCAAAAACTAAACGGTAGTTACACAATTTTTAGTGTTCATGCAGATGGCAGAATCTTTGGAGTCAATAATCTGCTTTAGAACATTTTAACATATAAACAATCAAACAATAAACAATTGTTATTAACGTACAATTGAATGGTACTGTAGTACGCGTATGTGATATATAAATAAATTGGTTTAGCTCGATAAATTAGATTTGTCCTCTTACAGTTTTATTATCTCTTCGTGTACCAAAGCCGCTCGTGTTAAAGAATTCGAAAATATGTAAACTAAACAATAAAACACCTACATGTATTATACCTTGTTTTTATACCTTCTTTTAAAGTTACATCAGGATCGTCTTCTTGTCCATTTTGTTAGCTGTATAGGCGGGTAATTTATTACAAATTTTAATCATAACTAAATGGATCAATAATTAAGCCATTGTCAATGACATATTAGTATCAACAGCTGTTGTTCATCATCAGTATCACATTGTCTCCCGATCTGCCTTTTG
Source organism: Thermobia domestica (assembly GCF_964235325.1). Classification (NCBI taxonomy): domain Eukaryota; kingdom Metazoa; phylum Arthropoda; class Insecta; order Zygentoma; family Lepismatidae; genus Thermobia; species Thermobia domestica. Next base: position 138,519,669 of record NC_137464.1, read on the forward strand.
TACACAAAGTCCCTTGGGAGAAAAGAGAAAATCATTAATATTTCATATATGCTCTTATATACCAACATGTGGCTCGTTCACAATCCTACCTTGCAGTCACTTGTTATATAAAGGTTAGTAAACTTAACCGGCTGGATCTGATGGTAGCTGTGTGGGTCCTGGTATTCTCATATACTCTTTGACACATAAACCTCATTCGATTGGGTTCATGCTTAGACCATTTCGCTCTTGGAGTTGGAGGTACTTCCGAATTGAATGCTGCACAGCTGTCGTGTTAGTAGGGGGAAAAGTGGCCATATTGAAGTATAACTCTCCGTTGTTATACCTGACATGGCTTATACAAGATAGGACATGTTTTCTTCCCCATTTTGTGAGGATTGAGTTTTAGTTGGTTGAAGACTCTGACTAACTTGCAAAATTCTTCTTCTCATTGAAGGCTGCTGAGTATAGCTGACGACGTGTCACAGCCTGTTGCATCATGAAAAAATTGAAAGCAATCTTTTAATGACGCTAAAGTTTCTTTAAAATTAATAATTTCGTAGCATTTTCTTTCAGTTCTGCTTGTATTTGGCTATAAGAGAATCAGCAACTGCTCATGAACTCTTCTAGTAAGAGTCCTAAAAGATCAGAATAAGACCCATCAACGGCTACAGATTTCCCATTTGTAGTCTCTTCCCTTATTCTTGTCCATTTACAGCTAACCCTACTCCATCGAAAACTGCTTGCATCATTTACAGCCGTCTAGTGTGATCTCCAGTTTTCTCAAGAACTGTGAGTGAATTGTCGTGGCATCAATTGCAGAATTAAATTGGTTCGTTGCAGATATTTATCGAAAGCTCTTTTTTCTCATTCGGCACTTTCCATGTCTAATTGTAATTTATATCCATAAAATATGAGGTGAAAATAGAATTTAACATAATTTATATACGTACTCAATGGAGATTTGAGTTGCCATTTTTAGTCCAATAATCCGAAAGTGGGTTTCTGCAGAAATAATGGTATTACTAATTGTAGATATCAGGATGCATTTAGATACTTTGATTGCTTTCACTTTCTTCATGATCCAACAGGCTGTGACACGACCTCAGCTATACACAGCAGTGAATAGTTGGCAGCCTTCAAGATCCTTCAAAAAGAAAAAAAAATGTGCAATTTAGTCAGAGTATTGAATCAACCAAATTTGAATCCTGGCAAAGCAGTAAGGTTAGACATTTCTTATTCACCTGGATGGAGAAGGAAAAATGTCCTCCCTGGTATAAGCCATATCAGATATAACAAGGAAGTAGTTGCAAAGCCTCAATATGGCCACTTTTCCCATTACTAACACAGCAGCTGTGCAACATTAAATTCGGAAGTACCTCCAACTCAAGAAGCGAAATGGTCTAAGCATGAACCCAATCGATAGAGGCTGGTGTGTGAACCCACACAGCTACCATCAGCACAAGCCGGATATATTGTTACTTACCTGAAGATAAAAACAGACTGCAAGATAGGATTTTGACCGAGCCACATGTTAGTGTAAAAGAGCCGATATGAAGTATTCAAGGTTTTTTGCCAAGGGAGTACATGTAGAAATTGCAGATCGGAAGAAAATCTGATATAGATGATAACGAACAACAGCTGTAAAAACAATATCTCGTTGACAACCGCTTAATTGTTGATCCAAACAGTTATATTGTAATATCGTCCCCGCCTTATAGACCTAACAAAACGGACATGAAGACGATGTTGATGAAACTTTTATTGAAAGTTGAAGGACAAGGTATAAAAAGTGAAGTTGGTTTATTGTTCTGTTTAAATATTTTGGAATTTTTTAACACGAGCTGCTGCTTTTTTAACATGGCCAATAACCTGCATGTGAATCCTTTACAAGCTTACGACTACAGGTGTAATATAACTGTTACGGAATATTGTTAAGCTTCGTGAGCTTCTGTCTCAAAAGTACCTTGGTACAGTCGCAAAAGATCAATCAAGAAGTATCCATTGACTGACTTATAGCCTATAAAACCTAGGGAAATAAGTATAAAACAACTGGGATCGACGTGTTGTAGAGGCTTCATTCTTACGCCTCCTCTTGAATAAAAGTGTACATGAGGTCTTTGACTGTACCGCATACCGAAAAATCGTTATTTATTAAGAGAGTTAAACTTTGCTTCTTTTTAAGAGATTCGAAAACTATACGTTAGGCATAAATATAGAATCTTGTTGATATGAGTCAAGGTTGCAAAAGACGCCTCGATATTTTTTTATAAACTCCAGTTTAACTTTCTGGCTAATGGAAAATTTATCGCAGTCTCTTTTACTTGCCTTGGGCAGCGGGACGAACAAGTTATCGGACACAATTCCCAAGAGGGGAATTTTAGGGCTTGTGGTGGAAGATGTGGGAAGTGTGCCTAAGAAGTTTTATATCTTTGAGGTGACTTAACTGAAAATCTTCCAATGTAACCTAAGTAAAAAAAAAAATCATTCAATTGATTACTTTCTTGCTGTCTCTGTTCCACCAGACCTGTATAACATCGCGAATCTGTGATTTACACCGCTAGGTTTAGTAATTCAATGGGCGTACTTGTTTCACAGGCCAACAGAAGCGAGTCTGGTTCTACAAGGTAATCACGTACCTAATTACCTAAGGATCTCCAATTAGATTTTCCGGCCAATAACCTGCAAGATCCGATATCTTTAGTACTTCTGCCGTTCAGGACTCTGTCGTTTTGGACTTCTGGATGTCACTCACAATTAATCCTAGTATAATCGTTAGTGCATCGTTAGTGCGGCCAGAAAACTAATTGTTTCGTTAGTGCTTCGCTATTAGTGTGCCTATTGCCATTTACATATCACAAGAAGCACATAAGAAATACATGGGAAGTTTTCATTGGCTCAAATTTCCGACAAATTCAAAAACGCTAATAATAGATTTTAGTGCAATCGCTAAGGCTTCCTTAGTGCTTCTTAGAACACGAACTCCAAACATTAGTGCTTCAATAGTTTGGACGCTTGAAGCAAAACACTTTGGGTGGGGCAACTTCACGTTACCCCCCAAGACAGCACTAACGATTAAACCTAGTGCAATCGTTAGTGCTTATAGGTAACACTAATAGTTTCTTTAGTGGTTCAATATTAGTGTAGATATGGCCAATTACATGTCACGAAAAGCCCTTAAGAAATATATGGGGAATTTTTCATTGGGTCAACGACAAATTGAAAAGCGCTAATGATTTTGAGGCTGAGTAGACTTGTTGATCGTTAATTACCAACATATATTACGAATAAAAATTAAAAAAAAGGGCTTAAGTTTTTTGTCAGATGTTTAAAGTTGAAAAGTGAGTTTGAAGGAATGTCCGAGTATCCGCACATATCAAATGCAAAGGCCTGAGAAATTACGACAATATTATTAAATTATACCAGTCTAAATTCTTCATTTCCTTTAGAAAATAGACTCATATAATTTGAAATATATGAAAATTTACGACAATTGCTTTTCTTATTTAGCTTTTATACGTGAGTAACTAACGACCAATTAAAGGTCCTTATATCATAGAAAATTTCCTATCTTATCACTCAATGGACAATTACGTACATTCACTATTTACTAAAATAAGTTAGAAACTAGCGTTCAGCAAGAGTCTGCTTCACTTTCCACGCAATTCTCCCCCTTTCGAATGCACTAACTATTTAACTGTAAATATCTGACAATTTAAAGCAATTGTCTTTTATCATTTAATTCTTAAATATGTTAAGAATTAATCATCACTAAAAGTCTGCTTAGTACACTAAGAATTCCTTTCGCTCAACTGCCCTCATTTCAATTGTATGTATCTGACTATTTTAGTAAATTTCATTTTCCAATTTATTCGTATAAATGTCAGTAACACACGATCAGCAAGAGTCTACCTTAACTTATATTCTTCTTCGCGCTGCTAACTGGACTCCCTTTTTAATTCCAAATATTTCACAATTTACGAAAACTGCATTCTATCATTTTAATTTTAAATATGTCACTTACACAATTAACAAGAGTTTGTTATACCTTTAGAACATCCTATTTCAATTATAAATAATTGAAAATTTTAGTATTTATTCTTTTTAGATTATCAGTAAGTAATGATCTGGAAGACTGTGCTTCTTATTTTAAACTCGCTTTACTCCGTACTGAATATATTAACTTTCAATTGTAAATATCTCATAATTCGCGACTATCCCGTTCTTTGATTTTGTTTTAAAAACGTCACTAAGTAATGTTCAGTGAGAGTATGCTTCATATTCGAAACCCTTCATCGTTGTACGCGATAGACTTACGTTTCAATTGTAAATTACAGATAAATTAAGACATTTCTTTTTATAACTTGAATACGATTAAGTCAATAACTAATGATAGTGATAAAATATTTCATCCGGCCATCTCTTCTTATCCCGTAGTTAATAACCGATTATTTACGTCTGCTGCCTTGCATAATTTATACTTAAATATGGCAGGAACTCATGATCACAATGAGTTTGCTTAATCCTTCAAATATTCCTTTCGTTCTTACTGAGAAGATTTACTTTTAGATTGAAAATATCTGTCCTACTTCAGTTTCTTTTTCATTTTTCTTTGATATTTCGGTAAGTGACCATTAGCAAGATTCTGCTTTATCAATGAAATAGTCCATTCGCCATAATAAGTTACATCAATCTTCATTACTAAATATCTGATAATTTGCGACAATTTTGTTCTTTCATTTCCTTCTTAAATATGTCGCCAACTACCGATCAGCAAGAGTCTACTTCAGCTTCCAAAAACTCCATTTGCCGAAAAGAATAGACCCATATTTCAATAGCAAACATCAAAGACATTACGACAAATCCGTAATTTCATTCAATTCTTAAATTTATTAATAACTAACTATCAACAAGGGTCAGCTTTATCTTCCAAGCAGTCAATTCAACTTACTCAATGGAAACAAATAGCAATTCTAAATATATGCCAAAGTAGGTTTTGCTGATCACTAGTTGCCAAAATACTTTAGGATAAATTGAAAGAACGGAATTGTCGTAAGTTAAAGCTTATTTACATCAGAAATGTGAGTAATTTTTATAGGGAAAAAGAAGTGCGACCAAGCTGATGCGGATTGATTTCGATTCCTACAAGAAAGAATAAGCAAGAAGAAACTGAAGGAAAGAAATTGTCGGAAATTATGAGAAATATACTATTAAAATTGGGTCCAACAGTCCAAAATTGGGCCAAGGAATGCTTGGAATATGGAGCAACCAGTTGCTCATCATTAGTTAAAGACATATTTAAAATTAAAATGGAAGACCGTATTTGTCGTAAATAGCCTAATATTAACAATTGAAAGGGAATTTCTTCAATAGGTTGAAAAGAGATTTTAGAAGGCGAAGCAGATTGCCTGCTTGTTCATTTACATATTTGTTATCTCAAATAAACTCTTCCTCCTCCTTAGTAACTCACATATTTATGGATAAAATGAAAGACGAGAATTCTTACATTTGAGATATTTTCAAGTGAAAAATTAGACAATTAAAGACCGTTATGTTCTTTAATTTTTTCTTTGTCTAATTTTTCACTTGAAAATATCTCAAATGTAAGAATTCTCGTCTTTCATTTTATCCATAAATATGTCAGTTACTAAGGAGCAGGAAGTTTATTTGAGATATGTTAATGAACAAGCAGGCAGTCTGCTTCGCCTTCTGAAATCTCATAAGTATGTGAGAAACACTGTCAGCAACAGATAGCAATGCCTCATTCGCCCAACTGATTGATCTCACTTCTTAATTGTCCCTAACTGAGAACTGGCGCCAATTCCCCTCTTTCGTTTATTCATAATAATATCACTAACTAACGATCAGCAAGTGTCGGCTTCCTATTCAAACATTTGTCTTCGACGTACTGAATAGATATACTTTACAATTGTACATACTTGAACATTTAAGACAATTAAGTTCACTCATTTTATTCAAAATATGCCATTAACTAGAGATCAGCATCTATGTAACTACATCAACTACCAAACACACCTTCGCCATATTTACTCGAATAACTCTTTCACTGTAAATATATGACAAATTACGACATTACGGTTGTTTATTTTATTCTTTTATATTTCTGTAACTAACTATCAGCAAGAGACTACTTCAGCTTACAATCATTCTCTTGGCTCTACTGAATAGACTCACTTTTTAATTTTAAATAAATGACTAATATTGAGAATTTCGTTCCGTCATTATATTCTTAAATATATCAGTAACTAACGACCAACAAGACTCTGTTTGAGCTTCAAAAATCCCCTTTCCCCCTAGTGTGTGGTTTCAATTTTAACCAATATATATCTGAAAAATATTGTTTTTTACTTTATTCTTAATTATACCTTCAACTAGCGATCGCTAATAAAATGTATTAGCTAACAATCACAGAATTTTGGCTTTAGTGAATACACTGAATTTTCAATATATGTGATAATTAACGTCAATATGCATTCTATGATTTTATTCTAAAATACTATAATCACTAAGAATCAGTAAGAGTCTGATTTATGTACGAATGAGACATTTCACCCTACTCAATGAGCTCACTTTTCGTTTGTAACATGTAACATTTAGTAACATGTAACAGCGACATGTAACTGCTGCTTTCTTTCATATTATTCTTAGATATGTAAGTAAATAAATTTCAACGTCCATACACTTTTTTCATTTTAAAGGATGGACTCACTGACCAATTGTAAATATATGGCCAATTACGAGAATCCCATTGCTTCATTTAATTCTTAAATATGAAGACAATTACTGATTAGCAAGAAAATGCAGGAAGGAAGAAATTAGTACAGCTGAATGACTAGAAACTCCAACTGGAAAATGGCTTATATCTTGGGAACGGCTCGACATTTTGAGAAAAAGAATAATCGATAAATACTCCCCTTTATGATACGCATTGCCGATTATTTTCCCAAGACTTCTTTCTGTAGTGTCTGTAAAGGGGCATGTACAGAAGTGAGAAATGAGTAGGATATTTATGGTCTTATTTGAATGATGCGTAGTGAAGAGTGCGCAGGTTCGGCTAGTCGATTTGTAATGTACAAACGCTCCTTTCTTTCAATTTTAAGTATGTCAGTAACTAACGATTAGGAAAAGTGTGCTACATCTTCCAAAGAATTCGTTGGCCTTATTGAATAGCCTAACTTTTCAATTGTAATAATCTGACTTTCTGATACAATTCCGTTCTTACATTTTATACTTGAACACGCCACTAAGCGATGATACCAAGAGTCTCTTTCATCTTCGAAAAACACTTTGGTACTACTGAATGACCTCCTTTGAATTGTAAATGATAGAAACATTATGATAATTCCGTTTTCTCTCTTGTATATAATGCGTGAGAAGGTAATGTTCATTATAGTCTATTTTCACTTTCCAACTCTTGTTTCGCCATATTAAATAGCGCAGCTTTTCAACCGTAAATAGCTTACAATTTATAGCAATTCCGTTAATTCATTTTACTCTTAAATATGTCAGAGGTAACGATCTGGAAGTATCTGCGTGAGTTTCCCTACTCCTTTCGCCCTCCTTACTGATCTCACTTCTCAATTTTAAATATCTGACAATTTTCAACTCCGTTATCTCATTTTAAACTTAAATCTATCAGTATCAAACGATCAGGGAAAGTCTATTTCAAGATCGAAGTACTCCCTTCCCCCCCACTGAATGAAATCTTTTACCATATTAAAGTATGTGATGATTTGGACAATTCCGTTTTTTTCATTTTACACAAATATGTCAGTAACTAACAATCAACAAAGGTCTGCTTCAACTTTCAGATACTCCTTTTTCCATAATTAATGGGCTCACTGTTAAATTCACAAATCTGATAATTTTTCGACGATTCCGTCCCTTTAATTTTACACTTTAAATTGTAAGAAAATAATGATCAACAATAGTTTAGATCCGCGTTCAAACACTCTTTCGACCTATTGAATAGATGCGTTTTCAATTATAATATCTGACAATTAACGACATTTCCATTATTTCATTTTTTCTTATATGCGTCGGAAACTAACAATCATCAAGAATCATCTTTAGGTCCTAAACAACCTTTTCGTCCTACCGAATACTGTATTAGTATTGCATTAGTATTGACAATACTGCATTAGTAATGTCAATGAGTGACAAAGTACGATATTTGCATTGTTTCCTTTTATTCTTAAAAACGTTTCTAAAAGGGATCACCAAACGTCTGCTTCATTTTGCAATCACGCCTTTGCGGCCACGCCTGGTTAATTTTCCAAACACTCTTTTTCTTTTACTGAATTATCACTCTTCAATTCAAAATATCTTACGATCAATTTTCACTTCTTTAATTTATTTTGATATACATCGGCAACTAACAGTCTACGTAGCTTGAAAACACTCGTTTCGAATTACTGTACAGACTACTTTGAAATTGTGAATATCTGACAAACTTCTACAGTTATCCTTATTTTTTTCTTAATTATAACTGAAACTATCGATGTGCAAAAGTCTCCTTGAAATTCCAAACACTACTTTCCCACCTGCAAAAAAGACACACGTTTTAAAAGTAAATATCCGACAATGCACAAGATTCCAGGTTGTTCGAATTTAAACTAAAATAAGTTAGCTACTAAAGATGAGGAAGATCTTACAATAAGGTTACAAACAATACCTTCGCCCTGGTGAAATTAATCATTTCTCATTTCAAAATGTCACTTTATTATTGGGAATTTCCATATTTTCTTAAATATGTCAGTAACTAGCGATTAGCACGGGTGTACTTCGTCTTAAAAACACTAATTACCGTACTAAATGGGAGCGATTTTAAAATTGTAAATAGCTAACAATCTACGACTATTCCATGATTTCATTTAAATCAAAATATTTGAGTGACTACTGTTACGAAAGGTCCAGTTTATATTCATAAACACAGCTTTCGCCCTGGTCAATGGATTAACTTGTCAAGTGTAAAATATTTAACAATTTACCTTTACTCCGCCCTCTCATTTTATTCTTAGATATGTCAGTAATAAACGATCAGCAAGGGTCAGCTTTATCTTCCAATTCAGTTATTCACTTATCAATTGAAACAATCTGATTACAACTATTTCGTTCTTTCACTCACTGTTATATGTCTTGAACTAACGATCATAAACAGTCTGCTTCACCTTTTTAACATTAATTTTGTTTTCTGAATACGATCACTATTGAATTGTAGATGTATGGCAATATTTACTATTGTTCGGTGATTCATTTTATTGCTAGATATGTTAGTAATCAATGCTCAACAAGAGGCTTCTTCCTAAACGAAAATCTCCTTTCGTCTAACTGAATGGACTCAGTTACCAATTGTGAATATTCAACAAATTACGACGCTTTCAGTATTTCATTTCACTCTCAAATCTTTCGACAAGTGCCAATTAGCAAAAGTTTACTTCACGTTCCAAACACTCCCCACGCCCCACTTACTCTCCTTATTTTCTAATTGTAAATATCTGCTAGGTTACGATAATTCAGTTCTTTTATTTCATTCTACAATGTTTCGACAAGTACCAATTCCCTTTGTTCTACTCAATGGGTACGCTGTTATTTGAAAAATATCTGATTTCCTCTATTCCTATCTCACATTTTTTCCTATATAAAGCTTGAACTAAGGATGATCTATACTCTGGTTCAAATTTCAAAAAACAATCTTACCCAGCTGAATGAGATATCTTTTCAAATGTAAAAATTCACGATTGTCCCGTGCGTTCATTTTATTCCTAAATGTCAGTAACTAACGATTAACAAGAGCCTGCTTTATATTGGAAACACTCCATTTGCCTTACAGAATGGACTCACTCACCAATTGTAAATATCTGAGAATATACAATAATTACACACTTTTTTTAAAAAAAAGAATGTAATTCTGTAACGATCATCGAGAGTATACTTAATGTTTAAAAGTCTGAAAACGCCCTGATAGAATCACTTTTCAAATATAGATATCTGACAATGTTCAATAAATAAATTATTTCACTTTAAACTTGAATATGTAAGTAGCAACAAAATAGCAAGACCATTCTACAGGCTGCAAACTTTCCCCCACCCTGCTTAGTTTACTGACATATTAATTGTAAAAATCTGACAATTTTCGATTATTTCGTTATTACACTTTATTCTTAAGTATGCATACAAGTAGCGATCGCCAAAAGTCTGAATCAGCTTCTAATCACTCCTTACGCAATATTGAATGAAGATTCAATTTTATTTTAAATATCCAACAATTTAATTGTATTCTGATTTTTCGAGCTCCTCCGTGGCTAAGCGGTTAGCGTACACGCCAATGGCATGGGATACTCGGGTTCGATTACCGGCGGGAGCTCATGTGGTTCGGATTCCACGTTAATCAGTAGGTCCACGTCTCATATAGCGTCGCTGCTGAAAGGGACGCTAAACTAAAATCAACTCAATCAACTCAATTCTGATGTTTGATCTCATTCTTAACTACGTCGACAGCTACGATGCACCAAGGATCTACTTCAGCTTCCAAACACCTATTTGGCCTTATTAAATAAGCTCATATTTTAATTCTAATAATTTGACTAATTGCGACACTTAAATTCTCTTATTATCTTAAAATAGTTCAGTAACTAACTATTATCAAGAGTTTGCTTTATACACCAAAAATGCACCTATCGCCCTACTCAATAACCTACCTTTTAAGTTATAAATATTTGACTGTATGTTTGTTCCATTCTTTCACTTTAAATAGATCATTTAGTAACCATCAGCAAGAGTGTGACTTATCTTCCAAACATCCCTTCGTTTCATTAAATGGATTCACTTTTCGATTGAAATAAGAGAGAATTTACAATTTCGTTCTTTGGTTTTGTTCCTAAATACGCCAAGACTTATGAACATTTACGAACACTTTCTACCTTATTTACGAAAAATACTTCTTTCATCCTACACAATGGTCTAACTTATCAACTTTTGATATCTGACAATTTTCGTCTTGGCGTTCTCTCATTTTATTCTTAAATCTGCAGTAATTAAAGATCAGAAACAGCCTGGTTTATCTTCCAAACTCTCGTTTTGATCAAATGAACGGAACCACTTTTAAATAGTGAATGACAGAAATTAACGACCAATCCATTCTTTCACTTTATTTATAAATATATCTTCAACCAAGCAACTACGAGTCTCTTTCAGCTTCCAACTATCCTTTAGGGCCTACTGAATGTACTCACTTTTCAATTGCTAATATCTAACAATTTTGTATCTCTTTTGAATTCTAAATATATCATTAACAGACAATGAGCAACAGTCTACTTTGTCTACTAAAACTGTGTTCGTCCCTACTCAATCGTGTCACTATTCATTTGTAATTAGCCCTATTTTTCGATCATTCCGTTATTTCTTTTTATTCATAAAACTGTCAGTTAAACTTCGAAACAATCGTTTCGCCCTTCGGAATGAATACATTTTTCAATTGAAAATATATGATTACGAGAATAACGTTATTTCATTTATTCATAAATAAGTCTTGAACTAACGAACATTGAGAGCCTGCTTCTACTTCCAAATATCACTGCGCACTGCTTAGTGGGATCATTTATCAATTTACCATTTTCCCGTTCATTAATTTTATTCCTAAATATATCAACCACTAACAACAAGAGCTTGTTTAATATTCGAACTACACCTTTCGTTTACTGAATAGACTCCCTTATCAATTGTGAATTTTCGGCAAATTACGACGATTTCATATCATTTCCATTCTCAAAATTTTCGCAAACTACCGATTATCAAGAGTTTATTTCAGCTTCCAAACATCCTTTCCTTTACTGAAAAGAGTTGCTCTTGAATAATAAATATCTAACAAATTACGACTCCGTAAATTCATTGTATGCCAAACACTCCTATTGCTTTATTCATCGGACGCCCTTACGAATTGTGAATATCTGAAAATTTACCACAATTACGTTTTTTCTTTCCTCTAATTACTTAATTTTGTAACGATCACTGAAAGTCTGCTTAGTGTTCGAAAAACCACTTTCTCCCTGATATACAGTCATGGTCATAAGTATTCGTACAGTGCAAACGTTGAAGAAAAGACACACATTTCTGTCATTAGTAAAATAATTAGACGCATGTGTAGTGCGAGACATATGATTCATTCAGCAAAGAATATCCACAAATAAAACATAAAAAAAGACGTAGATGATTTGCTACAACAATGAAAAGAAACAAACAATATGCACTGTGTGCTGGACATAAGTATTCATACAGCAAACGAAAAGTTCTCTGGTTATGAATGACAAACCATAAATATCTTGCCTTAATACTTCGAATGCATGCCTCGCTTTTGAAAAACCTCCCTCAATCTGCTGGGCATTGAATGAACAAGAGACTTTGTTTTTTAACCTGTAATATTCTGCCACACATGCAAAAGTATCTTTTATCAGTCTAGTTTTATTAGTTATTTCATGTTTTCGTATGCGCGTTTTTCAATTTAATCCACAATGTTCAATGGTATTTAGGTCCGGGGACTGAGCTGGGGTTTTCAGGGCATAAGGCGTGTGGTATAGTAACCACATACGCACAAGCTCGGCGGTATGTTTTGGGTCGTTGTCCTGTTGGAGGTAATGATCTTGTCCAAGACCCAATTTATCCACACTCTTCTGCAAGTTTTGTTTTAGGAGGTCTAAATATACATATTTATCCATCGCTCCGTCAATAAATACAAGCTTTCCAACGCCCGCGACAGACATACAGCCCCTCCGCCATCATGCTTAACTGTCGCTTCTATATTCTAAACCTCAAGCTCAGTATTGGGGCTTCTCCACACTAACATTCTGCCATCATTGTGGAAAATATTAAATTTGCTATCATCTGTAAACAATACCTTATCCCAAAAACCTGTACTTTAACTTACATGCTCCTGTGTAAACTCTAAAGCGCCTGTTTTTCTTATTGAAGAATGGTTTTGGTCTTGGTATCCGCGCTCCGTACCACGCTCGATTGAAAAGTCGCCGAATAGTTCGTGACAGTCCGAAGCAGCTTCTCGACAGTCCCAAGCTAGTTTTCAGATAGAAGGCCACGAACCTTAATAATATTCTGTAACAGTTATTTTACACTGATGGTCGTAAGCGTGTAAAGGATTCACATGCAGATTATTGGCCTGAAACTCTAATAGGAGTTTTTTAAGTAATTATGAACGTGATTAACTCGTAGAAACAGGCCCACTTCTCTTGGCATTTGAGACAAGTCCGGCTGATGAATTACTAAAGCTAGCGTTGTAAATCGCTGATTCGCGATGGAATGATGTTATACAGGTGTGGTAGAACAGGTGTATAAGAGAGACGTAAGAAAGTAATAATTGAATTTTTTTTTTTTACTTAGGTTACATTAGGAGATTTTCAGTTAAGTCAACTGAAAAATAAAACTTCCTAGGCTCACTTCCGACATCTTGTACCAGAAGCCCTGAAATTCCCCTCTCGGAAATTCTGTCCGATAACTTGCTTGTCCCGCTGCCCAAGGAGTGTAAAAGTGACTGCGATAATTTTTTGATTAACCAAAAATTATACTGGAGTTTATAAAAAATATCGTGGCGTCTTTTGCAGATCGTACTCATTATATTAGATTCAATAACTACCGTTTAGTTTCCAAATCTCCTAAAAGGAAGCAAAGTTTAACTCTCTTAATAAAGAACGATGTTTCGGTATGCGGTGCATGTAAAAACTCGATATACACTTTTATCCAAGAGTATGAATGAAACCTCTAATACACGTCGATCCCAGCTGGTATCAACTTATTTCCCTAGGTTTTATACGCTATAAGGACAATCAATGCTTACTGCTCAGCAAATTGATCCTTTGCGACAGTACTAAGCTGCTTTTCAGACACAAGGCCACGAACCTTAACAATATTCCGTAACAGTTATATTATACTTATCGTCGTAAGCTTGTAAAAGATTCACGTGCAGGTTATTGGCCGGAAAAAATGAGTTGATCCTTAGGTACATGAAGGAAACATGTCGTCCCTGGTATAAGCCATATCCAGGTATAACAAGGGAGACTTACAAAGCTTCAATATGGCCACTTTTCCCACTACAAACACCGCAGCTTTGACGCATTTAATTCGGAAGTAACTCCAACTCCAGGAGCGAAATGGTCTAAGCATGAACTCAATCGAGAGGTTGGTGTGTGGAGCCACACAGGCACCATCAGCTCGAGCCGGATAATCTTACTTACATGTAGATAAAAAATGACTGCAAGATAGGATTGCGAAAGAGCCACATGCTCGTGTAAAACAGCCGATATGAAGTATTCAAGGTTTTGTGCATTTTGCCAATAGAATTCATGTAGAAATGGCAGATCGGAAGATAATCTGATATACATGGTAACGTACAACAGCTGTAAAAACCAATATGGCATTGACAACGACTTAATTGTTGATCCAATGTTATGATGATTTTTTTGTGATATCGTCCCAGCCTTATAGACCTAAAAAAATGGACATGAAAACGACCTTGATGAAACTTTCAATAAAGGTGTAAGGAAATGCTATAAAACATGAAGGTGGTTTATTGTTCTATTTACATATTTGGAAACTTTAAACACGAGCTGCTTGGTACCCGAAGAGGAAAACGAAACCGTGGTACAACACACACAAGCAAACGAGCAAAAACCAATTTATTTAGACATCACTATCGCGTACTAAAGTATCATTCATTGCACGTTTATAACAATTGTTTATTGTTTGGTTGTTCATATGTCAAGATGTTAAACAGCAGATGATTGAATCAGAGGATTCCTCCATCTGCAAGGGCAAATAAATTGCGTAACTGCCGTTTAGTTTTCGACTCTCCTACAAGGAAGTAAAGTATAACACTCTTATTAAGAACGATTTATTGATATTCCATACATGCAAAGACTACATGTACATTTTTATCCAACACCGGGTCGTAAGATTGATAGCTCTACTACACGCCCATCGCAGTTTATTTCGACTTATTGCCCTAGGTTTTATACGCTATAAGGACAATCAATGTTTACTCCTCAGCACCTTGATCCTTTGCGACTGTACCAAGCTACTTTTCAGACAGAAGTACACGAACCTTATCAATATTCCGTAACAGTTATATTACACTTATGGTCGTAAGCTAGTAAAGGATTCACATGCAGGTTATTGGCCTGAAATTGTAATAGGAATTATTTAGGTAATTAGAAACGTTGTTACCTTGTACACCAAGGCCCGCTTCTCTTAGCCTGTGAGAAAAGTGCGGCCAATGAATTTATAAACACAGACATCAACAAAATTATCAATTGACAGATTTTTTTTTTTTTTGGTACTTTGATTACATTTGGAGATCATCAGTTAAGAACACCTGAAAGATATAAAACTTCTTAGACTTACTTTCCACAGCTTGGAACAGAAGCCCTGAATTTTCTCCCTTTGTAATAGTGTTCGAGTAATTGCTCGTCTCGGTGCTCAAAGAAAATATATACTGCTATTAACTTTCAATTAGCCTGAAAGTTAAACTTGAATGTATAAAAAATTTCGATGCGTTTTGCAAACTTGACTCACTTCATCAAGATGCTATATTGATAACGCTACGTATCTATCACATTAATCTCAGGCTATATAATTTTAAAGTCTTTCTGACTCGCACGATTCATCTTGCAATACAGACTGCCATATCGCACACTCTTATTTAGCTTATTGGAGGATTTGAATTTCTCGATCTTCTAATCGTTTTCTCACCGGTGAGTAAAGTTCTGGGAAGCTTCCTCTGTACAGTAGATTAGTGCACCAACTGTATTAGCTTTATCACACTTTTCATATCTGTGACGGAATGATCAATAAGTAGAATTTCTGTAATCTCATTTATTAAATTCAACACTACCTCATTTTGTTGACGTGATTAGAACTTGCGTGTGCTGGCCATGGACTGAAAGGTGTCTTCTCAAGAGCAGAAAGCTTCTCCACACAATATACCCGATTAGTCGCCCGCAATTGAGGATTACGAAGTGTACTCATCTCTAACACTGAACTAGAGGGTCCTTTGGCCTAGTATGTATGCGAGCATATCCTAGATCACCAGAGCCATCCTAGATCATCAAGTAAATTCCTTTAGAAAAATGGAAGCATCAAATCGTCTGTACAATTCTGCATAGATTATCGCTGCATATTGTGGCAAACGGACTAGAGTACATTCCTTACTGAGTCCTGCTACGAGCTGTTAACATTGGCAAGAAGTTAGATGAGACACAGAGATCGGGAAAACCATATAGTTGTTGGTAATCTGACAATTATTGGCACTTTCCTTAATTTGTTCTCTTCACTAAGGAAAAATGAATACGTGTTGGTAAAAATTACCTGCAGCTGGCAGCTTTGATCCTTCCTGCCCGCGTTCCCTTTTTTTGTTTTGCCGGGAATCTTTCAGTTGGAAGCAAGCTCTATTCAACAGTGGAAGATATTTGAATTTTTCAATTTTGCAGGTGATTCTTATACTTTTTGTTAAGGATAACTATCTGCTTAAGAGAAATGTAATTAGTTTGCTATTGTTTAAAATGTTTTAGTATTTTTTGCACGAGAGCAATTGTGCCTACTGACCATTCCAATGGTACATTTTCAACCGATTTGTTTGTCCTTCGAGTGAAGGCATGGGGTACCAAAAACTGTACGATTCAGAATAAAAAATATCAGTTATTGGCACTAGAGTGTCAATCACTGTCTCTGATGCTGAAAAATAAAATAGCTTGAAAACTGTTCGATAATGCTTTTCACCTCTACGTCTATTCTTAATCAAAATTTTGGTTTCCTACTATAATAAATAATAGTTTTGGCACAGTGCCAAGAACTGTATAAACGACCATGCTAATGACTGTAGGGTTTGCGGCAGAATAGGTTCTTCTAATGAAATATGTCTAATATGTCTATTGAAATTATTTGTTCCTGTCTAATTCAGGGGAGGACTGGCAAAGTTTGGCCCACCTAGCTGAATTACAGGGTTCGCCTGCCATCATTTTTTATAATAAATTGAACTTCGAGTTACAGCAAGAAAGTATTTTTCAAAACCCAGCTAGTCGGCCATGAAGTGCGCGTGGTCAATGTCAATGGCGCATGGTCAATGGCGAGCTACCCTAAGTCAATCTGGATAACGGAGTAAAGAATCTCCGCTAAAGAAGTCTGCTGTGAGATTCAAAACGTTAGTCCCAAACGTTTGGACGGTTATGGACATTCTTGGTGTTAGCGACATGGGCATTTAGTTTCTACTTTTTTAAAATGGTAGGGCCTAGATCAATGTCAAACTTAAATTATTTCATATAAAATGAATTACAAAACGTTTTCTTATAATTGCAGAAATTGGTACACATTGCCAAATATTGCAAAAAAAAAAGATACGCACTAGATCAGAGAACTGCTTCCCTAGAAGCAATATCAAAAGGTGTAGGAATAAAGACAGCATCGAAGCAGTATGGCGTTCCTCGGTCTACCTTACAGTTCCATCTGGGAAATCAAGATGTGAAATCATCTTCCGGACCACGACCCATTTCACAAGAGGAAGAACCATTGTTGGTGGAATTGTTAATAAAATTTGCTGAAAAGGGTTTTCCCAGAAAGAAACAATATATTCTTAAAACTTTCTCGTGAAACATCATCGTCCTAATCCGTTTCCAAATAACATGCCGGGAGATGGATGGTATAAATCGTTCTTTCAAAGAAATTGTACGGTTGCGGAAAGAACGTGTGAATTTCTTACAAGTGCGAGTGCTTGTGTAACAAAAAACGACATAAGATATGGTTTCATAATATACAGATGTTCTGCAGGATGCAACACGTGTTAACAACGATGATGAAACTAACTTTTTGCTTTGCCCGAAAACTGGAAAGGTGTTAGCGGTAAAAGAAGTAAGTAACGTTTACGATATAGATACGCGGAAATGCAAAGAAGTCTTGAACTGTTATGTTTACTTTCAGTGCTGCAGTTGACGTAACACCCCAATGATTGTTTTCCCTCATGTTCGTGTGCCTAATGATGTGGCTCCATCTGTGCCTGCAGCATAGGGTATCGGTCGCAGTGAGAACGGGTGGATGAAAGCCAAAGTATTTTATGGATATATAGGTAATGTGTTGTACCCCTATTTAAAATCGAAAAATGTCAAGTTCCCCATTATATATTTTCTGGACGGTCATAAAATTCACCTTACTTATCAACTTAGCGAACTTTGCTGCAAGCTTCAAATTGAACTCATTGCTCTGTACCCCAATTCTACAAGGATTCTATTTAGAGGTGTACTGTAAGTCTAAACGGCTTATGCCGGAATATGTCCTACTTACAATGCTGTCTAAATTAGGTCAGAAGTGGACATCGGCATCAATACCTTAATTCCTATTGGTTTACAGCTAGAAAAGGAATTAACCAACGGATCTGAGGGCGTAGGATCTTCCTAACGCCCTAACGCTCTGACGCCCTAACGATCTTCCTAACGTACCTAACACTCAAAAACGGAGCAGTAGTGTTTTTAGAGCTTAACTCAGATTAGGAATAATAATCTTTTTCTTAATTCTTAGCTTTTTGTAAAAAACAAAAGTATTAATTTATCAATGATAATCAAGCAATTGCATCTACAGTAGTATTAGAGAGTGATTCCTGCCGAAGAAATCTACTTACGACTCACAACGATCTCACCTTTTTTCTTAATTCTTAGCCTGATAGAAACGGTTTAATCCAAAGAGTTGTGATCTTACGAATTCATTACTTAAAGAAATTCTTCTCTGTGTAAACCCTCGAGGCTATCAAATGTGTGTTTAAATAGCGTCCTTGCTGATCGCTAGATTTTACATACCTAGTGAATCCATTAGGTTAGTTACTGTATGCTTTGATTAGTAAGTGCCACACATTTTATAGTACAGAAAAAGTCACTTTTTTCAGATGTCACTTGATGAAAATACTCCATATCCAAGTTTTGAATAAAAGAGTATTATTATATATCGGTAGCATTGTCTTTTTAAGAATATCGTATCACATTTCATCATTCTGATATCCACTTTCCCTCTAATGTTTTTCGTGTGTCAATGCCGTCTTCCCCGGAAGATTCATATCTTCACTCGCATCTCGCGTCTTGATTTTCTATTCTCAAACAAACGTTGGATAGCTATTCAACTTGACAAATCTTCGCCACAACGAATGTGAATTGGTGAAATTCACACCTCTCCTTTTGTTAAAAGCAGTGTAGTCCCTCTGTATTTCTGCAATTTTTTAACTACAAGTACTAATACTATACTGTATATTCTACTCTCTGCATACAGTAAATTAGTGCATGAAAAGTGAATAAAGCACATGTGTTATGACATTAGATCAGTCATTATACTGGAAAGGTGTTCAAATCGTACCTCAGCTGAAGAAATTTGTGAACGGTCCAAAGTTGTACCCGGCTTTAGGAGGTTTGCACTTAATTAATTTCTTGGCACGATTGGATCTATTATGTCAGGAAATGGTATAGAAGGAATTTCATATATCCTGTACACTATGACAACTTTAGTGAAAATGCTAAATGGCCATGCCTACTCAAGATCATTGAGAACTCATTGCTAGACTTTGCTCGGGAACCTCTACATGCAGTTATGAAAACATTAACAACCGTCGGAAGGGATGACAAAATCTAGGATATGCGATCTTTTAAACAACGTCTGAATGAGGAAATCACTACGCAACATTTACAAGAAAATGAAATTGCATGACAAAACCATATTAAGAAATTTCAAAATTAATAAGGTGACATTTTGCGCACAGTTATCTTTGATGCAATATATAGAGAAGGTCATAACCGTATTGAACTCATCCAAAGGGACTAAATTGAACAGAGGACTAAAAAGTTCATTGGATGGCAATCCGTTTTCTCACGCAGCTGGTCGTCTTTTCTATGAAAAATTTGCACACCACTATATTGAACAGATGGAAGCACTGAAGGCAAATACGGTGTCAGAGGATTACAAGAAATTAACAAATCAAGGAACATTCTCAAGGAACAATTCGCTGAAAAAGAGGACTTCTTGAGCGAAGTTCCAAGTGATATTTTATCGAATAGTATTTAATGACGGCTACGAAAATTTCTGCGGTGATTAACTCGTTAGCAAGTACCAAAAGAGAAAAAAGAGCTTTCGGGAAATATCTGCAGGGATCCACTTTTATTCTGCCATTGAAGCCATGACAATTCAATCACAGTTGTTGTGAAACTTGGAGAACAATACTAGACGTCTTCAAATTTTGCAAACAAAGTTCAAAAAATAAAAGTAGCTGTATATGGACAAGAATAATGTGATAAACTACAAACGGGAATCTGAAGAAGTTGATGGAACTGATTGAGATCTTTTAAGAATCTTACTAGAAGATTTCATAAGAAGTTGCTTATTTTTTTAAGGTCAATACAAGCACTACTGAAAGGAAATGCTACGAAATTACTAAATTTTAGAAAAAAACTTTAGCGTCATAAAAATTTTGCTTCAATTTTTTCATAATGCTACAGGCTGAGACACGACCTCAGCTATTCTCAGCAGTGAATAGTTGGCAGCCTACAAGATCCCTCAAAAAGAAGAAGAATTGTGCAAGTTAGTTAGTCTTCAACGAACCAAACTCAATCCTGACAATATGATCATTATTACACATTTCTTAATTGCCCGTATGGAGAAGGATACATGTCCTAACTGGTATAAGCCATATCAGTTATAATTAGAGAGGAGTATTACAAAGTTTCAATATGGACACTACGGCAATAGCACGGCAGCTGTTCAGGATTCAATTCGGAAGAACCTCCAAAAAGGCGAGCGAAGTTGACTAAGCATGTACCCAATCGAAAGAGTTTGGTGTGTGTAAGAGGATATGGGTATCCCATGGACCCACACAGCTCTCAACACCTCCAGCCTGATAATATTACTTACCCAAAGATAAAAAGTGATCGAAAGATAGGATTGTCAACGAACCACATTTAGTGTAAAAGAGCTGATATTTAGTATTTTAGGTTTTGTGCATTCTGCCAGAGAGTAGATGTAGAAATGGCAGAGCGGAAGTCAATCTGATATTGATGATAACGAAGAACAGCTGTAAAAAACAGATGTCGTTGACAACGGCTTAGTTGTTGATCCAATCAGTTATGATTATTATTTTGTGATATCGTCCCCGCTTTACAGACCTATAAAATGGACATGAAGACGATCTTTATGGAACGTCAAACGAAGGTGTAAGGAAAAGCTAAAAACATGAAGGAGGTTTATTGTTCTGTTATATACTTTGGAATCCTTTAACACGAGCTGCTTTGGTAC
The DNA here is from genome assembly GCF_964235325.1 of Thermobia domestica. Lineage (NCBI taxonomy): Eukaryota > Metazoa > Arthropoda > Insecta > Zygentoma > Lepismatidae > Thermobia > Thermobia domestica. The sequence continues at coordinate 138,540,984 of NC_137464.1, forward strand.
CCGAAGAGAAAACGAAACCGTAGAAGGACACATTTAAGTTAACAAGCAATAATCAATTCATTTAGATATCACAATCACGTACTAAAGTATCATTCAATGGTACGTTTAAAAAAATGTTCGATTGTTTATATATGGTTGATTGTATATGTTCAACGGGATATGAATGACTTCGAGGATTCTGCCATTTGCAAGGACACTTTAAATTGTGTAACTGCCATTTAGTTTTCGACTATTCAAGAAGGAAGTAAAGTTTAAGAATCTTAATAAACAACGATGTTCTGACATTCCATACGTGGAAAGACTCCATGTACATTGTTATCCAAGACCAGGTCGTAAGAATGAAAGCTCTACTAAAAATGCATGACAGTTGGTATCGACAAAACATCTATAGTATATAGGTAGAGGTATAGGCTCAATAACATATCAATAGAGGTATAGGCTCTATAGCCTGTATAGCCTGTATGTAGAGGTTCTATAGCCTGTATACGTAGCGTTATTAATACAGCATCTTGATGAAGTGAGCCTTGGTTGCAAAAGACGCCACGAAATTTTTTATAGACTCAAGTTAAACTTTCAGGCTAAGCGAAAGTTAATAGCAGAATCCATTACTTTCTTTCGGCTGCGAGACGATCAAATTCTCGGACTATTCCCAAGAGGGGAATTTTAGGGCTTCTGGTCCAAGATGTGGGAAGTGAGCCTAGGAAGTTTTATATCTTTCAGGTGTACTTAACTAAAAATCACCCAATCTAACCTATGTAAAAAAAATCTTTCAATTGATTACTTTGTTGCTGTCTTTGTTCTACCAGACTTGTATAACATCTAAGTATCGCGAATCAGTGCTTTACACCGCTAGCTTTAGTAATTCATCGGTAGGACGATTGCCACATCTAGCTGGACAAAATGTGAAAAACTGAGAAATAGTGAGAAAACGATGAGAATTCTTGGGGCAAGGTCCCAAGTGGTGGGAAAAGACCGCTAAGGTACCAAATTACACATGGGGAAGTATGTCGGATCCCACGAAGAAGATTAATTGTATGCAATGTAGAATCACCTGATCGACAATTTCCGTGCTAGACCTTACGTCTGCAGCATATAACACAGACAGCTGCTGGTCAATGCCAGGAATATAGTGTGACAAGTATAGATGAAAGTATGAAGTGCATGTGATATGAATGAGGAGTGCCGTGGGTTTATTGATTGAGCTATGGGGTGAAAGGGAAACACTAGACGAAGAGAAAACGAAACCGTAGCAGGACACATTTAAGTTAACAAGCAATAACAAATTCATTTAGATATCACTTTCGCATACTAAAGTGTCATTCAATAGTACGTTTAAAAAATTGTTTATTGTTTTATTGTTTATTAATGGTTGATTGTTTAAATTCAAAAGAATATCATTGACTTCGAGGATTCTGCCATTTGCAAGGACACTTTAAATTCTGTAACTGCCATTTAGTTTTCGACCCTTTAACAAGGAAGAAAAGTTTAACACTCTTAATAAACAACGATGTTCGGATATTCCATAGATGCAAAGACTCCATGTACATTTTTATCCAAGACCGGGTCGTAAGAATGAAAGCTCTACTACACGTCCATCGCAGTTGGTTTCGACTTATTGCCCTAGGTTTCAAACGACATAAGGATAATCAATGGTTATTGCTCAGCACCTTGTTCCTTTGCGACTTTCCCGACCTACTTTTCACATAGAAGCCCACGAAACTTAATAATTCTCTGTAACAGTTACATTAGACTTATGGTCGTAATATTGTAAAGGATTCACATTCAGGTTATTGGCCGGAAAATCTATTAGGAGATCCTTAGGTAATTAGGTACGTGTATGCTTTGTAGAACCAGGCCCGCTTCTCTTGGCCTCACACTGGTTCAATTTGCACATCTAGCTTAACAAAATTCATAACCAAAGAAAACACGGCAGAGCACATACACAAATCGATATGAAGCGGTAAGCAGTCACATATATTCGCTGGAAGAACTATTGTTGTGTCCAGTAGTATGATCAGCTGAAATGTATGCTTGACACGTAGGAGGAACTTGTAACAATAGACGTATTTCTTTGGGAAGATATTCACTGTGTTTGTGTGTTTATGTGCACTAAGGATGCGCTAAGTTTTTGAAAATCTGTCTGCATAGAGATGCATGGAGGGCTAATTTAAAAGAAGTTGGCCCCCACCAAATATCTTTAATATCTCGTAAACGCTGATAGGACTAACGTTAGTTCTGAGCGCAGTAATGTGCACTAACGATTGCAATATTTGGTGTAATATGTGAGAGGCGGGGACCAACTTCTGGCACGTAACATCTCTACTAATATTCTAATTTAAGGCGATTTCAGACGCAGTGCATGTATATTACAAAATGGTTCACAAGCTCAGTGATGCTTGTCCTATCGCAAGTGACCCATTAAGTTTTCCATCATTTTAAAGCGCTTTCCCTTTACTATATCTTATGAGCTCACCTCACCTTTCTCAGCTAAAAACTTCTTGTTCCGCATGTCAATGGGTTCAAACTCGAATATTTCGAATTTGCAAGTCCTAAGGACAATATGAGCAATCGTCCTTTTCCCATTTCAACCCGCCGCTATTCACGGTTGTACTCGGATGGACAGGACACACAAGCTCTGTTCACGTCAGCGAGATGAGGTAGTGTTGAATTTATTAAATAAGATACAGGAATTCTTCTTGTTGATCATTCCGTCACACATATGAAAGGTGTCAAAACGCTTATACAGTTGGTGCACCAATCTGCTACAAAGAGGAAACTTACCAGAACGGTGAGTACTCAACGGTGAGAAAACATTAAAAGATCGAGAAATTAAAATCCTTCCATAAGCTTTATAAAAGTGTGCGATATGGCAGTCTGTAGTGCAAGATGAACCGTGCGAGTCAGAAAGACATTAAGGTTCTATAGCCCGAAGATTATTGGAATAGATACGTAGCGTTATCAATATAGTAATTAGATGAAGTGAGTCAAGGTTGCAAAAGACCCTCGAAATTTTTTATAGACGCATGTTTAACTTACCGAGCAAGTACTCGAACACTATTACTAAGGGAGAAAATTCAGGGCTTCTGCTCCTGATGTGGAAAGTGAGTAAGGACATAAGCCTGCATATATGCTCCTCGTGTTAAAGAATTCGAAAAAATGTAAACAGAACAATAAACCACAGTGTTTTACACTTTGTTTTTATACCTTCATTAAAAGTTACATCAAGATCATCTTCATGTCTAATTTGTTAGGTCTATAAGGCGATGACGTTTACACAAAATGATAATCGTAACTGATTGGAGCAAGAATTATGCCGTTGTCAATGGCAGGTTGATTTTCTACAGCCGTTGTTCCTAATCAATTATATCAGATTTTTTCCATTCTACCATTTCTACATGAACTTTCTTGGAAGAATACACAAAACTTTGAATACTTCATATCGGCTCTTTTACACTAAATTGTGGCACGTTAACAAACCTATCTTTCAGTCACTTTTTTATCTACATGTAAGTAAGCTTATCCGGCTGGAACTGATGGTAGCTGTGTGGGTCTTGGAATTCGCATATCCTCTTTCACACACCAACCTCGTTCATGCCTAGACCATTTCACTCCTGAAGTTTTTGCTCGTTATCTTGTGTGTGTCCTGCTACAATTTGCTTTTCTCTTCGAGTATCAAAGCCGCTCGTGTTAAAGAATTCGATAAAATGTAAACAGAACATTAAACCACCTTTTTTATACCTTGTTTATATACCTTCATTTAAAGTTACATCAAGATCGTCTACATGTCCATTTAGTTACTTCTATAAAGCGGGGGGTTATCTCAAAATAATAATCATAACTGATTGGATCAACAACTAAGCAAGTTTCAATGACATATTAGTTTTAAACTGCTTTGTTCGTCATTATCTCTATAAGACTGACCTCTGATCTGGTATTTGTACATGAAGTTTCTTGGCAAAATGGAGAAAACCTTCAATATTTCGTATCTGCTCTTTTATGTTAACATGTGACTCGTCCACATTCCTATCTGGTAGTCACTTGTTATGTACAGGTTAGTAACATTAGCCGGCTGGAGCTGATGGTAACTGTGTGGGTCCTTAAAATTTGCATATCCTCTTTCACACACCAAACTCTTTCGATTGGGTTCATGCATAGACCACTTCGCTCGTAGAGTTGGAGGTACTTCCGAATTGAATGCTGAAAAGCTGCCGTGTTAGTAGGGGAAAAACTGTGCAAATGGAAGCTTTGTAATATTCCTCCCTTGTTATACCTGATATGGCTTATACCACGGAGGACATGTTTCCTTCTCCATACGGGCGAATAAGAAATGTGTAATTTTGATCATTGTTTCCGCATTGTTTTGGTTGGTTGAAGACTCTAACTAACTAGCACAATTCTTCTTCTTATTGAAGAATCTTAAAGACTGCCATTTATTTATTGCTGAGAATAGCTGAGGTCGTGTCATACCCTGTTGCATTATGAAGAAAGTGAAAGCAATCTTTTAATGATGCTAAAGTTTCTTTAAATTTAATTATTTCGTAGCTTTTCCTTTCAGTTGAGCTTGTATTGGTTTTAAAAGATTCTGCAGCTGCTCATGAAGTTCTCTAGTAAGATTATTAGATCTGAATCAGACCCATCAACAGCTACATATTTCCCGTTCGTAGTTTCTTCTATTATTCTTGTTTATATACAGCTACCTTTACCCTTACGAAAACTGTTTCTATCATTTGATACCGTCTAGTATTTATCTCCAAGTTTCTTCAGATTGAAGATCTTTGATTGAATTGTCGTGGCTTCAATGGCATATTTAAATTGGATCGTAGCAGATATTTCCCGAAAGCTTATTTTTGTCTTCCGGCACTTTCCGTGTCTAATTGTAATTTAAATGAAGAAAATATAAGGTGAAAACAGTGCTTAACATAATTTATATACGTACTTAACTCAGATTTGGTTTTGAAGTTTTTATTCCACACCATTGCGTGTAGAACTCTTGCTTCTACGTGTGGATTCAACAGTAGAACAGAGAATGGTATATGCAGTGCAATCGAAATGACATTCTTGCGCATTGAGATATTTTCACACAAGGAAGGTGCCATTAGTTCAACGTGCCGCTCACATGATAAACTGTTTCCTTCAAACGTACTGTAGAACTTCTTTTATCGTAACAGAATTTGGGAATGAAGGATTTATCTTGCTAACGTAGTTTGTCACGTTGTGTTAATCCCCCAGAAAATGTTGTGGCAATCTTTCAACACTGTTCGATAATAATATCACTTGGAGCTTCGATCAAGAAAGCCTCTTTTTCTGGGAATTCAGAATGTTCTTTGAATAGTTAATTTCTTGTAATCGTCTGATACTGTAGTTTCCTCCAGGCTTCCAACTGTTGAGTATAGTGATGTGCAATTTTTTCATAAAAAAGATGACCAGCTGCGTGAGTAAACGGATGCAATAATTTAATTCCGTACAAATAAAGTTTCTAGTCCCCTGTACAATGTAGACCCTTTGGATTAATTCCAATACGATTATGACCTTCTCTATATACTACAGGCAAATTTACGGTTTGAAATAATTCACTGTCTTAATTTTGAGATTTCGTAATATGGTTTTTGACATGCAGTTGCATTTTCTTTAAATGTTGCATATTGATTTTGTCATCCAGACATTGTTCAATAAGATCACAGATCCTAGATTTTGTGATTTCCTCCGAGGGTTGTAAATGATCCCATAACCACATGTAGAGGTCCAGGAACAAAGTATATAAGTGAGTTCTTAATGATCTTGAGTAGGTATGGCCATTCAGCATTTTCACTAAAGTCATCAGTGTGCAGGATACACCAAAGTTCTTCTATACCATTTCCTGACATAATGTATCCATTCGCGCGTAGAAATTAAATACTGCATTCCTCCTATTTGCGGTACAACTTGGGACCGTTCAGAAATTAATCCAGCTGAGTTACAATTTTAACACCTTTCCTCTATAATGGCTCATCTAGTGTCATAACGCGTGTGCTATGGTCACTTTTTTTTGCAGTTATTTACAGTATGCAGATGAGTAGAATATTTAGTATTAGTACACAGGGCTGACTATACCGTAAATATTTTCCACCTAACCGTGTAAGAAAAGATCACAAAAGAACTTAAAATCGATTCTTTATTTGTCTCATCCTTTAGATAACCGGTATCATTCCCTAAGCAAGGCTACTATGGAGGTTAGAATATATTGGGTTCCAAAGCCAATTTTACAGGTTACAATCGGGAACGTATTATTAATGATAGACCAGAACATAGTGAATACTACACAGTTCTGTATGTAAGTTTAGTGAGCAGTAAGGACGCTAATTAAACGCATATTTAATAGCGTCGAATGTTAGCACATAGGAGACTACCTTTAAATAATAAATTCGTAAGAACATGACACTTTGGATTAAACCGTTTATATCATTTAACAATTAACCCTCGAGAAGTCGCGCTGAAAAAGTAACGCGAGTAGTCGCGCGCGGTCTAAAGGACCGCACAAACATAATGTGTTGCAAATATCGTTTTAAATATTTTTCTTGTATTAGAAACGTAATTTTGTATATTTTCTGATTAAGAAGGAATAACATTTTTATTATTATAATAAGTTTTACAGTAATAACTATTAGAGGAACCTACAATTAGACATGTAGTGTTTTCTATTTCTTATTTGGAATATTTTTTTTTTTGTTACATATTTCTTTAGATAGATAGTTATGCACTGGTTTTATTGATAATTCTAAATCTGATGACGATATTTTGTTTTTGTTAACTCAGGTTCGTCTAAAATTAGAAATACAATAGTAAATTAATAATAAATATACTATATAAACATAACACTAAAACAAAGCTTCACAGCGAATTTTACATTAAAATAGAGCTCACTCGTAGCTAAGCGGTTAGCATACACGCCTTTTGCGTGGGACGTCCGGGTTCGATTCCGGGTGGGAGCTCATGTGGTTCGGGTCCCACGTTAAGCAGTAGGTCCACGTCTTACATAGCCTTGATGCTGAAAAGGGCGCTAAATTGAAATCAAATAAAATTTACATTGAATTATTTTACGGTCCTGTTATTTTGAAACTCCACCTATACAGAACTACATTGACTTATCTTCAAATTTACACTGTTCTACACTTCGTCGTCGCTTATTTCGTCCTCTCCTGCTCTGACTACATTCGGGGAATCGCTGGTCATTTCTGGGTTTAAGATCTTCAGACTCGCTCACAGACTCCTCACTTCACCTTTCGTGTTCATATATGTATATTTGTTATGATCCTTGTTATTTATTATGAAATCATCTCGGCTGATTTATCCAAAAAGTCCATTCCTAACAATTCCCTCCGTTCTTTTAAGCTGTTTACTTCTAATTTTATCTTTTTTCACACTTGGTATCAGTTTGTAAACTCTGTCGACCTCTCTTCCGTCCATTTAAATAATATTTATATTTATAAAGCTTAAAACATCTCCAAAGCAAAGGTCACGTGTAGAGCGAAACACTGAGAAAAAACATTACATCGTTAGTCGCGCGCGGTGGAAAGCACCGCAGAATCACTAAACAAGCACTAGTAGTTAAACTAAACAACGGATAACGGAGTGATTGAGCAGGAATGTTCGGGAGGGTGAGGCGGAAGATTAACTAGACGGAAAAGTCTGTCGGAAAAACAGAATGGACACACGATCAAAAATAATTTCCCTTCGGTGCTTTTGACCGCGGCGCGACTACTCGAGGGTAAAGAAAAAGGTAAGAGCGTTATGAGACCTAATAGATTTCTTCAGCGGGAAGCAATCTTAAAAACTAATGTAGTTGCATATAAACGGGAAGGAAAGCAATTACTTGATTATTAATGATAAATTAATACTCATGTTTTTTACATTAGGTATCACAATATTTTCTAATCCCAAGGACCCACCTAAAACAAAGCTCTGTTCGTTCCCAAAGCTATTCGTCTGTAATACGCTCGCCTTGTAAAGAGTAGGACATAGGCCGGCATAAGCCGTTTAGCCTTACCGGACACCTCGAAATAGAATACTCGAATTATTGGCACGCCTGTTGCACTATAAACCACTAATTAAAAATCGAACATCCCCCTCCAACCTCAAATTTCTTCTTTAATCACCGCATCACTTAGAGATCGTTTTAATCTCTTATTAATATCTCTTTTCGGACATTGTAGAATATTATTACATTCAATTCAAGTGACATCTCTGCTAATGTTCACATTTTAAGTCTTTTTTTTTTTCGTTGTGGATGCATATTTCAAAAAGCTTTACAAGCTCGGGGATGTCTGTTCTATCACTAATGATCCAACAACTTGTCCAACATTATAACGCGCCTTCTCTTTAGTATACCGTATGAGCTCACCGTGATATTCATTCTCTCTCACCTCTCACCTTTCACATTCTTTCATCAAGACTTTTTGTTCCGCACGTCACTAGGTTTAAACTCGAATATTTCGAATTTTCATGTCCTAAGAACAATATGAGCTGCAGTACATTTAGCATTTAACCCGCGCACTCTCGTCGGTTGTACTGCATGCAAACTGATTCCACTCGTTCTAATGCAAGTATCATAGCGGATCTCGACATCTACTGTAATAATCTTTTTATATAAATGCATCATGATATCTACAATTATTAATACCATTATTTGTGCAGAAAGCCACAGTCGGCAGCATTGTAAATATGCGATATGAAAGTAATTTTTCAACAGATTTTAATCTATTAGAGCGTGTGTTTCAAGTGAAAAATCCTAATCTGAGTACGCCTCTTATAAAATATTACTGTCTTGTTGGTTGTATTGCATGCTAATTGCTTGCATTCGTTTTGATGAGTGAACAACATGTATCTCTACATCTCTTCTCAGTAAAATATCTGAATGTATCTGTAAGTCGGTAATACAATGATATCTGAAAACAATCTAAAGTATATTTCTAAGCACATATCAGTGTGTTTCGACTTTCTTCTTGCCAATGTTAACGGCTCTTTGCTGGAGTATTCAAGGAATGTACTCTAGCCATTTTGCCATGATATTCCGGTATTTGTAGCGATCATGTATTCTGAATTCTACGGAGGATCTGGTGCCTCTATTTTAGTAAAGGAATTACTTGGTGATCTAGAATGGCTCTGGTCAACGGCCATGAATATGCTTGCATACATACAAGGCCAAATAAATACCACCCTCTCGTCAACGGCCAGGTCTGATTCAGTGTTAAAGATAAGTACACTTCGTAAGCCTCATCTGCTGGCGATTAATCACGTAGATTTTGTGGAGTAGATTTCAGCTCTTGAGAAGAAACCATTGAGTCGATTGACAGGACACGCAAGGTCTGTTCGCATCAGCAGTCTTCTTGATTATTCTGTCTCAGGTATGAAAGGTTTCAATAAGCTAATAAAATCTTGCACTAACTTGCTCAGTGGTGAGAAACCGTTTAGAAGATCGAGAAATTCATATCCTGCAGTAAGCTTAATAACAGTGGGCGATATGGCAGTCTTTAGTGCAAGATGAACTGTGCGAGCCAGAAAGACTTTAAAGTTTCTATAGCCTGTGTAGGTTTATAGATACGTAGCGTTATCAATATAGCATGTTGATGAAGTGAGTCAAGGTTGCAACAGTCGCCACGAAATTTTTTATAGACGCAAGTTTAACTTTCAGGCTAATCTAAAGTTAATAGCAGAGTCTATTACTTTCTTTGGGCAGCGAGACGATCAAGTTCTCGGACACTATTCCCAAGAGGGGAATTACATGCAGGTAGCTATTCGTTCTACAGCAAATTATAGAAAAACATTACGAATACGGACTTGACCTTATAATTCTATTTGTTGACCATCGCAGAGCCTTTGACAGTGTAAATAGAAACCAAATCATTAAGGTGATTCAGCAAATGGGCATTCCCAATAAGCTGATAAATTTATCGCAAATCGTAATGCGTCAACCAAGCGCTAAAGTAAGAATAGGAAATTCGGTAAGTCGAGAATTTCAGTATTACAAAGGAGTCAAGCAAGGAGACGGGCTATCCACTGCGCTCTTTATTATAGCACTGCATGCAGCTGTACAGAAAGTAGACAAAACAAGCTCAGTTTTCATCAAAAGCACCCAGATATGCGCATACGCAGATGATATTGCAATAGTGGCTAAAACAGAAAAAGATCTGATGGAAACATACCAAAGATTAGAAGAAGAAGCAAATAAACTTGGATTAGAAACAAACGTCAACAAAACAAAATACATGATTGTCACTAGGAAACCAGAGAAATATAAGAAGAAAAGCATGGTTATACATGGGAAAGAATTCGGAAGAGTGAGCTCGTTTAAATATTTAGGTATTGCAATCAATGAACAAAACAAAAAGGAAGGAACGATAAGAGAAAGGATACACATAGGAAACAAGGCTTACTACGCAAATATGCAACTAATGAGAAGCAAACTCATAAACAGGAAAACCAAGGTTAGCATCTACAAAACATTAATCAGGCCAATCGTAACGTACGGAGCAGAAATATTTGTCATGAACAAGGCAGAAGAAGAAGCTCTACGAAGATTCGAAAGAAGAATAATACGCAAGATATACGGCCCAGTTAAAGAAGACGATATGGAGAATAAGGAGCAATGAAGAAGTAAACAGTAATTTAAAACATTAACACATTGTTAAGATTATTAAATCTCAGAGAATAAGATGGCTAGGCCACGTACAGAGAATCCCAGAATCGAGAATATGAAGGAAAATAATGAAGGAGCAAATATACTCTGTAACAAGGAAAGGAAGACAAATAACAAGGTGGATAGACGACGTAACGGAAGACCTAAAACGATTAAAAGTGAAGAGATGGTGGGAGATCGCCAAGGATAGAAAAGCATGGAGGCACATTGTTAGAGAGGCCAAGGCCACAAAGAGCTGTAGCGCCAGTTGGTAAGGTAAGAATCTATTACAAGCTTACAACCAAAAGTCTAGTATAACAGTTACAGAAAATTGTTAAGCTTCGCGGCCTTCTGTTTAAAAAGTAGGTTGGTACAGTCGCAAAGGAACAAGGTGCTGAGCAGTAAGTATTTGTTATACTTAAGTCGTATTAATCCTAGGGCAATAAGTTGAAACCAACTGCGATGTACGTATTGTAGAGGTTTCATTCTTACGACCCAGCCTGGATAAAAATGTACATCGAGTCTTTACATATACGGAATATCCAAAACTTCATCTTTTATTAAGAGTGTTAAACTTTACTTCCCTTTAGGAGATTCCAAAACTAAACGGCAGTTACTTAATCTTAAGTGTTCTGGCAGATGGCAGAATCCTTAGTATCAATCATCTGCTGTTGAACATCTTAACATATAAACTATCAAATAAAAATCAATAGTTATAGACGTACAATTGAATGATACTGTAGTACGCGAATGTGATATCTAACTGAATTGGTTTTTGGTGGTTACATTAAATGTGTCTTGCTACGGTTTCGTGTTCTCTTCGGCTACCAAGGCAGCTAGTGTTAAAAGATTCCAAAATATATAAACAGAATAATAAACCATCTTCATGTTTTATACCTTTTCTTTACACCGTCTTTTAAAGTTTCAACAAGATCGTCTTCTTGTCCATTTTGTTAGGTCTATAAGGCTGGGACGTTATTACGAAATATTAATTATAATTTATTTGATCATCAATTGAGCCGTTGTCAATGACATATTGGTTTTCTACAGTTGTTCGATGTCATCTAAATCAGATTCTCTTAAGATCTTGGGAGAATGCAAAAAACCTTCAATACTTCATATTGGCTGTTTTACACTCACTTGTGGCTCGTTCGCAATCCTATCTAGCAATCACTTTTTATCTGCAGGTAAGTAAGCGTATCCAGCTGGAGCAGATTTTAGGTGTGAGGGTCCTGGAATTCGTATATCCTCTTTCAAACACAATCATCATTCAATTAGGTTCATGATTAGACTATTTCTTTTTTAATGAAGCACTCTTTTAATGAAACTCAAGATTCTTTAAATTTAATGTTTTCATAGCTTTTCCTTTTGGTTTTGCTTCCATGTGGCCTTAAAAGAATCAGCAACGTCTCATGTAGAATTCTACCAGTAATTAAAAATTGAACATCCTCGACCTTCCTAAAAATTTTTCTTTAATCACCGCATCACTTCTCACCGCATCACCTCATCAATATAGAATCTTGATGAAGAGAGTCAAGGTTCAATAGACCCCTCGATGTTTTTTATAGACGCAAGTTTAACTTTCAAGGTAATCGAAAGCTAATAGCAGTATCTATTATTTTCTTTGGGCACCGAGACGAGCAAATACTCGAACAATATTACTAAAGGAGAAATTTCAGGGTTTCTGCTCCAAGATGTGAAAAGTGAGTTAGGACATAAGCCGGCATATAAGCTCCTAGAGTTAATGAATTGCAAAAAAATGTAAACAGAACAATAAACCACCATGTTTTATACCTTGTTTTTATACTTTCATTTAAAGTTACATCAAGATTAGCTTCATTTCCATTTTGTTAAATCTATAAGGCAGTGACGTCAACACAAAATAATAATCATAACTGATTGGATCAAAAATTAAGCCGTTGTCAATGACGTTGATTTTCTCCTCTTGTTCCTCCTAATCATCTATTTCAGTTTATCTTCCATTCTGCCATTTCTACATGATCTCCCTTGGCAGAATACACAAAACCCTGAATACTTCATATCGGCTCTTTTACACTAACATGTGGCTCGTACACTATCCTATCTTTCAGTCACTTTTTATCTACAGGTAAGTAAGCTTACTGGGTGGAGCTGATGGTAGCTGTGTGGGTCTTGGAATTCGCATATCCTCTTTTACACACCAACCTCGTTCGATTGAGTTCAAGCTTTGAACATTTTACTCCTGAAGTTCGAGGTACTTCCGAATTGAATGCTGCACAGCTGCTGTGTTAGAAATTTCAAAAGTGGCCATATTGAATCTTTGTAACTACTTCCTTCTTATATCTGATATGTCTTATACCAGGAGGACATGACGGTATCAGTAGATTAAAAGAAATTAACAACTATTACATTCACAATTCAAAAAAAAGAGAACTTCTTAAACAAAGGTCCAACTCATATGATTATCCAAAAGTTCTTAAAGAAGACCACGAATCAACGTCAGAATCCAACGTTAGCAAGATTAATCCTTCATTCCCTCATACTGATACGATAAAAGAAGATCTACAGGACTTGATGGAAACACTTTATCATCTGAGCGACACGTTGAGTTAATGCCCCCTTTCTTGTGTGTAAATATCTCTATGCGCAAGAATATAAGTTCGAATGCGGTGAATATTGCAGAGTCTCAGTTGTGATCTGTCTTAAAACCCACACGTAGAAGGAAGAGTCCTTCTGCACTCAATGGCGTGGACTAAAAATGGCAAGTCAAATCTGCGTTAAGTAGGTTTATAAATTATGTTAAGCGCTATTTTCGACTTGTATTTTATGGATTTAAAATACAATTGACACGGAAAGTGCCGAAAGGGTAGAAATGAGTTTTCGGGATATCAACGATCCAAATTAAATCTCCAATCTAGGCCACGACAATTTTTTCAAAGTTCTTGAGAAACTTGGAGATCAATACTAGACGGTATCAAATGATACAAACAGTTTTCGTAAGAGTAAAAGGTAGCTGTATATAAGCAAGAATAATGGAAGAAACTACAAACGGGAAATATGTAGCTGTTGATGATTCTGATTCAGATCTAAGAATCTTACTAGAGAACTTCATGAGCAGCTGCAGATTCTTTTGAAACCAACACAAGCTCAACTGAAAGGAAACGCTCAGCTGAAATTATGAAATGTAAAGAAACTTTAAGGTCATTAAAAGATTGCTTTCCCTTTTTTCATGATGCAACAGGGCGTGACACGATCTCAACTATTATAAGCAATGAACAAATGGCAGTCTTCAAGATTCTACAAAAAGAAGAATTGTGTAAGTTAGTTAATCTTCAACCAACCAAAACTCAATCCGGACACAATGATCAGGTTTACACATTTCTTATTCGCTCGTATGGAGAAGGAAACATGTTTTTCCTGGTGTAAGCCATATCAGATATAACAAAAGAAGAATATTACAAAGCTTCCATATGCACACTTTTTCCCCTACTAAATCTCAGCTTTTCAGCATTCAATTAGGAAGTACCTCCTACTCCACGAGCGAAGTGGTCAAAGCATGAACCCAATCGAAACATTTTGGTGTGTTAGAGAGGATATGCAAATTTTAAGGACCCACATAGCTACCATCAGCTCCAGGCGGCTGTTTCCAGTTAGGGTTTCTAGTCATTCACCTGTACTGGTTTCTTCCTTCCTGTATTTTCTTGCTAATCAGTAACTGCTTTCATAAATAAGAATTAAATGAAACATAAGGATTCTTATAATTCGCCATATATTTACAATTGGTCAGTGAGTCCATCCTTTAAGGTGAAAGGAGAGTTTGAAAAATGGAAAGGAGTGTTTGGACGCTGAAATTTAATACTTACATAAGGAGGAATAAAATGAAAGTAAGCAGCAGTCTTCAAATATTACTGTTACAATCGAAAAGTGAGTGCATTCAGTAGGGTGAAATGTTTCATTCATACATAAATCAGACTCATGCTGATTCTTAGTGACTAAAGTATTTTAGAATAAAATCATAGAATGGATATTGTCGTTAATTATCACATATGATACATTGAAAATTCAGTGTATTCACTAAAGCCAAAATTGTGTGCTTGTTAGCTAATGCGTTTTATTGGCTATCGCTAGTTGAAGGTATAATTAAGAATAATGTAAAATACAATATTATTCAGACAATTATTGTTAAAAATTGAAACCACCAACTTGGGGGAAAGGGGCTTAAATCAGGCTCAAACAGAGTATTGCTGGTCGTTAGTTACTAATATATTTAAGAATAATATGTCGGAACGAAATTCTCATTATTAAACAGGTATTTAAAATTAAAGGAGGTCTATTCAGTAGAGCCAAGAGAATAATTGTAAGCTGAAGTAGTCTCTTGCTGATCGTTAGTTTCAGAAATATTAAAGATTAAAATGAAACAACCTTATTGTCGTAATTTGTGATATATTTACAGTTAAAGAGATATTCGAGTAAATATGGCGAAGGTGTGTTTGGTATTTTCACTGTTGCTGATCGCTAGTTAGTGGCATATTTTGAATAAAATGAAAGAACTTAATAGTCTTAAATGGTCAAGTATGTATAATTGTAAAGTATATCTATTCAGTACGTCGAAGGCAAATGTTTGAATAGGAAGCCGACTCTTGCTGATCGTTAGTGAGTGATATTATTATGAATAAACGAAAGAGCGGAATTGGCGTCAATTCTCAGTTAGCAACAATTAAGAATTGAGACCAATCATTTGGGCGAAAGACGTTTTGCTGTCTGTTGGTGATTGTGTTTGTCACATATTTAAGAATAAAATTAAAGAACATAATGGTCTTTAATTGTCTAATTTTTCACTTGAAAATATCTCAAATGTAAAAATTATCGTCTTTCATTTCATCCATAAATATGTCAGTTACTAAGGAGCAGGAAGAGATTATTTGAGATAACAAATAAGTAAATGAACAGTCAGTCAGTCTGCTTCGCCTTCTAAAATCTCTTTTCGACCTATTGAATACATTCCCTTTCAATTGTTAATATTAGGCTATTTACGACAATTACGGTCTTACATTTTAATTTTAAATATGTCTTTAACTAATGATAAGCAACTGGTTGCTACATATTCCAAACATTCCTTCGCCCAATTTTGGACTGTTGGACTCAATTTTCAATTCTAAATTTCTCATAATTTCCGACAATTTTTTTGTTCAGTTTGTTGTTAGGTATTCTTTCTTGTAGGAACCAAAATCAATCCGCATCAGCTTGCTGGCACTTCTTTCGCCCTATTAAATTGACACATTCCTGATATAAATAAACTTTAACTTACGACAATTCCGTTCTTTCAATTCATTCTAAACTATTTTGGGAACTAGTGATCAGCAAAAGGATACTTTGGCATATATTTAGAATTGCTATTTGTTTCCATAGAGTAAGTTGAGTCAGTGCTTGGAAGATAAAGGTTTTCCTTGTTGATTGTTAGTTACAAATAAATTAAGAATTGAATGTAATTACGTAATTGTCGTAATATCTTTGATATTTGCTATTGAAATATGGGTCCATTGTTTTTGGCAAATGGAGTGTTTGGAAGCTGAAGTATAGTCTTCTGATCGGTTGTTACCGACATATTTAAGAAGGAAATGAAAGAACAAAATTGTGGCAAATTGTCAGATATTTAGTAGATTGATGTCAATTATTATGGGGAATGGACTATTTCATTGATAAAGCAGAATCTTGCTAATGGTCACTTACCGAAATATCAAAGAAAAATGAAAAAGAAACAAGTCGGACAGATATTTTCAATTCAAAAGTAAATCATCTTAGTAAGAACGAAAGGAATATTTGAAAGATTAAGCAAACTCATTCTGATCATTAGTTCCTGCAATATTTAAGTATAAAATGTGCAAGGCAGCAGACGTAAATAAACGGATATTCAGTACGGGATAAGAAGAGATGGCCGGATGAAAAATTTTATCACTATCATTAGTTATTGACTTATTCGTGTTCAACTTATAAAAAGAAATGTTCTTAATTTATCTGTAATATACAATTGAAACGTAAGTCTATCGCGTAGAACGATGAAGGGTTTCCAATATGAAACATACTCTCACTGGACATTTCTTAGTGAAGTATTTAAAACAAAATCAAAGAACGGGATAGTCGCGAATTGTCAGATATTTACAATTGAAAGTTCATATATTCAGTACGGAGTAAAGCGAGTTTAAAATATGAAGCACAGTATTGCAGATTATTACTTACTGATAATCTAAAAAGAATGAACACTAAAATTTTCATATATTTATAATTGAAATTGAGTGTTTTAATGGTCTCTCGTTAATTGTGTAAGTGACATATATTAAATTAAAATGATAGGATGCAGTTTTCGTAAATTGTGAAATATTTGGAATTAAAAGGGAGTCCAGTTAGCAGCGCAAAAGAGAATTTAAGTTAAGGTAGACTCTTTTTGATCGTGTGTTATTAACATTTATACGAATAAATTGGAAAATGAAATTTACTAAAATAGTCAGATACATACAATTGAAATGAGGGTAGTTCGGCGAAAGATGTTCTTAGTGTACTAAGCAGACTTTTAGTGATGATTAATTCTTAACATATTTAAGAATTAAATGATAAAAGACAATTGCTTTAAATTGTCAGATATTTACAGTTAAATAGTTAGTGCATTCCAAACGGGGAGAATTGCATGGAAAGTGAAGCAGACTCTTTCTGAACGTTAGTTCCTAAATTATTTTAGTAAATAGTGAATGTACATAATTGTCCATTGAGTGATAAGAAAGGAAGTTTTCAATGATATAAGAACCTTAGTTATAAGTTGGTCGTTAGTTACTGACGTATAAAAACTAAATGAGGAAAGCAATTGTCGTAAATTTTCATTATTTCAAATTATATGAATCTATTTTGTAAAGGAAATCGAGAATTTAGGCTTGTATAAATTAATAATATTGTCGTTATTTCTCAGGCCTTTGCAATTGATATGTGCGTCTACTCGGAAGGGCCAACGAAGTGTTTTGAATGCGATGTGGACTTTTATAAATGTAACACTCCTATCGCCCTGTAGCGTGAACTCACCTTTCTATCTTAAATATCTGAAAAGTTAAGAATTGCGTTCTTTCATTTTGTTGTTAAACATTTCTTCTTCAAGGGATCAACAAGTTTCTGCCCCAGCTTCAAAGGACTTTGCCCCTACTGAAGAGACCATCTTTTCAATAGTAAGTATATGAGTAAATATAAATAAATAAAGCGAAAGTTTCTTTATCTCCCAAGCATTCCTTTGAGCTGTCCAGACATTCCTTCAGACTCACTTTTCAACTTTAAACATCTCACAACGAAGTTAAGCCCTATTTTTTTTTTATTTTATTCGTAATATATGTTGGTAATTAACGATCAACAAGTCTACTCAGCCTCAAAATCATTAGCGCGTTTCAATTTGTCGTTGACCCAATGAAAATTTTCAAATGTTTTTTTAGGGGTTTTTCATGACATGTAATTGGCCATATCTACACTAATATTGATGCACTAACGAAACTATTAGTGTTTTCTGTAAGCACTAACGATTGCACTAGATTTAATCGTTAGTGCTTTCTGGGGGGAAGCTATGGTGAAGTTGTCCCACCCAAAGTGTATTGCTTCTAGCGTCCAAACTATTAAAGCACTAATGTTGGGAGTTGGTGTTCTAAGAAACACTAATTAATCCCTGACGATTGCACTAAAAGCTATTATTAGCGTTTTTGAATTTGTCGGGAATTTGAGCCAATCAAAACTTACCTATGTATTTCTTATGGGCTTCTTGTGATATGTAATTGGCAATAGGCACACTAATATTGAAGCACTAACGAAACTATTAGTTTTCTGGACGCACTAACGATTACACTATGTTTAATTGTGAGTGACATCCAGAAGTCCTAAACGGCAGAGTCCTGAATGGCAGAAGTACTAAAGATATCGGATGCAGGTTATTGGCCGGAAAATCTAAATGGAGATCCTTAGGTAATTAGGTACGTGAATACCTTGTAGAACCAGACTCGCTTCGCTTGGCCTGTGAAACAAGTCCGGCCGTTGATATACTAAACCTAGCATTGTAAGTCACTGATTCGCGATACAAAGATGTTATACAGGTCTGGTAGAACAGGTGTTTAACAGAGAAAGCAAGAATGTAATCAAATGAAATATTTTTTTCTTTTTACTTAGGTTACATTGGAAGTTTTTCAGTTAAGTCCCCTTGAAAGATAAACTTCCTACGCTCACTTCCCACATCTTGCACCAGAAGCCCGAATATTCCCCTCTTGGGAATTGTGTCCGTTAACATGTTCGTCCCGCTGCCCAAGGAAAGTAAAAGAGACTGCGATAATTTTTCTATTAGCCAGAAAGTTAAACTGAAGTTTATAAAAAAATATCGAGGCGTCTTTTGCAACCTTGATCCATATCATTAAAATTGTATATGTATAACTAACGTTTAGTTTCGAATCTCTCTTAATAAAAGAAGCAAAGTTTAACTCTCTTAATAAATAACGATGTTTCGGTATGCGGTACATGCAAAGACCTTATGTACACTTTCATTCAAGAGGAGGCGTAAGAATGAAGCCTCTACAACACGTCGATCCCAGTTGTTTTATACTTATTTCCCTTGGTTTTATAGGCTATAAGTCAATCAATGGATAGTTCTCGGCACATTCATCCTTTGCGACTGTAGCAATCTGCTTTTGTGACAAGGTCACGAAGCTTAACAATATTCCATAACAGTTATTACACCTGTGGTCGAAAGCTTGTAAAGGATTCACATGCAGGCTATTGGCCTGAAACTCTAATAGTTATTAATCAAAGCATAGAGTGAGCTTATATGAAAACATTATTTGATTAGCCCGCAGTTTGGTTGCTTTTTGATGACCAGTGTTACTAAGTCGGTAGCGAACACAGTACTGACTATACCGTAAATATTTTCCACCTAACCGTCAAAGGGAAGATCTTTAAAGAACCTAAAATGGATTCTTTACTTGGCTCATCGATCAGATCACCGGTCTCAGGCCCAAAGTAAGGATGCTTTCGAGGTTAGAATATAATTGGTTCTATAGCAAGTTTTACAGCAAGGAATCGGGAAAATATTATTAATAATAGACCGGAACATAGTGAATCCTGTACAACTCTGTATGTAAGCCCTAGTGAAAAGCAAGGACGCTAATTAAATGCATATTTGATAGCCTCGAGTGTTAACACACTGGTGACTTTCTTTAAATAATATATCCGTATGAACAAAATTCTTTGGATAAAACTGTCTCTATCACGCTAACGATCAAGAACCAGGCGAGAGCGTTATGGGTGCTCAGTAGATTTCTTCAGCTGGAGGCATTCTCAAAAAGTATTGTAGTTTCATATAAACGGGAAATATAGCAATTGCTTGATTATCATTGAAGAGTAATTATTTTACATTTGGTCTCCCAACATATTTCATTCCCAAGGGCCCACCTAAAACAAACCGCTGTTCGTTCCCAATGCTAAACGTCTGATATACCCTCGTCTTATTAAAGGGAGAAGCATATCCACGGCTTTTTAAAAGGTACGCCATTGTATAATGAAGTTAAGGAGTTCTAAAAAACTACTGTTTCGTTTTTAAGACCTAGGTACGCAACACAAGATCCCACGGCTTCGGATTCATTGTTGAATTTATTTATTAGCTGTGAGCCACTACGAATCAAGTCATAGATGCCGATGTCCACTGATGACTTCTAAATTTCACAGCATTGTAAGAAGAACATAACCCGGCTTAAGCAGTTGAACCTTACCGCACACCTCGAAACGTTACCCACGAACTATTGGCGCGGGTGAGGCACTCTAAACTACTAATCCCCGATCATCCCCAAAATTATTACTTTTACAACCGCATGACTTAGAGATCGATATCATCTCTTATTAATATCTCTTTTCAGTAATTGTAGAATACTATTACAATGAAGTCTAGTAACATCTCTCCTAACGTTTCTCGTCTTAAGGCGATTTCTTACGTAGAGGATGATTTTACAGAAAGCTTCACACGCTCGGGGTGCTCGTCGTACCGTAAGTGACCCAGCAACTTGTCCATCATTTTAACGCGCTTTCTCTTTACTATACCTTATGAGCTCACCATGATATTCGATCTTTCTCAGCTAAAGACTTCTTGTTCCGCACGTCACAGGGTTTAAACTCGAATATTTTGAATTTGCAAGTCCCAAAAGCAATATGAGCTACCGCACTTTTCCCATATCAAGCTTCGAGCACTCGTCGGTTGTACTGCATGCAAACTGATTCCACTCGTTCTAATGCAGGTATCATGGCGGATCTCGACATCTACTGATACTATCTTATTATGGAAATCCATTCTCATTTCTACAAATAGTAATACCAAATCTCTGCAGAGGGCCACAGTCGGCAGCCTTGTAGATATGCCATATGAAAGTTTTTTTTCAACAGATTTTAGTTTATTAGATCGTGTATGTTCTAAATCAAAAATTCTATTCTGACTACGCGTCTTATAAAATATTACTATTTCTGGTTGGCTGTATTGCATGCTAACTGCTTGCATTCGTTCTCATAGGAGAACAACATGTATCTCGACATCTCTTCTTAGTAAAATATCTGAATGTTACTGTATGTTGGTAATAAAATGTTGTCTGAATACAGTCTAAAGGATAGTTCTAAGCACATAACTGTGTGTTTCGACTTTCTTGTTGAAATGTTAACGGCTCTTGGCTGGACTATGCAGGGAATGTACTCAAGGTACGTTGCCATGATATTCCCCTATATGAAGCGATCATCTATGCAAATTCTACAGACGATCTGTTGCTTCTATTTTAGTAAACGAATTACTTGGTGATCTAGAATGGCTCTGGTCAACCGCCATGAATATGGTCGGATACATACCAGCCCAATAGACTGTCTGGTACAGTGTTAGAGATAAGTACGCTTCCTAAGCCTCAACTGTTGACGTTTAATCTGGTAACTTTTGTGCAGTATCTTTCTGCTCTTGAGAAGAAACCCTTGAGTCGATGGAGGAGACACGCATGGTCTGTGCACGTCACCAGAAACTCATCTTTTATATCATTCTGTCAGGTATGAAAGGTGTCAAAAATCTAATAAAATTGTTGCACTAATTTGCTACAGAGGGGAAGTTTAACAGATCTTTGCTCACCGGTGAGAAATCGTTTAGAAGATCGGGAAATTCAAATCCTCCAATAAGCTTAATAAGAGTGTGCGATCAGTCTGTAGTGCAAGATGAACTTTCCGAGCCAGAAAGACTTAAATCCTGTATAAGTTATAGCCTGTATAGGCTGTAGTCTCTATAGCCTGTAATGCCTGTATATATAGGTTCTATAGCCTGTATACGTAGCGTTATCATTACAGCATCTATAGTATATAGGTGGAGGTATAGGCTCATTATCCTATCAATAGAGGTATAGGCTCTATAGCCTGTATAGCCTGTATGTATAAGTTCTATAGCCTGTATACGTAGCGTTATCAATACAGCACCTTGATGAAGTGAGCTAAGGTTGCAAAAGACGCCACGAAATTTTCCATAGACTCAAGTTAAACTTTCAGGCTAAGCGAAAGTTAATAGCAGAATCCATTACTTTCATTCGGCTGCGAGACGATCAAATTCTCGGACTATTCCCAAGAGGGGAATTTTAGGGCTTCTGGTCCAAGATGTGGGAAGTGAGCCTAGGAAGTTTTATATCTTTCAGGTGTACTTAACTAAAAATCACCCAATTTAACCTATGTAAAAAAAAAAATCTTTCAATTGATTACTTAGTTGCTGTCTTTGTTCTACCAGACATGTATAAAATCTTCGTATCGCAAATCAGTGCTTTACACCACTAGCTTTAGTAATTCATCGGCCGGACAATTGCCACATCTAGCCGGACAAAATGTAAAAAACTGAGAAATAGTAAGAAAACGATGAGAATTCTTGGGGCCAGGTCCCAAATGGTGGGAAAAGACCACTAAGGTGCCAAATTACACATGGGAAAGTATGTCGGATCCCACGAAGAAGATTAATTGTATGCAATGTACAATCAGCAGATCGGCAGTTTCCGTGCTAGACCTTACGTCTGCATCATATAACACAGACAGCTGTTGGTCAATGCCAGGAATATAGTGTGACAAGTATAGATGAAAGTATGACGTGCATGTGACATAAATGAGGAGTGCCGTGGGTTTATTGATTGAGCTATGGCGTGATGGGAAACGCTAGACGAAAAGAAAACGAAACCGTAGCAGGACACATTTAAGTTAACAAGCAATAACCAATTCATTTAGATATCACTTTCGCGTACTAAAGTGTCATTCAATAGTACGTTTAAAAAATTGTTTATTGTTTGATTGTTTATAAATGGTTGATTGTTTATGTTCAACAGAATATGATTAACTTCGAGGAATATGCCATTTGCAAGGACACTTTAAATTGTGTAAATGCCATTTAGTTTTCGACCCTTTAACAAGGAAGTAAAGTTTAACACGCTTAATAAACAACGATGATTGGATATTCCATACATGCAAAGATTCCATGTACGTTTTTATCCAAGACCGGGTCCTAAGAATGAAAGCTCTACTACACGTCCATCGCAGTTGGTTTCGACTTATTGCCCTAGGTTATAAACGACATAAGGATAATCAATGGTTATTGCTCAGCACCTTGTTCCTTTGCGACTTTTCCGAGCTACTTTTCAGATAAATGCCCACGAAACTTAACAATTTTCTGTAACAGTTACATTAGACTTATGGTCGTAATCTTGTAAAGGATTCACATTCAGGTTATTGGCTGGAAAATCTATTAGGAGATCCTTAGGTAATTAGGTACGTGTATGCTTTGTAGAACCAGGCCCGCTTCTCTTGGCCTCAGACTGGTTCAATTGCCACATCTAGCTTAACAAAATTCATAACCAAAGAAAACACGGCAGAGCACATACACAGAGCGATATGAAGCGGTAAGCAGTCACAGAACTATTGTTGTGTCCAGTAGTATGATCAGCTGAAATGTATGCTTGACACGTAGGAGGAACTTGTAACAATAGACGTATTTCTTCGGGAAGATATTCACTGTGTTTGTGTGTTTATGAGCTCTAACGATGCGCTAAGTTTTTTGAAAATCTGTCTGCATAGAGATGGATGGGGGGGCTAACTTAATAAGAAGTGTGCCCCCACCAAAGTCTTTAATATCTCGTAAATGCTGATAGCACTAGCATTAGTTCTGAGCGCACTAATGTGCGCTAACGATGTGCACTATTTGGTGTAAATTGGGAGAGGTGGGGGCCAGCTTCTGGCACGTGACATCTCTGCTAATATTCTAATTTCTGACGCAGTGAATGTATATTACAAAATGGTTCACAAGCTCGGGGATGCTTGTCCTATCGCAAACGACCCATTAATTTTCCATCATTTTATCGCGCTTTCTCCTTACTATATCTTATGAGCTCACCTCACCTTTCTCAGCTAAAGACTTCTAGTTCCGCATGTCAATGGATCATAAACAAACTTTAATTTTTATACCTTGTCCTTCCACCCTCATTAGAAGTTTCATCAAGATCGCCTTCATGTCCATTTTGTTAGGTCTATAAGGGGGGACGATACACAAAACTGATTGGATCAACAAATAAGCCGTTGTCAATGACATATTGGTTTTTTACAGCTGTTGTTCGTTATCATCTATATCAGATTGTCTTCCGATCTGCCATTTCTACATGAACTCCATTGGCAGAATGCACAAAACCTTCAATACTTGGAGGTACTTCCGAATTGAATGTTGCACAGCTGTTGCGTTAGTAATGGAAAAAGTGGCCATATTGAAGCTTTGTCACTACTTCCTTGTTATATCTGATATGGCTTATACGAGGGAGGACATTTTTCTTTCTCCATCCAGGTGAATAAGAAATGTCTAACCTTACACTTTGCCAGGATTCACATTTGATTGATTCAATACTCTGAGTAACTTGCACATTTTTTTGTCTTTTTGAAGGATCTTAAAGCCTGCCAACTATTCACTGCTGAGTATAGCTGACGTCGTGACACAGGCTGTTGGATAATGAAAAAAGTGAAAGCAATCAAAGTATCTGAATGCATCCTGATATCTACAATTAGTAATATCATTATTTCTGCAGAAAGCCACTTTCGTATTATTGGACTAAAAATGGCAACTCAAATCTCCGTTGAGCACGTATATAAATTGTTAAATTCTATTTTCACCTCATATTTTATGGATATAAATTACAATTAGACACGGAAAGTACCAAAAAACAAAAAAGAGCTTTCGGGAAATATCTGCAACGATCCAATTTAAATCTGCCATTGAAGCCACGACAATTCAATCACAGTTCTTGAGAATCCTGGAGATCAAAACTAGAGGGCATCAAATGATGCAAGCAGATTTCGAGGGAATAAAGGTAGCTGTATATGGAAAAAAATAATGGAAGAAACTACAAACGGGAAATCTGCAGCTGATGATGGTCTGATTCAGAGTTTCTAAGACTCTTACTAGAAGACTTCATGAGCAACTACTGATTCTTTTAAGGCCACGTACAAGCAGAACTGAAACGAAATGCTACGAAATTATTAAATTTAAAGAAACTTTAGTTTAGCATCATTAAAAGATTGATTGCTTTCACTTTTTTCATGATGCAACACGCTGTGACAAGACATCAGATATACTTAGCAGTGAATAGTTGGCAGGCCTGGTAGATCAGGTGTAGATCACAGACATCAACAAAATTATCAATTGACAGAATTTTTTTGTACTTAAGTTACATTGGGAGATTTTCAGTTAAGAACCGTTTCTGTTAACATTACCGTGAACATTGGCTGCAATATATAGAGAAGGTCATAATCGTATTCAATTCATCCAAAGGGACAAGACTGAACAGGGGACTAGAACCTTATTTGAAGGCAATTAAATTCATTCTTCCGTTTTCTCACGCTGCTGGTCATCTTTTGTATAAAGAAATTTGCACATCACTATACTCACTAATTGGAAGCCTTGAAGGCAAATACAGTATCAGAGTACTCAAGAATTAACCACTCAAGAACATTCAAAATTCGCAGAAAAAGAGGCCTTTTTGAGCGAAGTTTCAAGTGATATGATTATCGAATGGTCCTTAATTATGGCCACGAAATTTTCTCGGGGATTAATTCAACGTCAGACACAACGTTAGCAAGATTAATCCTTCATTCCCAAATACTGTTACAATAAGTTCTATAGGACTTTTGTTGTCATCAGTTTATCATCAGAGCGACACGCTGGGATAATGCCACCTACCTTGTGTGATAATGTCTCAATGTGCAAGAATGTCAATTCGACTGCGGTGAACATTGCTGGGTCTCTATTGTCTTGTATTTAAACCCACACGTAGAAGGAAGAGTCTTTCTAAACGCAATGGTGTGGACTAAAAATGGCAACTCAATTCTGCGTTAAGTACGTTTATAATTTATGGTAAACTCTACTTTCACCTTATATTTTATGGATATAAATTACAATTTATGGATATGGATAGTGTATTCTACGTAATTATTAAATCTATTGAAACTTTAGCGTCATTAAAAGATTGCTTTCACTTTTTCATGATGCAACAGGCTGTGACACGACCTCAACTCTACTCAGCAGTGAATAGTTGGCAGCCTTTAAGTTCCTTCAAAAAGAAAAAGAAAAAGAATTTAATAAATAACATTACAGGAATTCTCCTAGTTGATCATTCCGTATCAGATAAGAAAGGTGTCGAAAAGCTAATAGTGTTTCTGCACTAGACTGCTACACAGCGGAAGCTTATCAGAATTTACTTACCGGTGAGAAAACGTTGATAATATAGAGAAATCCAAATCCTCCAATAAGCTTGATAAGATTGTTCTATAAGGTACTATAAGGTGAAAGATGAACCGAGCAAGCCAGAAAGACTTTAAAGGTTCTATAGCCTAAAGATTAGTGTAAGATATACGTAGCCTTATCAATATAGGATTTTGATCAGAGAGTCAAGGTTGCAAAAGACGCCTCGTAATTTTTTATATACGCAAGTTTAACTTTCAGGCTAATCGTAAGTTCATCGCAGTCTCTATTACTTTCTTTGGCCACCGAGTCGAACATGATCTCGAACACTATTCCCGAGCGGGGAAATTCAGGTCTTGTAGCCCAGGATGTGGGAAGTGAGCTTAAAAAGTTTTATATCTTTCAGGTGTACTTGACTGAAAATCTCCCAATGTAACCTAAGTGTAAAAAAAATTTTGTCACCTGATAATTTTGTTCATGTCTCTGTTGTACACCTGTTCCACCAATCCTGTATAACTTGTTTGTATCGCGAATCAGTGCTTTACACCGCTAGCAAAAGTAATTCATCGGCCGGACTTGTCTCACAGGCTAAGAGAAGCGCGCCTGGTTCTACAAGGTAATCACGCACCTATTTACCTAAGGATCTCCTACTAGATTTTCAGGCCAATAACCTGCATGTGAATCCCTTACGACCATAAATGTAATATAACTCTTACAGAAAATTGTTAAGTTTCGTGGGCTTCTGTGTGAAAAGTAGCTTGGTACAGTCGCAAAGGAAAGAGGTGCTAAGCAGTAAATATTGATCATCCTTATGTCGTATAAAACCTAGGGCAATAAGTCGAAATTAACTGCGATGGGCGTGTAGTAGAGCTATCAATCTTACGACCATGTGTTGGTTAAAAATCTACATGGAGTCTTTTCATGTATGGAATATCCAAACATCGTTCTTTATTAAGAGTGTTAGACTTTACTTTCTTGTAGGAGAGTCGAAAGCTAAACGTGAGTTTCACAATTCTAAGTTCCTGCCGATGGCAGAATCCTCGGAGTCCATCGTTTGCTATTGAACATCTTAACATTCAAATAATAAAATTTGTTATAAAGGTACAATTAAATACTCGTAAATTCTGTTTAAAAATTACTTTCCTATGGCATAACAAGGATGCTACTGTGGTTTTCTGCATAAATAATGGTGTTACTAAATGTAGATATCAAGATACATTAAGATAATAAGATAATAACCGTAGATGTCAAGATCCGACATAATACTTGCATTAGAACGTGTGAAATCTGTTTGCATGTATACAACCGACGAAAGCGTGAGGGTTAAAAAGGGAAAGGTACGGTAGCTCATATTGTCCTTAGGACATGCAAATTCGAAATATTCGAGTTTAAAACCTGTGACGTGCTGTGCAAGAAGTCTTTAGCTGAGAAAGAATTAATATCACGGTGAGCTCATAGGGTATAGAAAAGTGAAAGCGCGTTAAAATGATGAACAGGTGGATAGGTCACATGCGATAGGAAAGGGATCCCTAAAATTGTAAAGCTTTTTGTAATATGCATCCAGAACGACAGGAATCGCCTTAAAATAAAAACATTAGCAGAGATGGTACTTGACTTCATTGTAATAGTATTCTACAATTTCTGAAAAGAGATATTAATAAGATAATAAATCTATCGCTAAGTGATGCCGTGATTAAAGAAATAATTTTCAGGATGGACGTGGATGCTATCAAATATGCATTTAATTAGCGTCCTTGCTGCTTATTAGGGCTTACATACATAGTTGTGTAAGATTCACTAGGTTCCGGTCTATCGTTAATAATATTTTCCGATTGTATGCTGTAAAACTTGCTATGGAACCAATTATATTCTACCTCCAAAGCAGCCTTACTGTGGGTCTGGGACCGGTGATATGATCGATGACCCAAATGAAGAATTGATTTTAAGTTTCTTGAGATCTTCTCTTACACGGTCAGGTGGAAAATATTTACGGTATAGTCAGTCCTGTGTTCGCTATCAACTTAGTAACACTGTCATCAGAAAGCAACGAAACTTTCGGCTTATCAAATAAGCTTTTCATATAAACTCATATCTAAAAACCAGCATGGTACAGTCGCAGAGACTCAAGGTGCTGAGCAGTAAGCATTGATTGTTTTTATAGCGTATAATACCTAAAGAAATTAGTTGAAACCAACTGGGATCACCGTTTTTCAGAGGTTTCACTCTTGGATAAAGTGTACATGGAGTCTTTGCATGTACCGCACGTCGAAACATCGTTAAAGAGTGCTAATATTGGCTTCTTTTTAGGAGAGTCAAAAACTAAACGGCAGTTACACATTTTTCTGTGTCCTTGCAGACTGCAGAATCCTCGGAGTCAATCATCTGCTGTTGAACATCTTAACTTATAAACAATCCAAACAATAGAAATTTTTATAAACGTACAATTGAATGTTACTTTAGAACGCGAAAGTGATATCTAAATGAATTGGTTCTTGCTCGTTGAATTCTGTGTGTCCTGCTACGGTTTCGTTTCCTCTTTGGGTGCCAAAGCAGTTTGTATAAAAGGATTCCAAAATATGTAAACAAAAGAATAAACCACCTCGATGTTTTGACTTTTTCCTTACACCTTAATTTAAAGTTTCATCAAGATCGTCTTCATGTCCATTTTGTTAGGTCTATAATGCGAAGACGATATCACAAAATAATAATCATAACTAATTGGATCGACAAATAAGCCGTTGAAAATGACATATTGGTTTTTTACAGCTGTTGTTCGTTATCATCTATATCAGATTGTCTGCCATTTCTACATGAACTCCATTGGCAGAATGCACAAAACCTTGAATACTTCATATCGGCTCCTTTCCACTATGTGGCACGTTCACAATCATATCTTGCAGTCACTTTTTATTTACACGTGAATAAGAATATCCGGCAGGGACCACACACCTACCTCTTTCCATTGGGTTGAGGATTAGAAAAATTACTCCTGGAGTTGAAGGTACTTCCAAATTATTTGTTTTGGGTCGACCTTCAAAAATATCAAATTCTATACACACACACGTAGAAACGTAGTGTTAACGGCAATCATTAGTGCATCTTAAGTGCACTTAAACGAACTAAAGACTAATGTTAGTTCTACAATATTTTGGTATTTGTTCAAGATTTTTGGTTGGGAGTCAACGTCAGAACTGACATTACTGCTTACTGCATTTAAGTACACTAAAAATGCTCTTTAAAATGCTAAAAGTGCTAAAATTGCTCTAACGATTTCCGTTAACCCCATGTTTCTATCTCTATTTGTAAAGAATTTGATATTACTGAAGGTGGCCCCCCCGAAAATCTTGACTAAATCCCAAAATATGGTAGCACTAACGTTAGAGCTTAGTGCGTTCAGGTGCACTAACGATACACTATCGATTGTCGGTAACCCAATGTTTTTGCCTCTATTTGAATAGAATTTGATATTTCTGAAGTTGGCCCCACCAAAAAAAATCTTGAATAAATTCCAAAATATGGTAGCACTAACGTTAGTGCTTAGTGTGTTTAAGTGCTCTAACGATTGCCGCTAACCTCGTGCTTCTACCTCTATTTGTATAGAATTTGATATTTCTGAAGTTCGCCCCCCCACTAAAAATCTTCAATAATTCCCAAATATGATAGCACTAACGGTAGTGCTTAATATGTTTAAGTGCACTAACGATGCGCTAAGTTTTTTGAAAATTTGTATGCGTAAAGATAGTAGGGGGCTAAATTAATATGAAGTTGGTCCCCATAAAATATCTTCTATATCTCGTAAACGCTGATAGCACTAACGTTAGTTCTGAGCGCACTAACTTGCACTAATGATGCACTAACGATGTGCAATGTTTGGTGTAATTTGGGAGAGGGGGGGCAAATTTAGTCACGTGACATCTCTGCTAATATTCTAATTTAAGGCGATTTCTGACGTAGTGGATGCATATTACAAAATGGTTCACAAGCTCGGGGATGCTTGTCCTGTCGCAAGTGACCCATTAAGTGTTCCATCTTTTTAACGCGCGTTCTCTTTACTATATTTTAAGAGCTCACCTCCATATTAATTCTTTCTCAGCTAAAGACTTCTTCTTCCGCATGTCAATGTGTTCAAACTCGAATATTTCGAATTTGAAAGTCCTAAGGACAATATGAACTGCCGTATTTTCCCATTTCAACTCGCCCGCTCTCGTCGGTTGTACTGCATGCAAACTGATTCCACTCGTTCTAATGCAAGTATCATGGCGCATCTATACATCTACTGTTATTATTTTTTTTTTCTAAATGCATCCTGATATTTACTATTAGTAATACCATTATTTCTGCAGATAAGCACAGTCGGCAGTCTTGTAGATAAGCCATATTAAACTAATTGTTCAACAGATTTTAGTCTATTACAACGTGTAAGTTACAATTGAAAAATCCATATCTGATTACGCTTCTTATCAAATGTTACGATGTCTGGTTGGTTGTAGTGTATGCTAACTGCTTGCATTCGTTTAATAAGAGAACAACACTTATCTCGTCATCTCCTCTTAGTAAAATATCTGAATGTTTCTGTAACTTCGTATTACAATGTTCTCTGAAAACAGTCTGAAGTATAGTTCTAAACACATATGTGTGTGTTTCGACTTTCTTCTTGCTAATGTTAACGACTCTTAGCTGGACTGGGCAGGGAATGTACTCTGGGCAGTTTGCCAGGATATTCCGCTATATGCAAGAACTATCTATGCAGTGTTTTACAAGCGATCTTGTGCCTCTATTTTTGTAAAGGAATTTACTTGGTGATGTAGAATGGCTCTGGTAAACGGCAATGGATAAGCTCGCATACATACCACGCTAAATGACAGTCGGGTTCAGTGTTAAAGATGAGTACACTTCGTAAACCTCAAATGCAGGCGACTAATCGGGTACTTTCTGTGGAGTAGCTTTCTTCTCTTGAGAAGATACCTTTGAGTCGATGACCAAGAAGCGCAAACTCTATTCACGTCAGCAAAATGAGGTAGTGTTGAATTTAATAAATAAGAATATATAAAATTCTACTTGTTGATCATTATGTCTCAGATATGAAAGGTGCTAAAAAAAGTTGGTGCACTATTTGCTACAGAGGGGAAGCTTACCAAAACTTTATTCACCGGTGAGAAAACGTTTAGAAGATCGGGAAATTCTACCCGCCTATATGCTTAATAAGAGTGTGCGATATATTAGTGTGTAGTGCAAGATAAACCGTACGTGTGAGAAAGATTTTGAGGTTCTATAGCCTGAAGATTAGTGTGATAGGTAAGTAGCGTTCTGTATATAGCATTTTGATGAAGTGAGTCAAAGTTGCAAAAGACGCGTCGAAAATTTTTAGACGCAAGTTTAACTTTCAGGCTAAGCAAAAATAATGGCAGTATCTATTACTTTCTTTGGGCACCGAAACGAGGAAGTATTCGAACACTTTTACTAAAAAAAAAAAAAAAAAAAAAAAAATATTGATTCTGCTCCAAGATGTGGAAAGTTCTATATCTTTCAGGTTTAACTGAAAATCTCTGAAAGTAATCTAAGTACAAAAAAAAAACTGTATATTAATAATTTTGTTGATGTCTGTGTTCTACACCTGTTCTACCAGGCCTGTATTACTAGTTTGTATCGTTAATCAGTTCTTTAAACCGCTAGCTTTTGAATTCATTGGCCGGACTTGTCTCTCAGGCTAAGAAGCTGGCCTGGGTCTACAAAATAATCACGTACCTAAATACGTAAAAATCTCCTATTAGAGTGTGAGGCCAATAACCCGCATGTGAATCCTTTACAAACTTACGACGATAGGTGTAATATAACTGTTTCGAAAATTGTTAAGCTTCGTGGCATTCTGATTGAAAACAAGCTTGGTACAGTGAAGAAGGAACGAGAGCTAAGCAGTAAGCATTGATTGTCCTTACGTCGAATAAAACATAGAGCAATAAGTTGAAACCAACAGGGATCGACGCGTAGTAAAGCTTTGATTGTTACTATTCTACTCTTGGATAATAATGTACATGGAGTCTTTGCATGTACCCCATAACGAAACATCCTTCTATATTAAGAGAGTTAAACTTTGTTTCTTTTTATGAGATTCGAAAACTAAAGGGTAGTTACCCAATCTTTAGTGTTCATGCAGATGGCAGAATCTTTGGAGTTAATAATCTGCTTTAGAACATTTTAACATATCAACAATCAAACAATAAACAATTCTTATTAACGTACATTTGAATGGTACTGTAGTACGCGTATGTGACATCTAAATGATTCGGTTTAGCTGGATAAATTAGATTTGACCTCTGACGGTTTTATTATCTCTTCGTGTACCAAAGCCGCTCGTGTTAAAGGATTCGAAAATATGTAAACTAAAAAATAAATCACCTACATGTATTATACCTTGTTTTTATACCTTCTTTTAAAGTTAAACAAGGTTTTTATACCTTCTTTTATACCTTCATCAGGATCGTCTTCATGTCCATTTTGTTAGCTGTATAGGCGAGGACTTTATTACAAATTTTAATAATAACTAAATGATCATCAATTAAGCCATTGTCAATAACATATTAGTATCAACAGCTGTTGTTCATCATTTGTATCAGATTGTCTTCCGATTAGCTATTTGTACACAAAGTCTTTTGGCAGAATAGAGAAAACCGTCGATATTTCATATACTAACATGTGGCTAGTTAACAATCCTATCTTGCAGTCACTTGTTATATAAAAGTTATTAAACTTACCCGGCTGGATCTGATAGTAGCTGTGTGGGTCCTAGTATTCTCATATAATCTTTGACACATAAACCTCATTCGATTGGGTCCATGCTTAGACCATTTCGCTCTTGGAGTTGGAGGTACTTCCGAATTGAATGCTGCACAGTTATTGTGTTAGTAGGGGGAAAAGTGGCCTTATAGAAGTATAACTGTCCCTTGTTATACCTCACATGGCTTATACCAGATTTGACATGTTTCCTTCTTCATTTTATCAGGTTTGAGTTTTGGTTGGTGAAGACTCTGACTACCTTGCAAAATTCTTCTTCTCATTGAAGGATATTGAAGGATGCTGAGTATAGCAGAGGACGTGTCACAGCCTGTTGTAGCATCATAAAAAAAAAAAAAAGCAATCATTTAATGACGCTAAAGTTTCTTTAAAATTAATAATTTCGTTGCGTTTTCTTTCAGTTCTGCTTGTATTTGGCTGTAAGAGAATGAGCAACTGCTCATGAACTCTTCTAGAAAGAGTCCTTATAGATCAGAATTATACCCAACAGCTACAGATTTCCCGTTTGTAGTTTCTTCCATTTCTTCCATTTGAAGTTTATTCTTGTCCATTTACAGCTACCCTTACTCCATCGAAATCTGCTCGCATCATTTACGGCCGTCTAGTATGATCTCCAGGTTTCTCAAGAACTGTGATTGAATTGTCGTGGCATCACTGGCAGAATTAAATTGGATATTGCAGATATTTATAGAAAGTTGCAGATATTTTTCGAAAGCTCTTTCTTCTCATTCGGTACTTTCCATGTCTAATTGTAATTTATATCCATAAAATATGAGGTGAAAATAGAATTTAACATAATTTATATACGTACTCAACGGATATTTGAGTTGCCATTTTTAGTCCAATTATCCGAAATTGGGTTTCTGCACAAATAATGGTATTACTAATAGTAGATATCAGGTTGCATTTAGATACTGTGATTGCTTTCACTTTTTTCATGATCCAACAGGCTGTGACACGACCTCCAGTGAATAGTTGGCAGCCTTAGGATCCTTCAAAAACAAAAAAAATGTGCAAGTTAGTCAGAGTATTGAATCAACCAAATGTGAATCCTGGCAAAGTTGTAAGGTTAGACATTTCTTATTCACCTGGGTGGAGAAGGAAAAATGTCCTCCCTGGTATAAGCCATATCAGATATAACAAGGAAGTAGTTACAAAGCTTCAATATGGCCACTTTTCCCATTACTAACACAGCTGCTGTGCAACATTCAATTCGGAAGTACCTCCAACTCAAGAAGCGAAATGGTCTAAGCATGAACCCAATCGAAAGTGGTTGGTGTGTGAACCCACACAGCTAGCATCAACACAAGCCGGATAATTTTACTTACCTGAAGATAAAAAGCGACTGCAAGATAGGATTGTGACCGAGTCACATGTTAGTGTAAAAGAGCCGATATGAAGTATTCATGGTTTTGTGCATTCTGCCAAGGGAGATCATGTAGAAATTGCACATCGGAAGAAAATCTGATATAGATGATAACGAACAACAGGTGTAAAAGCCAATATGTCATTGACAATGGCTTAATTGTTGATCCAATCAGTTATATTGTAATATCGTCCCCGCTTTATAGACCTAGCAAAACGGACATGAAGACGATCTTGATGAAACTTTAAATGAAAGTGGAAGGACAAGGTATAAAAAATGAAGTTGGTTTATTGTTCTGTTTAGATATTTTAGAATTTTTTAACACGAGCTGCTTTGGTACCCGAAGAGAAAACGAAACCGTAGCAGGACACATTTAAGGTAACGAGCAAAAAACAAATCATTTAGATATCACATTGGCGTATTACAGTATCATTCAATTGTACGTATAAAACAATTGTTTATTATTTGATTGTTTATATGTTAAGATGTTCAACAGCAGATGATAGAATCCAAGGATTCTGCCTTCACCAAGGACACATAAAATTATGTAACTGCCGTTTAGTTTTCGACTCTCCTAAAGCAAAGTAAAGTTTAACACTATTAATAAAAATATAAGTTTGGATATTCCGTACATGCAAAGATTCCATGTACATTTTTATCCAAAACGATGTCGTAAAAAAGAAAGCTCTACCACACGTCCATC
The DNA here is from genome assembly GCF_964235325.1 of Thermobia domestica. NCBI lineage: Eukaryota > Metazoa > Arthropoda > Insecta > Zygentoma > Lepismatidae > Thermobia > Thermobia domestica. The sequence goes on from NC_137464.1 coordinate 138,576,247, forward strand.
ACAGTTGTTTTCAACTTATTGCCCTATTTATTATTCGAGATAAATATAATCAATGCTTTCTGCTCAGCACCTTGTTCCTTTGCGACTGTACCAAGATACTTTTAAGAAACAAGCCCACGAAGCTTAACAATTTTCGGTAAGAGTTATACTAGACTTGTAAAGTTTTCACTTGCAGGTTATTATCTTCAAAATCTAGTAGGAGATCCTTAGGTAAATAGGTGCTTAAATACCTTGTAGAACCAGGCCTGTGAGACAAGTCTGGTCAATGAATTACTAAAGATAGTGTTGTAAGGCACTTATTCGCGATACAAAGCATTTATCCAGGCATGGTAGAAGAGGTGTAGAACGGAGACATCAACAAAATTATGAGGCGACAGATTATTATTATTATTATATTATTTTATTTATTTTATTTATTTATTTATTTATTTTTTTTTTGTACTTAGGTTACATTGGGAGATTTTCAGTCAAGTACTCCTGAAGGATATAAAACTTCCTAAGCTCACTTCAAACTCTTGGGCCACAAGCTCTGAATTTCCCCCTTTTTGAATTGTTCGAGATTTTGCTTGTTTCGGTGGCCAAAGTAAGTAATAGAGACTGCGATTAACTTTCGATTAGCCTGAAAGTTAAACTTGCGTATATAAAAAATTTCGAAGCATCATTTTAAACCTTGACTCACTTCATCAAGTTGCTATATACGTAACGCTACGTATAAATCACACTAATCTATAAATATCTATACATATCGCACGTTTTTATTAAGCTTATTGGAGGAATTTAATTTCTCCATCTTCTAAACGTTTTGTCACCGGTTAGTAAAGTTCTGGTAAGCTTCCCCTCTGTAGCAGATTAGTGCACCAATTCTATAAGTTTTTGACATTCTATGAGTTTCATACCTGAGACAGAATGATCAACAAGTAGAATATCTCTATCCTATTTATTAAATTAAACACTACCTCATCTCGCTGACGTGAGTAGAGCTTGCGTGACCTGTCCATCGATCAAAGGTATCTTCTCAAAAGCAGAAAGCTACTGCACAAAATGTACCCTTTTAATCGCCAGTAGTTAAGGCTTACAAAGTGTACTCAAACTAACACTGAAAAGACAGCGATTTGCCTAGTATGTATGCGAGCATATTCATAACAATTACCATGCATCCTAGATCACCAAGTAAATTCCTTTACAAAAATAGACGCACCCAATTGTATGTAGAATTCTGGATAGACAATCGATGCATGTAGCGAAATATCATGGCAAACTGCCTAGAGTACGTTCCTTCCACAGTCCTACAAAGAGCCGTTAATATTGGCAAAAAGAAAGATGAAACTTACAGATATGTGCTTAGATCTATACTTCAGACTGCTTTCAGAGAACATTATATTGCCAAGTAATATGAACATTCAAACATCTTATTAAAAGATGTCGAGATACTTGTGCTTCTCTTATCAAAACGAATGCAAGCAGTTAGCACGCACTACAACTAACCAGACATAGTAATATTTGATAAGAAGCGAAGTGAGATAGGCATTTTTTAATAGCAAAATTACTTTTATACTGCATATCTAATAGGCTGCCGACTGTGGTTTTCTGCAGAAATTATGGTATTACTAATTGTAGACATCAGGATACATTTAGATAAAAAGATAATAACCGCAGATGTCGAAATCCTGAGCTGAGATAGAATGAAAATTGAATGAATAAGTTATAGTAAAGATAAAGCGCTTTAATATGATGGATATCATTTTTTTCAGATATAACTTGATGAAACTACTCCATGTCCAAGTTTTGATTCAAAAAGTATCATTATATCACGGTAGCATTGTCTTGATAAGAATATCGTATCACATTTCTTCATTCTGATATCCACTTTCCCTCTAATGTTTTTCGTGTGTCAATGCTGTCTTCCCCGGAAGATTCAAATCTTCACTCGCATCTAGCGTGTCGATTTCCTATTCTCAAACAACCTTTGGATAGCTATTCATCTTGAGAAACCTTCGCCGCAACGATTGTGAATTGGTGAAATACACACCTCTCCTTTTGATATAAGCAGTGTAGTCCCTCTGTATTTCTGCAATATTTCAACATCAAGTACTAATACTATATATTCTAACTTTGCATACAGTAAATTAGTGCACGAAAAGTGAATAAAGCACATGTGTTATGACATCAGATCAGCCATTATACTGGAAAGGTGTTCAAATCATATCTCAGCTGAAGAAAATAGTGAACGGTCCAAAGTTGTACCGCATTTAGAAGGTTTCCACTTAAATAATTTCCAGGCACGATTGGATCTATTATGTCAGGAAATGGTATAGAAGGAATTTCATATATCTTGTACACTATACCTGCATTAGAAAGAGTGGAATCAGTTTGCATGCAGTACAAGGGACGAAAACGGGCGGCTTGAAATGGGAAAAGTGCGGCAGCTCATATTGTTCTTGGGACTTGCGAATTCGAAATATTCGAGTTTAAACCCTGTGACGTGCGGAACAAGAAGTCTTTAGCTCAGAAAGAATGAATATCATGGTGAGCTCATAAGGCATAGTAAAGATAAAGCGCGTAAAATGATGGACAAATTGCTGGGTCGCTTGCGATAGGACGAGCACCCCGAGTTTGTGAAGTTTCTGTAAAATCATCCTCGACGTAAGTAATCGCCTTAAAATTAGAAACAATAGGAGAGATGTAACTAGACTTTATTGTACTAGTATTCTACAATTAGTGAAAAGAGATATTAATAAGAGATGATATCGATCTCTTGCATGCTAAATGCTTGCATTCGTTTTGATGAGTGAACATGTATCTCTACATCTCTTCTCAGTAAAATATCTGAATGTATCTGTAAGTCGGTAATACAATGATCTCTGAAAACAATCTAAAGTATATTTCTAAGCACATATCAGTGTGTTTCGACTTTCTTCTTGCCAATGTTAACGCCTCTTAGCTGGAGTATTCAAGGAATGTACTATAGCCACTTTGCCATGATATTCCGCTATTTGAAGCGATCATGTATTCTGAATTCTACGGAGGATCTGGTGCCTCTATTTTAGTAAAGGAATTACTTGGTGATCCAGAATGGCTCTGGTCAACGGCCATGAATATGCTCGCATACATACCAGGCCAAATAAATACCACGCTCTGGTGAACGGCCAGGTCTGGTTCAGTGTTAGAGATAAGTACACTTCGTAAGCTTCAACTGTTGGCGATTAATGAGGTAGATTTTGTGGATTAGATTTCAGCTCTTGAGAAGAAACTATTGAGTCTATGGTCAGGACACGCAAGGTCTGTTCGCATCAACAGTCTTCTTGATTATTCTGTCTAAGGTATGAAAGGTTTCAATAAGTTAATAAAGTCTTGCACTAATTTGCTATAAAGGGGAAGTTTACCCGAACTTGCTCACCGGTGAGAAACCGTTTAGAAGATCGAGAAATTCATATCCTGCAGTAAGCTTAATAACAGTGGGCGATATGGCAGTCTGTAGTGCAAGATGAACTGTGCGAGCCAGAAAGACTTTAAAGTTTCTATAGCCTGTGTAGGTTTATAGATACGTAGCGTTATCAATATAGCATGTTGATGAAGTTAGTAAAGGTTGCAACAGTCGACACGAAATTTTTTATAGACGCAAGTTTAACTTTCAGGCTAATCTAAAGTTAATAGCAGAGTCTATTACTTTCTTTGGGCAGCGAGACGATCAAGTTCTCGGACACTATTCCCAAGAGGGGAATTACATGCAGGTAGCTATTCGTTCTACAGCAAATTATAGAAAAACATTACGAATACGGACTTGACCTTATAATTCTATTTGTTGACTATCGCAGAGCCTTTGACAGTGTAAATAGAAACCAAATCATTAAGGTGATTCAGCAAATGGGAATCCCCAATAAGCTGATAAATTTAACGCAAATCGTAATGCGTCAAACAAGCGCTAAAGTAAGAATAGGAAATGCGGTAAGTCGAGAATTTCAGTATTACAAAGGAGTCAAGCAAGGAGACGGGCTATCCACCACGCTCTTTATTATAGCACTGCACCCAGCTGTACAGAAAGTACACAAATGAGGCTCACTTTTCACGAAAAGCACCCAGATATGCGAATACGCAGATGATATTGCAATAGTGGCTAAAACAGAAAAAGATCTGATGGAAACATACCAAAGATTAGAAGAAGAAGCTAATAAACTTGGATTAGAAACAAACGTCAACAAAACAAAATACATGATTGTCACTAGGAAACAAGAGAAATATAAGAAGAAAAGCATGGTTATACATGGGAAAGAATTCGGAAGAGTTAGCTCGTTTAAATATTTAGGAATTGCAATCAACGAACAAAACAAAAAGGAAGGAACGATAAGAGAAAGGATACACATGGGAAACAAGGCTTACTACGCAAATATGCAACTAATGAGAAGCAAACTCATAAAAATTAAAACCAAGGTTACCATCTACAAAACATTAATCAGGCCAATCGTAACGTACGCTTCAGAAATATTTGTCATGAACAAGTCAGAAGAAGAAGCTCTACGAATATTCGAAAGAAGAATAATACGCAATATATACGGCCCAGTTAAAGAAGACGATATATGGAGAATAAGGAGCAATGAAAAAGTAAACAGTATATTAAGACGTGAAGACAAAATAAAGTTTATTAAATCTCAGAGAATATGATGGCTAGGCCACGTACAGAGAATGCCAGAATCAAGAATACAAATGAAAATAATGAAGGAGCTAATATACTTTGTAAGAAGGAAAGGAAGACCAATGACAAAGTGGATAGACGTTGTAACGGAAAACCTAAAACAATTAAAAGTGAAGAGATGGTGGGAGTTCGCCAAGGATAGAAAAGCGTGGAGGCACATTGTTAGAGAGGCCAAGGCCCACAAAGAGCTGTAGCGCCAGTTGGTAAGGTAAGAATCTTTTACAAGCTTACGACCAAAAGTCTAGCATAACTATTACAAAAATTTGTTAAACTTCGCGGGCTTCTGTCTGAAAAGTAGGTTAGTCCAGTCGCACAGGAACAAGGTGCTGAGCAGTAAGTATTTGTTATACTTATGTCGTATTAATCCTAGGGCAATAAGTTGAAACCAACTGCGATGTACGTATAGTAGAGGTTTCATTCTTACGACGCAGCCTGGATAAAAATGTACATAGAGTTTTTGCATGTACGGAATTCCAAAAATTCGTCCTTTATTAAGAGTGTTAATCTTTACTTCCCTTTAGGAGATTGGAAAACTATATGGCAGTTACTTAATCTTAAGTGTTCTGGCTGATGGCAGAATCATTGGTATCAATCATCTGCTGTTACATCTTAACATATAAACTATCAAACAATAATCAATAGTTATAGACGTACAATTGAACGATACTGTAGTACGCGAATGTGATATCTAACTGAATTGTTTTTTGGTCGTTACCTTAAATGTGTCCTGCTACGGTTTCGTGTTCTCTTCGGCTACCAAGGCAGCTAGTGTTAAAAGATTCCAAAATATGTAAACAGAATAATAGACCACCTTCATGTTTTATACCTTGTCCTTACACCTTCATTTAAAGTTTCTCTTGGGGTACCAAGGCAGCTAGTGTTAAAAGATTCCAATATATAAACAGAATAATAAACCACCTTCAGGTTTTATACCTGTGTTAGGTCTATAAGGATGGGATGTTATTACGAAATAATAATTATAATTGATTTGATCAACAATTGAGCCGTTGTCAATGACATATTGGTTTTCTACAGTTGTTGTTCGACGTAATCTTAATCAGATTCTCTTCCGATCTTCAATTTGTAATTGAACTCCCTTGGGAGAGTGCAAAAAACCTTCAATACTTGATATTGGCTGTTTTACACTCACTTGTGGCTCGTTCGCAATCCTATTTAGCAATCACTTTTTATCTGCAGGTAAGTAAGTTTAACCAGCTGGAGCCGATTTTAGCTGTGTGGGTCCTGGAATTCGTATATCCTCTTTCAAACACAAACATCATTCAATTGGGTTCATCATTAGACCATTTCTTTTTTAATGAAGCACTCTTTTAATGAAACTCTAGATTCTTTAAATTTAATGTTTTCATGGGATTTCCTTTCTGTTTTGCTTCCATGTGGCCTTATAGAATCAGCAACTTCTCATGAAGAATTCTACCTAGGTTCCGGTCTATCGTTAATAATATTTTATCGATTGTGTGCTGTAAAAGTTGCTCTGGAACCAATTATATTCTAATCTCAAAGCTGCCTTACTTTGGGTCTGACACCGGTGAACTGATTCATGAGCCAAATTAAGAATTGATTTTAAGATCTTTTGAGATCTTCTCGTACACGGTCAGGTAGAAAATATTTACGTTACAGTCAGTGCTGTGTTCGCTACCAACTTAGTAACACTGGTCATCAGAAAGCAACAAAGCTCTGGGCTAATCGAATAAGCTTCTCATATAAACTCACTTTATGCTTTGATTAGTAACAAAGTGAGACACATTTCACATTGAGAAAAATTGATTAATTCAGAAGTCTCTTTATGAAAATTCTTCATACCCATGTTCTAGAATGACATCACGGTAGAATTGTCTTGACAAGAATATCGTATCTCATTTCCTCATTCTGACATTCTCTTCCCCTCTAATTTTATACACTAATGTTCTTGGTGTGTCAAAGCTGTTTTACTCGGAACATTTAATCATGTCTTCACTCGCGACTCGCGTCTCGCATCTCGGTTTCATATTCTCAAGCAACCTTTGGATAGCTATTCACCTTGTGAAAGCTTCGCCACAACGATTGTGTAATGGAGAGATACACATCTATCCTTTTGATATAAGCAGTAAATTCCCTCTGTATTTCTTCAATATTTCAACATCCATTACTAATACTATATATTCTACAATTCTGCACACAGTAAAAAATTGCAAAAAAATTGAACAAAACACATGCGTTATGACATTAGATCAGCCATTATACTTGAAACGTGTTCAAATCGTACCTCAGCTGATGAAATTTCTAATCGGTCCAAAGGTTACCCCCTTTAGGAGGTTTGCAGTTAAGTAATTTCTAGGCACGATTGGATACATTATGTCAGGAAATGGTATAGAAGAACGTTGGTGTGTCCTCAACACTACGTCAACCTTAGAAAAAATGCTGAATGACCATGCCTACTCAAGATCATTGAGAACTCATTTCTAGACTTTGCTCCCGGACCTCTACATGTGGTTATGAAGACATTTACAACCGTCGTAGGAGATGACCAAACCAAAGATCTGCGATCTTATTCAAACACGCAGCTGGTCATCTTTTCTATGAAAAATTTGCACATTACAATACTCAACAGATGGAAGCCCTGGAGACAAATACGGTATCAGAGTATGCAAAATATTAAAAACTCAAGGAGCATTCACAATTCGCAGGAATAGAACCTTCTTGAGCAAAGTTCTAAGTGAAATGATTATCGAAAGAGCTTAATTAAGTGATCGTAATTTTCGCGGGGATTAACTCAACGTCAGACACATCGTTAGCAAGATTAATAATACTTCATTCCAAAATACTGTTACGATAACAGATGTTCTACAGGACTTTTGTGCTCATCAGTTAATCAGTTCATTAGCTTTATTAATTCATGGGCCGGACTTGTCACACAGACCAAGAGTAGCGGGCCAGTTTCTACAAGATAATCACGTACCTCATTACCTAAGGATCAACTGTTTTTTTTTCGGTCAATAACCTGCAAGTGAATCCTTTACAAGCTTACGACTATAAGTGTAATATAACTGTTAGGGAATATTGTTAAGGTTCGTGGCCTTCTGTCTGAAAAGCAGCTTGGTACAGTCGCAAAGGTACTGAGCGGTAAGCATTGATTGTATGGTAGTAGTATACATCTACCTCAACATGTCATCATGTGTAAGAGAACTAGATATACTGCAGTGGTGGAAGCAACAAGAAAAAACATTACCAAAATTGTGAAAATTAGCGCGTCAGTATCTCGCCATCCCTGCTTCTAGTGTGTCTACAGAAAGTGCTTTTAGCACTACAGGCTATATAGCTTAAGAACGGAGAAATTGATTTATTCACAAATCAGGCCCAGGTCTAATTACAGTGTTACATAGTATATACGTTATGCAGATTATATAGGTTGATAAAACTACTGGTAATAATTACATTCGGCTTACATAATTAATAGAATTCTTAAAACTACTTACACCCATTGCTAGTACATCAAGGTAGGAAGTTTCTTTAACTAACTTGTTGTAGGTTGCACTATTTCTCCATATAAAAGATCTGGTTCAGACGTTTGTTTTTGCAGTCAAAAAAATGTATTTTTCGAAGCAGTGCGCAATTTAGTAGATGGTACGTGGATACATATATGGTAGTTAAGATCAGGATAGTCTATTTTGCCATGAAAGAGCTTGTGTAAGACTAATAATTCAATATTTCTTTCCCTGAGTTCTAATTTTCAAATTTAAAATTTTCAGCATATTTAATGTAGCTTTCAAATTTCGGGTAGAATTTTTTTTTCTTAAGTGTAAAAATTCTTAAAAACTTATATTGAGTACGCACAATCAAGAATGAGTATTTCTGTATATTAGGGTTCCATACATTAACACAATATTCTAATTTTGACCTGACGTATGCATAATACAGTACAATTAAAGTTTGGTCATTTTGGAAATCTTTACTGACTCAATAAAAAGTATATCCAAGATTTTTGTAGGCTTCTTTGTAAATAGTTTCAATATGTTGAATAAAGGATAGTTTTGAATGAAAAAAATAATCCCAAGTCCCTTATAAAATCAAGCTTTTCCAGTTTTTCCAATAAAGCCTGAGATTGTTGACTCTGTCTCCGTGCTATTCGATGCGTAGAAGGACATACAGTATAGCGATGTTCATTTTGCACTATTGGTTTCTTACGAAACGTTATATTCTCATTTTCTTAATATCAACTATCCGTTCTGTTATATGTGATGTTAAAAGGCATTTATGATAGCTGATATCTATACATTTTTCTTTCAGCGGGTTTTTCAGGTATTTTTCGTTCAACATTAATATGCGGATTTTGTTATGATTTACTGCCTGGCATTCCGACTTATATCTGTTATTTTCTTTTTACGAACCGTTCCAGTAAAACTTCATCGACCCTGGGGCCTGGGTGATTTATTTGATAATTGTATTTTGTTATTATTATTGTAGCATCGAATTATAAAAAATACAGGAACATGTAACATGATTTGGAATCTGCCGTGCTAATTGATCATTACTACAAATTGCGATGTTTCTGGCTTCCGATGTTCGATTTTTAATTAGTGGTTTAGTATGCAACAGGCGTGCCAATAATTCGAAGTTTCTATTCGAGGTGTCCGGTAAGGCTAAACAGCTTATGCCTGCTTATATCCTTCTTAGAATTCGATGCCTGCTTATGCCCTTAACACGGAAGGAGACGTGTACTTGGACATGTCTACTCAAGATCATTGAGAACTCATTTCTAGACTTTGCCCGGCGACCTTTTCTTGTGGTTATGAAAACATTTCCAACTGTCGAAGGAGATGACAAAATCTTAGTACAGAAGGACAGAATCGTATTGATATTCTTCCAAAGGGACTAGATCGAACACGGGACTAGAAACTTCATTTGTAGGCAATTAAATTAATGCTAGGCAGTTTTCCCACGCAGCTGGTCATCTTTTCTATAAAAAATATGCACATCACTATACTGAACAGATGGAAGCCCTGAAGGCAAATACCTAAGAATCAACTGTTATTTTTTCCGTGCAATAACCTGTATGTGAATCCTTTACAAGCTTAGGACCATAAGCGTAATATAACTGTTACGGAATATTGTTAAGGTTCGTGGTCTTCTATCTAAAAAGCAGCTTGTTACTGTCGCAAAGGATCAAGGTGCTGAGCAGTAATCATTAATTGTTTTTATAGGGTATAAAACCAGGGCAAATAAGTTGAAACCAACTTCGATCAACGTGTTTTAGAGGTTGGAAAAAAGTGTAGATGGAGTCTTTGCATGTACCGCATGTCGAAACATCGTTCTTTATTAAGAGTGTTAAACTTGACTTCTTTTTAGATCGAAAACTAAACGGCAGTTACACAATTTTCTGTCCTTGTTGAATCCAGAATCCTCGGAGTCAATCATCTGCTGTTCAACATCTTAACATATAAATAACCAAACAATTGAAATTGTTATAAACGTACAATTCAATGTTACTTTAGAGCGCAAAAGTGATATCTAAATGAATTGGTTTTTTCTCGTTGACTTTTGTGTGTCTTGCTACGGTTTCGTTTCCTCTTCGGGTGCCAAAGCAGATTGTGTTTTTAAGGATTCCAAAATATGTAAACAGAACAATAAACCACCTTCATGTTTTAACCTTTTCCTTACACCTTAATTTAAAGTTTCATCAAGATCGTCTTCATGCCCATTTTGTTAGGTCTATAATGCGAAAACAATATCACAAAATAATAATCATAACTTATTGTATCAACAAATAATCCGTTGAGAATGACATATTTTTTTTTACAGCTGTTGTTCGTTATCATTTATATTAGATTGTCTTCAGATCTGCCATTTCTTGTGAACTCCATTGGCAGAATGCACAAAACATTGAAAACTTCATATCAGCTCCTTTACACTATGTGTCACGTTCACAATCCTATTCCCAAGAGGGGAATTTTAGTTCTTCTGGACGAAGATGTGGGAAGTGAGCCTATGAAGTTTTATATCTTTCAAGTGTACTTAACACAAAATCACCCAATCTAACCTAAGTAAAAAAAAAAAAACTTTCAAATGATTACTTTGTTGTTGTCTCTGTTCTACCAGACTTGTATAACATGTTTTTATCGCAAATCAGTGCTTTACACCGCTAGCTTTAGTAATTCATTGGCCGGTCTTGTTTCATAGGCCCGCAGTGGTTCAATTGCCACATCTAGCTGGACAAAATGTAAAAAACTGAGAACTAGTGAGAAACCGATGGGAATTCTTGGGGCAAGGTCCCAAGTGGTGGGAAAAGACCACAAAGGTGCCAAATTACACTTGGGGAAGTAGGTCGGATCCGACGAAGAAGATTAATTGTATGCAATGTAGACTCAGCTGATCGATAGTTTCCGTGCTAGACCTTACGTCTGCAGCATATAACACAGACAGCTGTTGGTGAATGCCAGGAATATAGTGTGACAACTATAGATGATGGTATGACGTGCATACGACATGAATGAGGAGTGCCGTGGGTTTATTGGTTGAGCTATGGCGTGATGGGAAACACTAGCGAATAAGAACGTATACTGTACTTAGGAATAGATATAATGAATTAACGGGTAAAAACAATTCTCCACCAGTCACCAGGTTCTAATGACTATAGATGTGCAGAGTAATAATTGTAGTGTGTGCATAATAATTATGACGTGCACTTGTTTGCATAATTTTTTCTTTTTGTACTTTCAAAATTGGAGTGTACGCTCACACAACGAGTCTTCTTCGACGCCTGGAGAGGTGAACTCAATAGCTGCAAGAGAACTAATAGTGATTACACCTGTATAATAGCGCACCTGTAGCAGAGCGAGTCAGAAAGGTTACGGATAGTTGTATACATGTCAAAGAGAAATGGGAAAAATGTCATCGTGCAATGAATACCTATGTAATCAAATATGGTAAGTCGCTCGACAGTACAGTGGAGTTTTCTGCAAACGTATGGAATGCAGCGACATTACGACGACCAGGATCATTTAGTATAGGTGTGACACTGAGAACACCTGTAGGGCGTCTAAAGAAGTGTTTGAAGAAGCAAGTGAGAAAGCAAAGAGAAGACGGTTGCAATCGTTAGTACAACATCGACAACTGAAGGGTTATTGTATGCAGCTAACAATGGGTTTACGTGCAAAAGAAAAACGTGATGCTTCTTATATTGTGAAAGAGATTGATGTGTCACCCAAGAGGTATCGCGAATCAAAAGGCGTACAAGAGTCAAGAGACGACAGTACCAATTAAGATTACATACGACGAAGCATTAGCAATATAAGTTGACGCGAAATTGACACAGAAAAAATACCAGTTAGTTCGTAACCAGGCAAAAGTTCACAATGCAAATATATATTCGTCTAACTATAAACAGTTAGAGGCAAAAAAAGGCGTGCTACCCAGCCGATCGTATCACAGACGAATATGCGGAAGTGCAGCTGCAAGCGTTACTTGATCTTACTATCGAGCGGCTGAGCACCAGAAACAGTACCGTACTGAGAGAGATCAATCAGGAAGTTGAAAAGACCATGTTCTTCATATGGTGTTTGTGATGGCGCGTCAAGTCAGAGCGCATACGAACAAGGGTATAGTTCAGATACAGAAGACGATATACATGACGATAATTATTTGTTTGTTATTTCGTTAGTGTCTCTAAATATACAATATGATTAAGAGACACTCTGGCATAATCTACGGTGATTGCCAATACGCAATTGTCGGCCAAACAAGCTACTGTTCATGAAAGAAACTGCTGAATTAACACGTTCAAAAGTTACTAAGATACAGCAGCAACTACAATCTCTCTCACCAACAAATATTACTTACAATGATCATCAAATAGTATTGAAACACAGATTAATGCTGACAATGGTAGATGTGAAAGTCTGTTGTGATATCAAAAAACTATCATATTAACGATGTTACATCTGCGGTGCATCTACAAAGCAAATGAACGATCCACACAAAACTACAGCACTACCACCTGTATGAATTTTGTTAAGCTAGATGTAGCAATTGAAACATTGTGAGGCCAAGAGAAGCGGGCCTGGTTCTACAAGGCATACACGTACCTAATTACCTTAGGATCTCCTAATAGATTTTCCGGCCAATAACATGAATGTGAATCCTTTACAAGATTACGACCATAAGTCTAATATAACTGTTACAGAGAATTGTTAAGTTTCGTGGGCTTCTATCTGAAAAGTAGCGTGGAAAAGTCGTAAAGGAACAAGGTGCTGAGCAATAACAATTGATTAACCTTATGTCGTATAAAACCTAGGGCAATAAGTCGAAACCAACTGCAATGGACGTGTAGTAGAGCTTTCATTCTTACTACCCGTTCTTAGATAAAAATGTACATGGAGTCTTTAAATGTATGGAATATCCGAACAACGTTTTTATTAAGAGTGTTATACTTTACTTCCTTCTTAAAGGTTCGAAAACTAAATAGCAGTTACACAATTTAAAGTGTCCTTGCAAATGGCAGAATCCTCGAATTCAATCGTATCCTGTTGAACATCTTAATAAATAAACAATCACACAGTAAACAATTTTTTAAACGTACGATTGAATGATACTTTAGTACGCGAATGTTATATCTAAATGAATTGGTTATTGCTTTTAACTTAAATGTGTCCTGCTACCGTTTCGTTTTCTCTTCGCGTACAAAAGTAGCTCGTGTTAAAGGATTCCAAAATATATAACAGAACAATAACCACCTTCAAGTTTTTAGCTTTTCCTTACACCTTCATTGAAGTTTCATAAAGATCGTTTTCATGTCCACTTTTTTAGGTCTATAAAGCGGGGACGATATCACAAAATAATAATCATAACTTATTGGCCATTGTCAAAGACATCTGTTTTTTACAGCTGTTGTTCGTTACCATCTATATCTGATTGATTTCCGCTCTGCCATTTCTACATGAACTCTCTGCAGAATACAGAAAACCTTGAATACTTCATATCAGCTCTTTTACACCAACATGTGGTTCGTCGAGAATCCTATTTTACAATCATATTTTATGTACAGGTAAGTAAGATTATCTGGCTCGAGCTGTTGGTAGCTGTGTGGGTCCTTAAAATTTGGATATCCTCTTTCACACACCAAACTCTTTCGATTGGGTACATGCTTAATCAATTTCGCTCGTCCTTTTGGAGGTACTTCCGAATTGAATCCTGAACAGCTGCCGTGTTAGAAGGGAGAAAAGTGCCAATATTGAAGCTTTGTAATACCTGATATGGCTTATACCAGGGAGAACATGTATCCTTCTCCATACGGGCAAATAAGAAATGTGTAATCAAGACTATTTTCTCGGGATTGTGTTTTGGTTGGTTGAAGACTCTAACTTTCACAATTCTTCTTATTTTTATGATCTTGTAGTCACTGCTGAGAATAGGTGAGGTCGTGTCACAGCCTGTAGCATTATGAAAAAATTCAAGCAATCTTTTAATGACGCTAAAGTTTTTATAAATTTAATAATTTCGTAACATTTCCTTTCAGTAGTGCTTGTATTGAACTTAAAATAATCAGCTACTGCTTATGAAGTCTTCTAGTAAGATTCTTAAAATTTCTGATTTAGTCTGATCAACAGCTTCAGATTTCCCGTTTGTAGTTTCTTCCATTATTCTTGTCCATATACAGCTACTTTTATTTTTTGAACTTAGTTTGCAACATTTGAAGACGTCTAGTATTGTTCTCCAAGTTTCCTATCATCTGTGATTGAATTGTCATAGCTTCAATGGCAGAATAAAAGTGGATCCTTGCAGATATTTCCCGAAAGCTCTTTTTTCTTGTTTGATACTTGCTAAAGAGCTAATCACCCCAGAAAATTTCGTAGCCTACATAAACACTATTCGATAATAATATCACTTGGAACTTCGCTCAAAAAGTCCTCTTTTTCAGCGAATTGTTCCTTGAGAATGCTCCTTAAGTTGTTAATTTCTTGTAATCCTCTGACACCGTATTTGCCTTCAGTGCTTCCATCTGTTGAATATAATGATATGAAAATTTTTCATACAAAAGACGACGAGCTGCTTGAGAAACGGAAACATTAATTTAATTGCCATCAAATTAAGATTTTAGTCCTCTGTTCAATTTAGTCCCTTTGGATGAATTCAATACGGTTATGACCTTCCCTATATATATTGCATCAAAGATAACTGTTCGCAAAATGTCACCGTATTAATTTTGAAATTTCTTAACATGGTTTTTGTTATGCAATTTCATTTTCTTGTAAATGTAGCGTAGTGATTTCCTCATCCAAACGTTGTTGAAAAGATAGCAAATCCTAGATTTTGTCATCCCCTCGGACGGTGGTAAATGTCTTCATAACCACATGTAGAGGTTCCCGAGCAAAGTTTAGAGTAGACATGGCATTTCAGCATTTTCATTCAAGTTGTCATAGTGTACAGGATATATAAAATTCCTTCTATACCATTTCCTGACAATAGATCCAATCGTACCTAGAAATTACTTAAGTGCAAACCACCTATAGGCGGTACTACTTTGGACCGTTCACAAATTTTTTTCAGCTTAGGTACGATTTGAACACCTTTCCAGTATAATGGCTGATCTGATGTCATAACACATGTGCTTTATTCACTTTTCATGCACTAATTTACTCAATGCAGAGAGTAGAATACATAGTATTAGTACTTGATGTTGAAAATTGGAGAAATACAGAGGGACTACACTGCTTATAACAAAAGGAGAGGTGTGTATTTCACCTATTCACAATCGTTGTGGCTAAGGTTTCTCAAGATGAATAACTATCAAAGGTTGTTTGAGAAAAGGAAATCGAGACGCGAGATGCGGCATTGACAAACGAAATATATTAGAGGGAAAGTGGATATCAGAATGAAGAAATGTGATACGATATTCTTATCAAGACAATGCTACCGTGATATAATAATACTTTTATATTCAAAACATGGATATGGAGTATTTTCATCAAGTGACATCTGAAAAAAATGACTTTTTCTGCTCTATGAAATGTGTGGCACTTAGTTACTAATGGAAGCATACAGTAACTAACCTAGTGATTCCTATTAACTTTGTATGTAGGACCTAGTGAGCAGCAAGGACGCTATTTAAACGCTATTTGATAGCCTCGAGTGTTTACACTGAGGGAAATTTCTTTAAGTTATAAATTCCTAAGAACACAACTCTTTGGTTTAAACCGTTTCTATCAGGCTAAGAATTAAGAAAAAGGTGAGAGGGTTGTGAGTCCTAAGTAGATTTCTTCAACAGGAATCACTCTCTAAAAGCACTGTAGTTGCTATTGCTTGATTATCATTGATAAATTAATACTTATGGTTTTTACAAAAGGCGAACAATTAAGAAAAAGGTTATTAGTCCTAATAAGAGTTAAGGAGCTCTGAAAGCACTACTGCTTCGTTTTTGAGAGCTAGGTACAAAAGATCCTACGGCCTCAGATTCGTTTTTAAATTCCTTTTCTAGCTTTAAACCAAAAGGAATTAAAGAATTGAGTCCGATGTCCACTGCTGATCTCTAATTTTCACAGCATTGTAAGTAGGACATAGGCCGGCATAAGCCGTTTAGCCTTACCGGAACTTTGGAAATCGAACCCTCGAATTACTGGCACGCCTGTTGCACTCTAAACCACTAAATAAAAATCGAACATCCGCGTCTATCCTCAAAGTTATTTCTTTAATCACCGCATCACACAGAGATCGATTTAATCTCTTATTAATATCTGTTTTCAGACTTTGTACAATGATGTAAAGTGACATCTAAACTAATGTTCTCATTTTAAAGCGATTTCTGTCGTAGTGGATTGATATTACAAAATCTTCACAAATTCGGGGATGCCTGTCCTACCGCAAGTGACCCATCAACTTGATCATAATTTTAAGGAGCTTTCTCTTTACTATACCTGATGAGCTCAACGCGATAATCATTCCTTCTAAGCTAAAGACGTCTTGTTTCGTACGTCACACAGTTTAAAATCGAATATTTCGAATTTGCATGTCCTAAAGACAATATGAGCTGCCGTCTATTCCCATTTCAACCCGCCAGCTCTCGTCGGTTGTACTGCATGCAAAGTGATCCACTCGTTCTATGAATGTATCATGGCGCTTCTCGACATCTACTGTTATTATCTTTTTATCTAAATACGTCCTGACATCTACAATTAATAATACCATTATTTCTGCAGAAAACCACAGTCGGCAGCCTTGTAATTAAATCTTTTGCTATATGAAGGCTATTTTACAACAAATTTTATGAGTATTAAAGTGTGTAAGTTGTAATTGAAAAATGCTAATCTAACTACGCGTCTTATCAAATATTACTAAGTCTGGTTGGTTGTAGTGCATTCTAACTGCTTGCATTCGTTTTGATAAGAGAACAACAAGTGTCTCGATATCTCCTCTTAATTAAAGATCTGAATGTTTCTGTAACTTGGTAATACAATGTTCTCTGATAGCAGTCTGAAGTATAGATCTAAGCTCATATCTCTCTTTTTGCCAATATTAACGGCTCTTTGTAGGACTGTGGAGTGAATGTACTCTAGGCAGTTTACCATGATATTTCGCAACATGCATCGATTATCTATGCAGAATTCTACAGACGATTAGGTGCTTCTATTTTTCAAAGGGAATTTACTTGATGATCTACGACGGCTCTGCTCAACGGCCATGAATATGCTCGGATACATACCAGGCCAAATGAGAGTCTGGTTCAGTGTTAGAGATGACTACACTTGGTAAACCTTAACTGTTGCGATTAATCGGGTACAATTTGTAAAGTAGCTTTCTCCTCTTGAGAAGATACCTTTCAGTCTATGGACAATACACGCAATCTATATTCACGTCAGCGAGATGAGGTGGTCTTGAATTAATAAATAAAATTACAGAAATACATCTTGTTGATCATTCCGTCTGAGATGAAAGGTGTCAAAAATGTAATACAGTCGGTGCAGTAATCTCCTACAGAGGGGAAGCTTACCAGAACTTTACTCAGGGGTGATTAAACGTTTAGAAGATCGAGAAATCAATTCTTCCAATAATGAGGACATCTTCAAATCCTCCTCATGTCTAATTTGTTTGGTCTTTAAGGTGGTGACGTATACACAAACTAATAATCATAACTGATTAAAGCAAGAATTATGCCGTTGTCAATGACATATTAATTTTCTTCAGTCGTTGTTTCTATATCAGATCCTAGATCATCTATATCAGATTATTTTCCATTCTGCCAATTCTACATGAACTTTCTAGGCAGAACACACAAAACCTTGAATACTTCATATCGGCTTTCTACACTAAATTGTGGCTCGTTGACAAGCCTATCTTTCAGTCACTTTTTTATCAACAGGTAAGTAATCTTTTCCGGCTGGAACTGATGGTAGCTGTTTTTATCCTGGAATTCGCATATCCTCTTTCACACATCAACCTCGTTCGTGCTTAGACCATTTCACTCCTGAAGTTTTTCTCGTTATCTTGTGTGTGTTCTGCTACAATTTTGTTTTCTGTTCCAGTATCAAAGCCGCTCGTTTTAAAGAATTCGAAAAAATGTAAACAAACAATAAACCACCTTCTTTTATATTTTATGTACCTATCATTTAAAGTTACATTAAGATAGTCTTCATGTACAATTTATTAGGTCTATAAAGCGGGGACGTTATTTCAAAATAATAATCATAACTTATTGGATCTACAACTAAGCAACTTTCAGTGACATTGGTTTTCAACAGCTTTGTTCGTCATTATCTATATAAGACTGACCTCTGATATGTTATTTGTACATGAAATCCCTTGGCAAAATGGTGAAAACCTTCAATATTTCATATCTGCTCTTTTATACTAACATGTGACTCGTTCACATTCCTATCTTGTAGTCACTTGTTATGTACAGGTTAGTAACATTAGCCGCCTGGAGCTGATGGTAGAGGTGTGGGTCCTTAAAATTTGCATATCCTCTTTAACACACCAAAATGTTTCCATTGGGTTCATGCTTTGACCACTTCCCTCGTGCAGTTGGAGGTACTTCCTAATTGAATGCTGAAAAGTTGCCGTGTTAGTAGGGGAAAAACTGTGCATATGGAAGCTTTGTAATATTCCTCTTTTGTTATACCTGATATGGCTTATACCAGGGAGGACATTTTTCCTTCTCCATACGGGTGAATAAGAAATGTGTAAACTTGCTCATTGTGTCCGGATTGAGTTTTGGTTGGTTGAAGATTAACTAACTTGCACAATTCTTCTTCTTTTTGTAGAATCTTGACGACTGCCATTTATTCATTGCTGATGATAGCTGAGGTCGTGTCACGCCCTGTTGCATCATGAAAAAAGTGAAAGCAATCTTTTAATGATGCTAAAGTTTCTTTAAATTTAATAATTTCGTAGCGTTTCCTTTCAGTTGAGCTTGTGTTGTTTTCAAAAGAATCTCCAGCTGCTCAAGAAGTTCTCTAGTAAGATTCTTGGATCTGAATCAGAACCATCAACAGCTACATATTTCCCATTTGAAGTTTCTTCCATTATTCTTGTTTATATACAGCTACCTTTACTCTTACGAAAACTGTTTGTATCATTTGATACCGTCTAGTATTGATCTCCAAGTTTCTCAAGAACTTTGATTGAATTGTCGTGGCTTCAATCGGAGATTTAATTTGGATCGTTGCAGATATTTCCCAAAACTCATTTCTTGCCTTTCGGCACTTTCCATGTCAATTGTAATTGAAATCCATAAAATACAAGTCGAAAATAGCGCTTAATATAATTTATAAACGTAGTTAACGCAGATTTGACTTGCCATTTTTAGTCCACGCCATTGCGTGTAGAAGGACTCTTCCTTCTACGTGTGGGTTTAAAGACACAACACAAGAGAGACTCTGCAATATTCACGGCATTCGAACTTATATTCTTTCGCATTGAGATATTTTCTCAACGTGTCGATCAGATGATAAAGTGTTTCCATCAACTCCTGTAGATCTTCTTTTATCGTATCAGTATTAGGGAATGAAGGATTAATCTTGATAACGTTGGATTCTGACGTTGAGTTAATCCCCACCAAAATTTCGTGGTCTTCTTTAAGCACTCTTGGATAATCATATGAGTTGGACCTTTGTTTAAGAAGTTCTCCTTTTTTGCGAATTGTGAATGTAATTGTTGTTAATTTCTTTTAATCCTCTGATACCGTCATGTCCTCCTGGTATAAGCCATATCAGATATAACCAGGAATTAGTTACAAAGATTCAATATGGCCACTTTTGAAATTTCTCACACAGCAGCTGTGCAGCATTCAATTCGGAAGTACCTCGAACTTCAGGAGTGAAATGTTCAAAGCATGAACTCAATCGAACGTGGTTGGTGTGTAAAAGAGGATATGCGAATTCCAGGACCCACACAGCTACCATCAGCTCCACCCAGATAAGCTTACTTACCTGTAGATAAAAAGTGACTGAAAGATAGGATAGTGTACGAGCCACATGTTAGTGTAAAAGAGCCGATATGAAGTATTCAGGGTTTTGTGTATTCTGCCAAGAGAGTTCATGTAGAAATAGCAGAATGGAAGATAAACTAAAATAGATGATTAGGAGGAACAAGAGTAGAAAATCAACATGACATTGACAACGGCTTAATTCTTGATCCAATCAGTTATGATTATTATTTTGTGTTAACGTCACCGCCTTATAGATATAACAAAATGGACATTAAGGTAATCTTGATGAAACTTTAAATGAAAAGATAAAAGCAAGGTTTAAAACATGGTGGTTTATTGTTCTGTTTACTTTTTTTGGAATTCATTAACACGAGCAGCTTTTATGCCGGCTAATGACCTTACTCACTCTCCACATCTTGGAGCAGATACCCTGAAATTTCTCCCTTGGAAATATTGTTCGAGTTCTTGCTCGTCTCGGTGCCCATAGAAAGTAATAGATACTGCTATTAGCTTTCGATTACCTTGAAAGTTCAACTTGCGTCTATAAAAAATATCGAGGGGTCTATTGAACCTTGACTCTCTTCATCAAGATTCTATATTGATGAGGTGATGCGGTGAGAAATGATGCGGTGATTAAAAAAAAATTTGAGGAAGGACGGGGATGTTCGATTTTTAATTACTAGTAGAATTCTTCATGAGAAGTTGCTGATTCTTTTAAGGCCACATGTAAGCAAAACCGGAAGGAAATGCTATGAAAACATTAAATTTAAAGAATCTTGAGTTTCAAAAAAGAGTGCTTCATTAAATGGTCTTATCATGGACCCAATTGAATGATGTTTGTGTTTGAAAGAGGATATACGAATTCCAGGACCCACACAGCTAAAATCGGCTCCAGCTGGATAAGCTTACTTACCTGCATATAAAAAGTGATTGCTAGATAAGATTGCGAACGAGCCACAAGTGAGTGTAAAACAGCCAATATGAAATATTGAAGGTTTTTTGCATTCTCCCAAGGGAGTTCATTTACAAATTGAAGATCGAAGGAGAATCTGATTTAGATGACGTCGACCAACAACTGTAGAAATCCAATATGTCATTGACAACGGCTCAATTGTTGATCAAATCAATTATAATTATAATTACGTAATAACATCCCAGCCTTATAGACCTAACAAAATGGACACCAAGACGATCTTGTTGAAGCTTTAAAAGACGGTGTAAGGAAAAGGTATAAAACATGAAGGTGGTTTATTATTCTGTTTATATATTTTGGAATCTTTTAACACTAGCTACCTTGGTACCCCTAGAGAAACTTGAAATGAAGGTGTAAGGACAAGGTATAAAACATGAAGGTGGTCTATTATTCTGTTTAAATATTTTGGAATCTTTTAACACTAGCTGCCTTGGCTGCCTTTAACCGTAGCAGGACACATTTAAGGTAACGACCAAAAAACAATTCAGTTAGATATCACATTCGCGTACTACAGTATCATTCAATTGTACGTCTATAACTATTGATGATTGTTTGATAGTTTATATGTTAAGATGTTCAACAGCAGATGATTGATACCAAGGATTCTGCCATCTGCCAGAACACTTAAGATTAAGTAACTGTCGTTTAGTTTTCGAATCTCCTAAAGGGAAGGAAGGATTAACACTCTTAATAAAGGACGAAGTTTTGGATATTCCGTACATGCAAAGACTCTATGTACATTTTTATCCAGGCTGGGTCGTAAGAATGAAACCTCTACTATACGTACATCGCAGTTGGTTTCAGCTTATTGCCCTAGGATTAATACGACATAAGTATAACAAATACTTACTGCTCAGCACCTTGTTCCTTTGCGACTGTATCAACATACTTTTCACACAGAAGCCCGCGAAGCTTAACAACAACTGTTACAGTTAACAGTTAAACTAGACTTTTGGTCGTAAGCTTGTAAAGGATTCTTACCTTACCAACTGGCGCTACAGCTCTTTGTGAGCCTTGGCCTCTCTAACAATGTGCCTCCATGCTTTTCTATCCTTGGCGATCTCCCACCATCTCTTCACTTTTAATCGTTTTAGGTCTTCCGTTACGTCGTCTATCCATCTGTCATTGGTCTTCCTTTCCTTCTTACAGAATATATTTGCTCCTTCATTATTTTCCTTTGTATTCTCGATTCTGGCATTCTCTGTACGTGGCCTAGCCATCTTATTCTCTGAGATTTAATAAACTTTACAATGTCTTCACGTTTTAATATACTGTTTACTTCTTCATTGCTCCTTATTCTCCATATATCGTTTTCTTTAACTGGGCCGTATATCTTGCGTATTATTCTTTTTTCGAATCTTCGTAGAGCTTCTTCTTTTGCCTTGTTCATGACAAATATTTCTGCTCCGTACGTTACGATTGGCCTGATTAATGTTTTGTAGATGGAAACCTTGGTTTTCCTGTTTATGAGTTTGCTTCTCATTAGTTGCATATTTGCGTAGTAAGCCTTGTTTCCCATGTGTATCCCTTCTCTTATCGTTCCTTCCTTTTTGTTTTGTTCGTTAATTGCAATACCTAAATATTTAAACGAGCTCACTCTTCCGAATTCTTTCCCATGTATAACCATGCTTTTCTTGTTATATTTCTCTGGTTTCCTAGTGACAAACATGTATTTTGTTTTGTTGACGTTTATTTCTAATCCAAGTTTATTTACTTCTTCTTTTAATCTTTGGTATGTTTCCATCAGATCTTTTTCTGTTTTAGCCACTATTGCAATATCATCTGCGTATGCGCATATCTGGGTGCTTTTGGTGAAAACTGAGCCTCTTTTGTCTACTTTCTGTACAGCTGCGTGCAGTCCTATAATAAAGAGCGTGGTGGATAGCCCGTCTCCTTCCTTGACTCCTTTGTAATACTGAAATGCTCGACTTACCGCATTTCCTATTCTTACTTTAGCGCTAGTTTGACACATTATCATTTGCGTTAAAATTATCAGCTTATTGTGAATGCCCATTTGCTGAATCACCTTAATGATTTGGTTTCTATTTACACTGTCAAAGGCTCTGCGATAGTCAACAAATAGAATTATAAGGTCAAGTCCGTATTCGTAATGTTTTTCTATATTTTGTTGTAGAACGAATAGCTACCTGCAGGTAATTCCCCTCTTGGGAATAGTGTCCGAGAATTTGATCGTCTCGCTGCCCAAAGAAAGTAATAGACTCTACTATTAACTTTCGATTAGCCTGAAAGTTAAACTTGCGTCTATAAAAAATTTCGTGGCGACTGTTGCAACCTTGACTCACTTCATCAACATGCTATATTGATAACACTACGTATTTATAAACCTACACAGGCTATAGAAACTTTAAAGTCTTTCTGGCTCGCACAGTTCATATTGCACTACAGACTGCCATATCGCCCACTGTTATTAAGCTTACTGGAGGATATGAATTTCTCGATCTTCTAAACGGTTTCTCACCGGTAAGCAAAGTTCTGGTAAACTTATCCTTTATAGCAAATTAGTGCAAGACTTTATTAGCTTATTGAAACCTTTCATACCTGAGACAGAATAAT
This sequence comes from Thermobia domestica, assembly GCF_964235325.1. Lineage (NCBI taxonomy): Eukaryota > Metazoa > Arthropoda > Insecta > Zygentoma > Lepismatidae > Thermobia > Thermobia domestica. Next base: position 138,599,896 of record NC_137464.1, read on the forward strand.
CAAGAAGACTGCTGATGCGAACAGACCTCGACTCAATGGTTTCTTCTCTGGAGCTGAAATCTACTACAAAAAATTTACCTGATTAATCGCCAGCAATTGAGGCTTACGAAGTGTACTTATCTCTAACACTGAACCAGACCTGGCCGTTCACCAGAGCGTGGTATTTATTTGGCCTGGTATGTATGCGAGCATATTCATGGCCGTTGACCAGTGCCATTCTAGATCACCAAGTAATTCCTTTACTAAAATAGAGGCACCAGATCCTCCGCAGAATTCAGCTTACATGATCGCTTCATATAGCGGAATATCATGGCAAAGTGGCTAGAGTACATTCCTCGCATACTCCAGCTAAGAGCCGTTAACATTGGAAAGAAGAAATTCGAAATACACTGATATGTGCTTAGAAATATACTTTAGACAGTTTTTAGAGAACATTGTATTACCGAGTTACAGATACATACAAATATTTTACTGAGAAGAGATGTAGAGATACATGTTGTTCACTCATCAAAACGAATGAAAGCATTTAGCATGCAAGAGATCGATATCATCTCTTATTAATATCTTTCTTCAGTATTTGTAGAATACTATTACAATGAAGTCTAGCTCGGGGTGCTCGACCTAAGCAAGTGACCCAGCAACTTGTACATCATTTTACGCGCTTTATCTTTACTATGCCTTATGAGCTCACCATGATATTCATTCTTCCAAGAATGTTATTTCGACTCCGCTGCATATACCATTCTCTGTTGTACTTAGTTTTAAAACCCATACTTAGAAGGAAGAGTTCTACACGCAATGGTGTGGACTAAATATAGCAACCCAAATCTGCGTTAAGTTCGTATATAAATTATGTTAAGCACTGTTTTCACCTTATATTTTCTTCATTTAAATTACAATTAGACACGGAAAATGCCGGAAGACAAAAATAAGCATTCGGGAAATATCTGCTACGATCCAATTTAAATATGCCATTGAAGCCACGTCAATTCAATGAAACATCTTGAGAAAATTCTAGACGGTATCTAATGATACAAACAGTTTTCGTAAGAGTAAAGGTAGCTGTATATAAACAAGAATAATGGAAGAAACTAAAACGGGAAATATGTAGCTGTTGATGGGTCTGATTCAGATCTAAGAATCTTACTAGAGAACTTCGTGAGCAGCTGCAGATTCTTTTGAAACTAATACTAAAGATTTCTTTCACTTTCTTCATGATGCAACAGGGTGTGACACACCTCAGCTATTCTCAGCAATAAATAAATGGCAGTCTTCAAGATTCTTCAAAAAAAAGAAGAATTGTGCTAGTTAGTTAGAGTCTTCAACCAACCAAAACAATCCGGAAACAATGATCAAGATTACACATTTCTTATTCACCCGTATGGAGAAATAAACATGTCCTCCCTGGTAAAAGCCATATCAGGTATAACAATGGAGGAATATTACAAAGCTTCCATATGCACAGTTTTTCACCTACTAACTCGGCAGCTTTTCAGCATTCAAATCGGTAGTACCTCCAACTTTACAAGTGAAGTGGTCTAAGCATGAACTCAATCGAAAGAGCTTGGTGTGTGAAAGAGGATATGCAAATTTTAAGGCCCCACACAGTTACCATCAGCTCCAGCCGGCTAATGTTACTAACGTGTACATAACATTTGAATACAAGATAGGAATGTGAACGAGTCACATGTTGGTATAAAAGAGCAGATATGAAATACTGATGGTTTTCTCCATTTTGCCAAGGGACTTCATGTACAAATACCATATCAGAGGTCAGTCTTATAGAGATAATGACGAACAAAGCTGTTGAAAACCAATATGTAATTGAAACTTGCTTAGTTGTTGATCCAATCAGATATGATTATTATTTTGAAATAACGACCCCGCTTTATAGAAGTAACGAAATAAACATGTAGACGATCTTGATGTAACTTTAAATGAAGGTATATAAACAAGGTATAAAAAAGGTGGTTTATTGTTCTGTTTACATTTTAACGAATTCTTTAACACGAGCGGCTTTGATACTCGAAGAGAAAAAGAAATTGTAGCAGGACACACACAAGATAACGAGCAAAAACTTCAGGAGTGAAATGATCTAAGCATGAACGAGGTTGGTGTGTGAAAGAGGATATGCGAATTACAGGACAAAAACAGCTACCATCAGTTCCAGCCGGATAAGCTTACTTACCTGTAGATAAAAAAGTGACTGAAAGATAGGTTTGTGATTGAGCCACAATTTAGTGTAAAAGAGCCGATATGAAGTATCTAAAGTTTTGTGTATTCTGCCAAGAAACTTCATGTAGAAATGGCAGAATGGAAAACAATCTGATATAGTTGATTAGGAACAACAGCTGTAGAAAATCAACCTGTCATTGACAACGGCATAATTCTTGCTCCAATCAGTTATGATTATTATTTTGCGTAAACGTCATCGCCTTAAAGACCTAACAAATTAGACATGAAGATGATCTTGATGTAACTTTAAATGAAGGTATAAAAACAATGTGTAAAACAAGATGGTTTATTGTTCTGCTTACCTTTTTACGAATTCTTTAACACGAGCAGCATATATGCCGACTTATGTCCTTACTCACTTTCCACATCAGGAGCAGAAGCCCTTAATTTTCTCCCTTAGCAATAGTGTTGGAGTACTTGCTCGGTAAGTTAAACTTGAGTCTATAAAAAATTTCGAGTGTCTTTTCGAACCCTGACTCACTTCATCTAGATTCTATATTGATAACGCTACGTATCTATCCCAATAATCTTCGGGCTATAGACCCTTTCTGACTCGCACGGTTCATCTTGCACTACAGACTACCATATTGCCCACTTTTTTTATCTTATTTGAGGATTTGAATTTCTCGATCATCTAAACGTTTAATCATAGGTGAGTAAAGTTCTGGTAAGCTTCCCCTCTGTAGCAGATTTGTGCACCGACTTTATTAGCTTTTCGACACCTTTCATATCTCAGACGGAATGATCAACAAGAAGTATTTCTGTAATTTTATTTATTAATTCAAGACCACCTCATCTCGCTGACGTGGATATAGATTGTGTGTCCTCTCCATAGACTCAAAGGTATCTTCTCAAGAGCAGAAAGCTACTCCACAAATTGTACCGATTAATCGCCAGCAGTTACGGTTTACCAAGTGTAGTCACCTCTAACACTGAACCAGACTCTCATTTCGCCTGGTATGTATCCGAGCAATTTCATGCCATTGACCAGAGCCCTCATAGATCATCAAGTAAATTCCCTTGGAAAAATAGAAGCACCTAATCGTCTGTAGAATTCTGCATAGATGGTCGATGCATCTAGCGAAATATCATGGCAAACTGCCTTCCACAGTCCTGCATTCCTTCCAACATTCCTTCCACAGTCCTGCAAAAAGCCGTTAATATTGGCAAAAAGAGAGATGAAACAAACAGATCTATACTTCAGACTGCTTTCAGAGAACATTGTATTACCAAGTTACAGAAACATTCAGATCTTTAATTAAGAGATGTCGAGACACTTGTTGTTCTCTTATCAAAACGAATGCAAGCAGTTATCATGCACTACAACCAACCAAACTTAGTAATATTTGGTAAGAAGCGTAGTGAGATTAGCATTTTTCAATTACAACTTACACACTTTAATACTCATAAAATTTGTTGTAAAATTGCCTTCATATGGCAAAAGATTTACTTACAAGGCTGCCGACTGTGGTTTTCTGCAGAAATAATGGTATTACTAATTGTAAATGTTAGGACATATATATATAAAAAGATAATAACAGTAGATGTCGAGAAGCGCCATGATAAAATCATTAGAAACTGTTTGCATGCAGTACAACCGACGAGAGCTGGCGGGTAGAATGGGAAAGTACGGCAGCTCATATTGTCCTTAGGACATGCAAATTCGAAATATCCGAGTTTAAACCGAGTGACGAACGGAAGAAGAAGTCTTTAGCTTTTAAGGAATGATTACCGCGTTGAGCTCATAAGGTATAGTTAAGAGAAAGCGCCTAAAAATGATGATCAAGTTGATGGGTCACTTGCGGTAGGACAGGCATCCCAGAGTTTGTGAAGCTTTCTGTAATATCAAGCCACTACGACAGAAATCGCCTGATGCGGTGATTAAAGAAATAACTTTGAGGATGGACGCGGATGTTCGATTTTTATTTTTTGGTTTAGAGTGCAACAGGCGTGCCAATAATTCGAGGGTTCGATTTCGAAGGTTCCGGTAAGGCTTAACGGCTTTTGCCGGCCTATGTCCTACTTACAATGCTGTGAAAATTAGAAGTCACCAGTGGTTATCGGCATCAATTCCTTAATTCCTATTGGTTTACAGCTAGAAAAGGAATTTAACAACGAATCTGAGGCCGTAGGATCTTGTGTACCTAGGTCTCAAAAACGAAGCAGTAGTGCTTTTAGACCTCCTTAAATCACATTATGGAATGGCGAATCATTATAAACGTAGATTTACTTCTCCTTTTCATAAGACGAGGGAATCACAGAACGAACAGCGGTTTGATTAATGTGGGCACTTGGAATTTTTGTTTATATGTAAGTACATTACTTTTTGAGAGTGCTTCCTGCTGAAGGACACTTAGGACAAATAACCTTTTTCTTAATTGTTAGCCTATTGTAAAATACATAAGTATTATTTTATTATTGATAATCAAGCAATAGCAACTACAGTACTAAAAGAGAGTGATTCCTGTTGAAAAAATCTTCTTAGGACTCACAACGATCTCACTTTTTTCTTGTCTTAGCCTGGTAGAAACGGTTTAATCCAAAGTGTAGTGTTCTTACGAATTTATTACTTAAAAAAATTCTTCTCTGTGTAAACACTCGTGGCTATCAAATTTGCGTTTAAATAGCGTCCTTGTTGCTCACTAGCAATTACATACAAAGTTGTGTAGGATTCACTAGGTTAGTTACTGTATGCTTTGATTAGTAACTAAGTGCCACACATTTCATAGAGCAGAAAAAGTCATTTTTTTCAAATGTCAATTGATAAAAATACTCCATATCCAAGTTTTGAACGAAAAAGTATCATTATATCACGGTAGCATTGACTTGATAAGAATATCATATCACATTTCTTCATTCTGATATCCACTTTCCCTCTAATGTTTTTCGTGTGTCAGTGCTGTCTTCCCCGGAAGATTCAAATCTTCACTCGCATCTCGCGTCTCGATTTCCTATTCTCAAACAACCTATGGATAGCAATTCATCTTGAGAAACCTTCGCCACAACGATTGTGAATTGGTGAAATACATACCTCTCCTTTTGATATAAGCAGTGTAGTCCCTCTGTATTTCTGCAATATTTCAACATCAAGTACTAATACTATATATTCTAACTCTGCATACAGTAAATTAGTGCATGAAAAGTGAATAAAGCACATGTGTTATGACATCAGATCAGCCATTATACTGGAAAGGTGTTCAAATCATATCTCAGCTGAAGGAAATTGTGAACGGTCCAAAGTTGTACCGCATTTAGTAGGTTTCCACTCAGCGGCGTGCCGTCAAGGGGACTAGGGGACTAGGCTAGTCCCCTGGATTTCAATTAAAGTATTTGTGTTAAATATATACCAAAGAAAACGAAAACATTTCTCTATTTTTGTAAAATAACACTATTTCAATTGTTCTGACACTACTATAGTCAGCGCCCGTGTGCTGGGTGCGATAGCGAAGTGGAGATCGGAAACGCTCGGGTTTTAATCGGCTTTTCTCGGGGAAGGGAACGTTGTCCAGTCAGCTAGTCCTCATATTATGTTGTCTAAGCTCTAAGCACGGGCGTTCTGCCGTAAGCGAATTTAATGCTCGTTTGCTTTTTACAGTTAATAGTTTTAACGCTATTAAATTTACAGTATTAATCTTGATACTTCAAGAAATCTAGTGAAGTGTGAACTTTTTAGATTATCAATATATTTTGAAATTGACTCAAAGAATAAAGTATGGAAAGGGACTCGTTTGAGATACCGAGTCCCTTGCAGCAAAGCGATGGCGCAAGCAGTGATATTACTTCAATTGGTATAGGGGACAGTAGGAGTGGGAATCGGCTGTTTCAGTCTTGTATTCTGGACCATTGGATTCCTTAATTTTCAAGAAATGCGACAAATAATAACCAGTGGTAGAACAACTCCAAGCATTTCCATTTACACAAAAAATGAAAGATTATATACATAATATCAATACGGATTACTTTGCTTCTTCAAAATAGCTAACTGCATGTAAGTCAAGAGACAAACTGTATTACTGGCCTTGTATTCTGTTCCACATATAAAAGGACGTGTGGAATAATGGAATAATGATGGCTTTTGTGACATGAACAATTTTCACAAACCCAAGTTCCGCCAAGAAAAATGTTATTCACACCTGTCCACAATAACTAAATTGAAAACTTTCAGGAAACCAGGATTGATTTTTAATTGAGCAAGCAATGCAGAAGTTAATTCAAACCGAGAACTAATGAACCGATTGATTTATTCCTCTTGTTTTATGGCTAAACAAGAGCTATAACAAACAGGAAGATTCTGTCAATTAGGGAAATTATATTGAAGTAATTCAGTTACTTTCTAAGTACGACATTAAATGGACTTGCAGGGGCACCTGAAGAAAAAATTTTCTAGGGAGGGGCCCATCTCCATGGTTGCTATGTTGCGTCTGGTATTTCTGGTATTTAATATACGTGGTTTGCTATATTACGTATACATTTTCGTGAGCCAGAGGAAGGTCCGGGCCCCACCCTGCCCTCTCGTTGGGGCGCCCGTGTTGACTTGTCATCTTCACAGCATGGGAGTGTTTAACCCTTTGGGGATCCTGGCTTTTTGGGCTATTTTTTAGACTTTCAGTCAAGCAGCTACTGTATCGTCACTATTTATCCTAGGATCATGGTTCATACCTCATTCTCATCAGAATAGAGCTGGCTATCAAATGATACCACTTGCGAGCTCATACCATATACCAGAAGCGGGAAAAAAATGTCAAAGTGAAAATTTCGGAGGGAAAAATTTTTTTCTCGAATTTTGGCCCTCCCTGGACCCCCCCTGTGTGATCGTAGCCATCTAAAAAAAATCTGAGAAATAGTACTTAGTATACTGAATGTGTGGGCCAAATTTCAAGTTTCTATCTTGAATAGTAAGGGCGGGAGAATTTTTATCAAAAATTCCCACAGTGCCCCAAAGTACCATAAAACACTATGATCTCAGGGAAAAAAATTCCTGAGACATCCCTAATTACCCTAGGACTATAATCCGCCAATCATTCTCTTCATAATAGAACTGTCTTTCAGGCGGTACCATTCATATGTCTCCATCATGTATCTAAGGCGGGAAATTCCTAAAAAAAGGGATTTTTGGGGGCAAAATTTCCGTTTTTTCAAATTTGCCCCTCTGGACCCTCCTGTTTTTACGCAGAAATCGGAAAAAAACTTCTGGTAAATACTACTCGGTGGACTGAATGTTTGTGCAAAATTTCAATCTTCTACGTGAAAAAATAGGCCTGTCAGAGAAAATTTCCCTACTTTGCCCCACTTTTACGCTATACAGAAGTATATTTGGATAAAAATTCACTGAGACGGCCCTAATTACCCTAGAATAATAATTCGACCGTCGTTCTCTTCAGAATGGAACGGCCTTTCAGACGGTATGACTCACGTGGTCCTATCATGTTTTTTTGGCGGGAAAATGACGAAAAACGGGATTTTTGGGTTAAAAAATCCCTATTTTTACCCCTTTGCCCCTCTGGTTCCCCCCCTGTTTTAGCACTGACATCGGAACAAAAAATCTGGTAAATAGTACTCTGTAGACTGAATGTTTGTGCAAAATGTCAATCTTCTACGTTCAAAAATAAGCCCGCCAAAAAATATATATACCGACAATGCCCCATATTTCCCTATATAGAAGTAAATTTTTCAAAAAATCCCTGAGACGTCCCTAATTACCCTAGAATAATAATTCGACCGTCATTCTCTTCAGAATAGAACGGCCTTTCAGACGGTATGACTCACGTGGTCCTATCTTGTATGTGAGTCGGGAAAATGACGAGAAACGGGATTTTGGGGGTAAAAAAATCCCTATTTTTACCCCTTTTCCCCTCTGGTTTCCCCCCCTGTTTTGGCACTGACATCGGAACAAAAAATCTGATAAATACTACTCGGTGGACTAAATGTTTGTGCAAAATTTCAATCTTCTGCGTAGAAAAATAAGCCCGCAAAAAAATAGTGAACATAGGCTTAGAAAATGAGAAAATAAATTTTTGACTTATGACGTCATCACCTCCTATGTCTGGACGCAGGACGGTCTGAAACCATACGTAATGTCTTCTACAAGGACTCTGGACTTGGAAAACAAAAAAAACCCGGACGAAAAAGCTCAAATAGAAGAGAAATAACGCAATGTACCATGAAAAGTGCATATGGTACAGATTGTACAGCGGGGGACACTTCTAAATGGTACAGCCATATGGAGATTTACGGCTAAGGTGTACCATTTAGAAGTGTCCCCCGCTGTACCATAGGATCCCCAAAGGGTTAAAACAACGTCAAACAGAATTCAGAATTATATTATTAAATGTGTTGGTGAGTAATTCTGGATAAAATTGTCAGAAATAAACAATACACTTCTTACAGCAATAATGTTGGACAAAAGTACGGACATTGCAAAGATCTCTCAACATTCAGTCGGTACGTGAAAGACGGCAATTCGTGAAAGATTTATTTGTTTTGGAGATGTTACTACTAAAAAAAGCAGTGATTGCACTGCGACTGCTCTAAGTGAGCATGCTTTCCAAATTCTCTCTCATTTTAATTGTAAGCAAAAGCTTGTAGCACTAGGCTATGGATGGAGCTGCCACATTTTCTGGACATTTGAACGGTATACAATCTTTTGTGAAAAGGTGTTGGAGTGCACTCACCATACACTGCTATCATCACAGACTCAATCTCGTTGTTCCACAGTCTGTTAATCACATCAAGGAATGTAAAATATATTTTAGAATAAGTGGTATTCCAAATTTCTTTTTATATTCATCGAAACGCTGTAACGCGCTTGCTGAATCACAAGTAACTAAGCGATTTCCAACGGTTGCCACTATAAGATGGAATTACAATTCCAAAATTGTGAATGCAGAAAATGAAAATCAAATAGAACTCTTACCGTGTTCTGAGAACATTGTAGAAGACTCAGATAATTGCGACACCGAAGCTTTCATTACTACAAAAAAGAAAAAAAAGAAAAAAAGAAAAATGTGAGAGTTATCATTGAAGGATTTCGATTTTGAATTTCTCCGCACGAATATACATTCAAATATTGCAACATTCAAATATTGCATCGAAAAAGTACAAAAGATGGTATCTCAACTTAGAAATGCAAGAAACGATTTTGAAGACTTATAGAAAAGTAGAATTGGATGACAACTTGAACCTTCTAATAAAAGACGTAAACTAGATAACTGAACAGATTCAGAAATTAAATATGTGCGTATCTCCATTGACATTATTGATACTGTGATTTCAAGATCTCAGTGAGTTACAATTTCTTGAGCTGTTAGATTTAAAGAATTTTCAGTGCTTGAAATTTCGATTTCCTGATTGCTTGTTTTTGACCCTTAAATCAATTTACGGGAGGTTTTTTTTTTAATTTTAACATTTTGCGGAGTGAATTAATATAGGTTTACAGACACTTATATTTTTCAAATGAAACTGTTACTGAAATTATCCATTTCTTGAAAGAAAGAGGCTTGGTAGAAGAAGCGTTTACAGAAACATATAAATTGTGTTATTTGGTGTCAACAATACTACTCAGGTCCTCCACTCTACAGCACACATTCTCTTCGAACCTAGTCCCTTGTGAGAAAAGTCACGGCACGCCACTGTTTCCATTTAAGTAATTTCCAGGCACGATTGGATCTATTATGTCAGGAAATGCTATAGAAGTAATTTCATATATACTGTACACTATACCTGCATTAGAACGAGTGGAATCAGTTTGCATGCAGTACAACCGACGAGAGCGGGCGGCTTGAAAAGGGAAAAGTGCGGCAGCTCATATTGTTTTTGGGACTTGCAAATTCGAAATATTCGAGTTTAAACCCTGTGACTTGCGGAACAAGAAGTCTTTAGCTGAGAAAGAATGAATATCATGGTGAACTCATAAGGCATAGTAAAGATAAAGCGCGTAAAATGATGGACAAGTTGCTGGGTCACTTGCGATAGGACGACCAGTAAAATCATCCACTACGTAAGTAATCGCCTTAAAATGATAAAAAATAGGAGAGATGTCACTAGACTTTATTGTAATAGTATTCTACAATTACTGAAAAGGAATATTAATAAAAGATGATATCGATCTCTAAGTCACTCGGTGATAAATGTAATAATTTTGGGGATGATCGGGGATTAGTAGTTTAGAGTGCAACACGCGCGCCAATAGTTTGAGGGTAACATTTCGAGGTGTGCGGTAAGACTAAACTGCAAATGCCGGTTTATGTTCTTCTTACAATGCTGTGAAATTTAGAAGTCAGCAGTGGAAATCGGCATTTATGACTTGATTCCTATTGGCTTACAGCTAGTAAAGAAATTCAACAATGAATCCGAAGCCGTGGGATCCTGTGTTGAGTTCCTGGGTCATAAAAACGAAACAGTAGTTCTTTTACAGCTCCTTAACTCATATAATACAATGGCGTACCTTTTAAAAAGCCGTGGATTTACTTCTCCCTTTAATAAGACGAGGGTATATCAGATGTATAGCCTTGGGAACGAACAGCAGTTTGTTTTAGGTGGGCCCTTGGCATTGAAATATGTTGGGATACCAAATGTAAAATAATTACTCATCAATGATAATCAAGCAATTGCTATATTTCCCGTTTATATGAACCTACAATACTTTATGTGAATGCTTCCAGCTGAAGAAATCTACCTAGAACCGATAACGCTCTCGCCTGGTTCTTGATCGATAGCGTGATAGAGACAGTTTTATCCAAAGAATTTTGTTCATACGGATATATTATTTAAGAAAGTCTCCAGTGTGTTAATACTCGAGGCTATCAAATATGCATTTAATTAGCGTCCTTGCTCTTCACTAGGGCTTACATACAGAGTTGTACAGGATTCACTATGTTCCACGAATTAAAAACAGTCACAGAGAGGAACAGATGGTCGCATTCGTTTGTAATTCGTTTGATCCCATTTGCTCTGCAGTAGTTCCGTTTGCTTCCTTACCGTTCCCGAGAAAATGGAAATTTAAACCGAGGGGCCACAAAAAGGTGGTTCCAGACCCTCGAATTAAAAACAGATGGTCGCATTCGTTTGTACTTCGTTTGCTCCCATTTGCTCCGCAGTTTCTGCGTTTGCTCCTTTACCGTTCCCGAAAATATAGAAATTTAAAGTGGGGGCCAGAACAACGTGGTCCCAGCCCCCCACCCAATAGCAGAGAAAAACGGATGGTGACGTTCGTTTGTAATTCGTTTGCTCCCATTTGCTCCGCAGTAGCTCCGTTTGCTCTCTTTCCGTTCCCGAGAAAATGTAAATTTAAACCCAGGGGCCAGAAGAAGGTGGTTCCAGACCCTCGAATTAAAAACAGTCACAAAGAGGAACAGATGGACGTACTCATTTGTAATTCGTTTGCTCCCATTTGCTCCGCAGTAGCTCCGTTTGATCCTTACCGTTAACGAGAAAATAGAACCTTAATCGGGGGGGGGGGGGAAGAACAACTTCGTCCCAGCCCCCCAACCCAACTAAAAATAATTGCTCTGGGTACTCGTCTACTCCGATTGTTGTTAAGAAAGAGGAATTTTGAAGCGGTTGGTGTGAAAATGTGATCCCAGTCCTCTTCCTCCTAAAAATCGGGGTACAGTAGGGAAGAAAGTGAAACAATTCCAGAACAATTCGCGGCAAATCACGCAAAAAAATTTTTTTACTACAATTTTTAGGAGGTTGAGGACTTTGATCACATTTTCACACCAACCGCTTTAAAATTCCTCTTTCTTAACAACAATCGGAGTAGACGAGTACTCAGAACAATTGTGGAGCAAATAAGAATAAACGAGATATAGCCAACATCCACTCCCTTCTGGGATTATATACGTCGGGACGGTGGCTGAGATCACGTGTTTAAGTTCTGGTTACTCGAGAACGTTAGGGAAGCAACCCAAGTAACTGTGAAGCATATCGAAGCTAAAGAAGTACAAAATAATGCCACGATCCGTTCCCCTATGCTTTATGTTTATTTGAGTGGGATGCTGGGAGTATTTTGTAATAGTCTCCACTTTAAAGTTCCATTTCCTCGGGAATGGTGAGTAAACGTAGCTACTGCGAAACAAACAAAGTACAAACGAATGCCGCTCTCTTCCTCATTGAGATTATTTCAGTTCGAGGTGCTGGGATACGTTTTCCTGGACACCAGTTTAATGTTTTATTTTCTCGGGAACGGCAGGGCAGCAAATTGAGAAACTGCGGAGAGAATTGAAGCAAATGAAGTAGAAGCGAATGCCACCATCCGTTTTTCTCAACCATTGAGGGGGTAGCTAGGACCATGTAGTTCTGACTCTCCCAGTCTAAAATTATATTTTTTCGCGAACGCCAGGGGAGCAACCGGACAAATTGCGGAGCAATTTAGAGCACAGGAAGTATAAACGATTGTGACCATCTGTTCCTCACCGTGATTTTTTTTTAATTCGAGGGGCTGGGATCACTTTTTTCTGGGCTCTCGAAGTTCCCGGGCTCCTTTTTTCTGGCCCCTCAAAGTCTAAAGTTCCATTATCCTGGAAACGGTAAGCATGCAAACTTAGGAACTGCGGAGCAAATGGGAGCAAATGAAGTACAAGCGAATGCCACGAGCAAATGTAGTACAAGCGAATGTCACAATCCGTTCCTATCAGCTATTGGGTGGGGGGCTGGGACCATGTTGTTGTGGCTCCAACTTTAAATTTCTATTTTTTCGGGAACGGTAAAGGAGCAAACGCAGAAACTGCGGAGCAAATGAGAGCAAACGAAGTACAATCGAACGCCGCCATCCGTTCCCCTCAGCGATTATTTTTAGTTCGGTGAGGGGCTGGAACGAAGTTGTTCTGGCACCCCCCAAATTAATGTTCCATTTTCTCGGGAACGGTAAGGGAGCAAACGGAGCTACTGCGGAGCAAATGGGAGCAAACGAAGTACAAACGAATGCGACGATCTGTTACTCTCTGTGACTGTTTTAATTCGAGGGTCTGGGACCACCTTTTTCTAGCCCCTCAGTTAAAATTTATATTTTCTCGGGAACGGTAAGGGAGCAAACGGAGCTACTGCGGAGCAAATACGAGCAAACGAAGTACAAACGAATGCGACCATCTGTTCCTCTCTGTGACTCTTTTTAATTAGAGGGTCTTCGACCACCTTTTTCTGGCCCCTCAGTTTAAATATCTATTTTCTCGGGAACGGTAAGGGAACAAACGGAGCTACTGCGGAGCAAATGGGAGCAAGCGAAGTACAAACGAATGCCACCATCCGTTTCTCTCTGCTATTGGGCGGGGGCTGGGACCTTGTTGTTCTGCTTCCCACTTTATATTTCTATTTTTTCGGGAACGGTAGAGGATGAAACGCAGAAACTGTGGAGCAAATGGGAGCAAACGAAGTACAACCGAATGCCACCATCCGTTCCCTTTTATTTTTAGTTGGGTGAGGGGGCTGAAACGACGTTGTTCTGCCCCCCCCCCCACTTTAAGATTCCATTTTCTCGGGAACGGCAAGGGAGGAAACGGATTTACTGCGGAGGAAATGGGAGCAAACGAAGTACAAACGATTGAAATTGTTTTCGACGAACTGTGTGATGTGGGGGGGGGGGACCAGGACTACGTACGCGATGCCTTCTTATGTCCTTAACACGGAAGGAGACGTGTCCTTGGCCATGTCTACTCAAGATCATTGAGAACTCATCTCTAGACTTTGCTCGGCAACCTTTCCATGTGGTTATGAAGGCATTTACAACCGTCGGAGGAGATGACAAAATCTAGGTATAGAAGGTCAGAATGGTATTGATATTCTTCCTAAGGGACTAGATCGAAAACGGGACTAGAAACTTCATTTGTAGGCTGTTAAATTAATGCTTCCGTTTTCCCATGCAGCTGGTCATCGTTTCTATGCAAAATTTGCACATCACTATACTCAGCAATTGGTAACCTTGGAAAAAAGCTACGATATCAGTGGATCACAAGAAATTAACAACTCAAGGAACATTCACAATTCGCAGAAAAGAGGCCTTCTTGAGCAATAGTCCAAGTGATATGATTATCGAACACTGCTTAATGAAGGCCACAGAAATTTTCTTTCGGATTAGCTCAACGTTAGCTATATTAATCCTTCATTCCCAAATACTGTTACGATAACAGAAGTTCTACAAGACTTTTGTAGGCATCAGTTTATCATTAGAGCAACACGTTGAGCTAAAGCCACATTCCTTGTGTGTTAATATCTCAATGAGCAGGAATTTCATTTCGACTGCGGTGAATATTGGAGAGTCGCTATTACACGAAATGGTGACGGCTAAAAAAAGCATCTCAATCCGCGATAAGTAGGTATATACATTATGTTAAACTCTATTTTCACCTTATATTTTATGAATATAAATTACAATTTAACACGGAATGTGCCGAAAGACAAAAAAGAGCTTTCGGGAAATTCTGCCATTGATGCCACGACAATTCAGTCACCACCACAACTCAGGACCCACATAGCTACCATCAGCTCCAGCCGAATAAGCTTACTTACCTGTAGATAAAAAGTGACTGCAAGATAGTGTAAAAGAGCCACATGTTTGTGTAAAAGAGCCGATAAGAAGTATTCAGGGTTTTGTGCATTCTGCCCCAAGACAATTCGTGTAGAAATGACAGAATGGAAGACAATCTGAAATAGATGATTAGGTACAACAGCTGTAGAAAATCAACATGTCATTGAAAACGGCTTAATCCTTGACCGAATCAGTTATGATTATTATTTTGTGATAACGTAACCGCCTTATAGACCTAACAAGATGGACATGAAGATGATCTTGTTGTAACTTTAAATGAAGGTATAAAGAAAAAAAACATGGAGGTTTAATGTTCTTTTTACATTTTTTGGAATTCCTTAACACGAGCAGCTTATATGCCGGCTTACTCACTTTCCACATCTTGGAGCAGAAGTCCTGAATTTTCTCCCTTAGTAATAATGTTCGAGTACTTGTTCGTCTCGGTGCCCAAAGAAAGAAATAGATACTGCTATTAACTTTCGATTAACCTGAAAGTTAAATTTTCGTCTATTAAAAATTACGAGGCGTCCTTTGCAACCTTGACTCACTTCATCAAGATTCTATATTGATAACGCTACGTATCTATACCAATAATCTTTAGGCTATAGAACCTTAAAATCATTCTTACTCGCACGGTTCATCTTGCACTACAGAGTGCCATATCGCACACTCTTATTGGAGGATTTGAAATTATCGATCTTCTAAACGTTTTCTCACCGATGAGTAAAGTTCTGGTAAGCTTCCCCTCTGTACCAGATTAGTGCACCAACTGTATTAGCTTTTTGAAAGCTTTCATATCTGAAACGGAATGATCAACAAGAAGTATTTCTGTAATCTAATTTATTAAATTCACCACTACCTCAGCTCGCTGACGTGAATAGAGTTTCCGTGTCCTGTCCATCGACTCAAAGGTATCTTCGGGTTAAAATGATGGAGAAGTTGATGGGTCACTTGCGATAGAACAAGCATCTCCGACCTTTTGAAGCTTTTTGTAATATGCATCCCCTACGTCACAAATCGCCTTAAAATAACAACATTAGCATAGATGTCACTTGACTTCATTGTAATAGTATTCCACAATGTATGAAAAAACATAATAATAAGAGATTAAATCGATCTCTAAGTGATGCGGTGATTAAAGAAAT
Source organism: Thermobia domestica (assembly GCF_964235325.1). Taxonomy (NCBI): domain Eukaryota; kingdom Metazoa; phylum Arthropoda; class Insecta; order Zygentoma; family Lepismatidae; genus Thermobia; species Thermobia domestica. The sequence continues at coordinate 138,615,796 of NC_137464.1, forward strand.
AATTTTGAGGATGGACGGGGATGTTCGATTTTTAATTAGTGGTTTAGGGTGCAACAGGCGTGCCAATAATCGATGGTTCTATTTCGAAGTGTCCGGTAAGGCTAAAGTGCTTATGGCGGCTTATGTCTTTCTAAAAATGATGTGGAATTTAGAAATCATCAGTGGATGTCGCCATGTATTCCTTAATTCCATTTGGTTTAGTGCTAGTAAAGAAATTCAACAATGAATCGGAGGCCGTGTTGTGTACTTAGGTCTTAAAAATGAAGCAGTATTTCTTTTAGAGCTACTTAACACACATTATACAATGGCGTACTATTTAAAAAACCGTGGATTTACTTCTCCCTTTAATAAGACGTGGGCATCAAAGTCATATAGTTTTGGGAACGAACAGCGGTTTGTTTTAGGTGGGCCCTTGGGATTGAAAAATGTTATGATACCAAATGTAAAAAACATAAGTATTAATTTATCAATGATAATTTATTGCTTTACTTCCCGTTAATATGCAACTACAATGCTATTCTAGAGTGCTTCCTGCTGAAGAAATCTACTTAGCACCCATAACGCTCTCGCCTGGTTCTTGATCGTTAGCGTGATAGCGACAGTTTTATCCAAAGAATTTTGTTCATCCGGATTATTATTTAAAGAAAGTCTCCAATGTTTTAACACTCGAGGCTATCAAATATGCATTAACTAGCGTCCTTGCTGCTCACTAGGGCTTGCATACAGAGATGTGTAGGATTCAGTAGGTTGCAGTCTATCATTAATAATATTTTCACGATTGCATAATGAAAAACCTTGCTATGGAACCTATTATATTCAAACCGAAGCAGCCCTACTTTGGGACTGAGACCGGTGATCTGATCGATGAGACAAATATAGAATCGATTTTTGGTTCTTTTGAAATCTTCCCTTTGACGGTTAAGTGGAAAATATTTACGTTATAGTCAGTACTGTGTTCGCTACCAACTTAGTAACACTGGTCATCACAAAGCAACCAAACTGCGGGCTAATCAAATAATCTTTTCATATAATCTCACTCTATGCTTTGATTAGTAACTAAGTGCCACATTTTCATAGAGCAGAAAAAGTCATTTATATCAGATGTCCCTTGATGAAAATTCTCCATATCGAAGTTTTTGAATGAAAAAGTAATCTTATATCACCGTCGCATTGTCTTGGTAAGAATATCGTATCACATTTCTTCTTTCTGACATCCACTTTCCTTCTAATTCTATTCACTTTTGTTCTTGGTGTGTCAATGCTGTCTTACGCGGAAAATTTAATCAAGTCTTCACTCGTGTCCCGCGTCTCGATTTCCTATTCTCTAACAACCTTTAAATAGCTATTCATCTAAAAGATTCGCCACAAAGATTGTGTACTAATGAGATACAGATCTTTTCTTTGGATATAACCAGTGTAGTCACTCTATATTTCTTCAAAATTTAGTAAAAAACTACAAGAAAAGTGACTAAAGCACATGCGTTATGACATTAGATCGGCCATTATACTGCAAAGGTGTTCAAATCATAACTCAGCTGAAGAAATTTCTGATCGGTCCAAAGTTGTACCGCCTTCAACTAATTTCAGTCAACTAATTTCTAGGCACGAATGCATATTTTATGTCAGGAAATGTTATAGAAGAACTTTGGGTATCCTGTACACTATGACAACATTAGTGAAAATGCTGAATGGCCATATATCTACTCAAGATCATTGAGAAGTCAATTCTTGGCTTTGCTCGGGGACCTCTGTATGTGGTTATGAAGACATTTACAACCCTCGTAGGAGATGACATAATCCAGGAACTGCGATCTTATGTGACAATGTCTGGATGACGATATCAAAATGCAACATTTACAAGAAAATGAAAGTGCATGAATTCTAAAAATTAAGACGAAGACATTTTCCGAACAGTAAACTTTGGCTGCAGTATATACAGATGGTCATAATCGTATTGCAAATCATCGAAAGGGACTAGATTGAACAGGAAACTAGAAACTACAATTGTGGGCAATTAAATTAATGTTTCCGTTTTTTCTCGCAGTTGGTCATCTTTTGTGTGAAAAATTTGCACATCACTATACTCAGCAGCTGGAAACATTGGAAAAAACTACGGATTACAAGAAATTAGCAACTCAAGGAACATTCACAATTCGCAGAAAAAGAGGCCTTGAGCGAAAGTCGAAGTGATATGATTATCGAACAGTGCTTAATGAAGGCCACGAAATTTTCTTTGGGATTCACTCAACGTGAGTCACAACGTTAGCCAGATGAATCCTTCATTCCCAAATACTGTTACGATAAGAGAAGTTCTACAGGACTTTTGAAGGAAACAGTTTATCTTCTTAGCGGCACGTAGAGCTAATGTCACCTTCATTGTGTGAAAATACCTCAATGCGGAAAAATATCAATTCGATTGCGTTGAATATTGCAGAGTCTTTGTTGTGTTTTAAAACCCACACGTAGAAGGAAGTGTCCTTTTGTGCGCAATAGTGCGGACTAAAAATCGCAACTCAAATCTGCGTTAAGTACGTATCTAAATTATGTTAAGCGCTATTTTCACCTTATATTTTATGGATATAAATTATAATTAGACACGGAAAGTACCAAAAGACAAAAAAGAGCTTTCGGGAAATATCTGCAACGATTCAATATAAATCTGCCATTGAAGACACGACAATTCAATCACAGTTCTTGAGAATCCTGGAGATCAAAACTAGAGGGCATCAAATGATGCAAGCAGATTTCGAGGGAGTAAAGGTAGCTGTATATGGAGAAGAATAATGGAAGAAACTACAAACGGGAAATCTGCAGCTGATGATGGGTCTGATTCAGAGTTTCTAAGACTCTTACTAGAAGACTTCATGAGCAGCCACTGATTCTTTTAAAGCCACGTACAAGCAGAACTGAAAAGAAATGCTACGAAATTATTAAATTTAAAGAAACTTTAGCATCATTAAAAGATTGATTGCTTTCACTTTTTTCATGATGCAACAGGATGTGACAAGACATCAGATATACTAAGCAGTGAATAGTTGGCAGGCCTGGTAGAACAGGTGTAGAACACAGACATCAACAAAATTATCAATTGACAGAATTTTTTTGTACTTAAGTTACATTGGGAGATTTTCAGTTAAGAACCGTTTCTGTTAACATTACCGTGAACATTGGCTGCAGTAGTATATAGATAAGGTCATAATCGTATTCAATTTATCCAAAGGGACAAGACTGAAGAGGGGACTAGAACCTTATTTGAAGGCAATTAAATTAATTCTTCCGTTTTCTCACGCTGCTGGTCATTTTTGTATAAAAAAATTTGCACATCACTATACTCACTAATTGGAAGCCCTGAAGGCAAATACAGTATCAGAGTACTCAAGAAATTAACAACTCAAGAACATTCAAAATTCGCAGAACAAGAGGCCTTCATGAGCGAAGTTTCAAGTGATATGATTATCGAATGGTCCTTAATTATGGGCACGAAATTTTCTCGGGGATTAATTCAACGTCAGACACAACGTTAGCAAGATTAATCCTTCATTCCCAAATACTGTTACAATAAGTTCTATAGGACTTTTGTTGTCATCAGTTTATCATCAGAGCGACACGCTGGGATAATGCCAACTTCCTTGTGTGATAATGTCTCAATGTGCAAGAATGTCAATTCGACTGCGGTGAACATTGCTGGGTCTCTATTGTCTTGTGTTTTAAAACCCACACGTAGAAGGAAGAGTCCTTCTAAACGCAATGGTGTGGACTAAAAATGGCAACTCAATTCTGCGTTAAGTACGTATATAATTTATGGTAAACTCTACTTTCACCTTATATTTTATGGATATAAATTACAATTATGGATATAAATTAAATTACGATCGTATTTAATTTTTCCATTGAAGCCACGACAATTCAATCACAGTTCCTGAGATACTTGGAGATCAATACTAGACGGCATCCAATGTGGGAAACAGTTTTCGAAGGAGCAAAGGCAGCTGTATATGAACAACAGTAATAGAAGAAACTAGAAACGGGAAATCTGTAGCTGTTGATGGGTGTGTTTCAGATCTTTTAAGAATCTTGGTAGAAGACTTCATGAGCAGTTGCTGATTCTCTTATAGCCACATACAAGCAGAACTGATAGTGTACTCTACGAAATTATTAAATCTATTGAAACTTTAGCGTCATTAAAAGATTCCTTTCACTTTTTCATGATGCAACAGGCTGTGACACGACCTCAACTCTACTCAGCAGTGAATAGTTGGCAGCCTTCAAGTTCCTTCAAAAAGAAAAAGAAAAAGAATTTAATAAATAACATTACAGGAATTCTCCTAGTTGATCATTCCGTATCAGATAAGAAAGGTGTCGAAAAGCTAATAGTGTTTGTGCACTAAACTGCTACACAGCGGATGCTTATCAGAGTTTACTTACCGGTGAGAAAACGTTGATAATATAGAGAAATCCAAATCCTCCAATAAGCTTGATAAGATTGTTCTATAAGGTACTATAAGGTGAAAGATGAAGCGAGCGAGTCAGAAAGACTTTAAGGTTCTATAGCCTAAAGATTAGTGTAAGATATACGTAGCGTTATCAATATAGGATTTTGATCAGAGAGTCAAGGTTGCAAAAGACGCCTCGTAATTTTTTATATACGCAAGTTTAACTTTCAGGCTAATCGTAAGTTCATCGCAGTCTCTATTACTTTCTTTGGCCACCGAGTCGAACATGATCTCGAACACTATTCCCGAGCGGGGAAATCAGGTGTTGTAGCGCAGGATGTGGGAAGTGAGCTTAGGAAGTTTTATATCTTTCAGGTGTACTTGACTGAAAATCTCCCAATGTAACCTAAGTGTAAAAAAAATTTTGTCACCTGATAATTTTGTTGATGTCTCTGTTCTACACCTGTTCCACCAATCCTGTATAACTTGTTTGTATCGCGAATCAGTGCTTTACACCGCTAGCAAAAGTAATTCATCGGCCGGACTTGTCTCACAGGCTAAGAGAAGCGCGCCTGGTTCTACAAGGTAATCACGCACCTATTTACCTAAGGATCTCCTACTAGATTTTCAGGCCAATAACCTGCATGTGAATCCCTTACGACCATAAACGTAATATAACTCTTACAGAAAATTGTTAAGTTTCGTGGGCTTCTGTGTGAAAAGTAGCTTGGTACAGTCGCAAAGGAAAGAGGTGCTAAGCAGTAAATATTGATCATCCTTATGTCGTATAAAACCTAGGGCAATAAGTCGAAATTAACTGCGATGGGCCTGTAGTAGAGCTATCAATCCTACGACCCGGTGTTGGTTAAAAATCTACATGGAGTCTTTTCATGTATGGAATATCCAAACATCGTTCTTTATTAAGAGTGTTAGACTTTAATTTCTTGTAGGAGAGTCGAAAGCTAAACGTGAGTTTCACAATTCTAAGTTCCTGCCGATGGCAGAATCCTCGGAGTCCATCGTTTGTTTTGAACATCTTAACATTCAAATAATAAAATTTGTTATAAAGGTACAATTAAATACTCGTAAATTCTGTTTAAAAATTACTTTCCTATGGCATAACAAGGATGCTACTGTGGTTTTCTGCATAAATAATGGTGTTACTAAATGTAGATATCAAGATACATTAAGATAATAAGATAATAACCGTAGATGTCGAGATCCGACATAATACTTGCATTAGAACGTGTGTAATCTGTTTGCATGTATACAACCGACAAAAGCGTGAGGGTTAAAAAGGGAAAGTTACGGCAGCTCATATTGTCCTTAGGTAATGCAAATTCAAAATATTCGAGTTTAAACCCTGTGACGAGCTGAACAAGAAGTCTTTAGCTGAGAAAGAATTAATATCACGGTGAGCTCATAGGGTATAGTAAAGTGAAAGCGCGTTAAAATGATGAACAGGTGGATAGGTCACATGCGATAGGAAAGGGATCCCTAAAATTGTAAAGCTTTTTGTAAATTGCATCCAGAACGACAGGAATCGCCTTAAAATAAAAACATTAGCAGAGATGGTACTTGACTTCATTGTAATAGTATTCTACAATTTCTGAAAAGACATATTAATAAGATAATAAATCTATCGCTAAGTGATGTCGTGTTTAAAGAAATAATTTTCAGGATGGACGTGGATGCTATCAAATATGCATTTAATTAGCGTCCTTGCTGTTTATTAGGGCTTACATACATAGTTGTCTATGATTCACTAGGTTCCGGTCTATCGTTAATAATATTTTCCAATTGTATGCTGTAAAACTTGCTATGTTTTTCAGAGCTTTCATTCATACGCCCGCTCTTGGATAAAGTGTAAATGGAGTCTTTGCATGTACCGCATATCGAAACATCGTTCTTTATAAAGAGTGTTAATATTGGCTTCTTTTTAGGAGAGTCGAAAACTAAACGGCAGTTACACATTTTTCTGTGTCCTTGCAGACTGCAGAATCCTCGGAGTCAATCATCTGCTGTTCAACATCTCAACATATAAACAATCCAAACAATAGAAATGTTTATAAACGTACAATTGAATGTTACTTTAGAACGCGAAAGTGATATCTAAATGAATTGGTTCTTGCTCGTTGAATTCTGTTTGTCCTGCTACGGTTTCGTTTCCTCTTTGGGTGCCAAAGCAGATTCCAAAATATGTAAACAAAAGAATAAACCACCTCGATGTTTTAACTTTTTCCTTACACCTTAATTTAAAGTTTCATCAAGATCGTCTTCATGTCCATTTTGTTTGGTCTATAATGCGAAGACGATATCACAAAATAATAATCATAACTGATTGGATCGACAAATAAGCCGTTGAAAATGACATATTGTTTTTTTACTGCTGTTGTTCGTTATCATTTATATAAGATTGTCTTAAGATCTGCCATTTCTACATGAACTCCATTGGCAGAATGCACAAAACCTTGAATAGTTCATATCGGCTCCTTTCGATCATGTGGCACGTTCACAATCATATCTTGCAGCCACTTTTTATTTACACGTGAATAAGATCATCCGGCAGGGACCACACACCTACCTGTTTCCATTGGGTTGAGGATTAGAAAAATTACTGCTGGAGTTGGAGGTACTTCCAAATTATTTGTTTTGGGTCGACCTTTAAAAATATCAAATTCGATACACACAGACGTAGAAACGTAGTGTTAACGGCAATCCATAGTGCATCTTAAGTGCACTTAAACGAACTAAAGACTAATGTTAGTTCTACAATATTTTGGTATTTATTCGAGATTTTTGGTTGGGAGTCAACGTCACAACTGACATTACTGCTTACTGCATTTAAGTACACTAAAAATGCTCTTTAAAATGCTAAAAGTGCTAAAAATGCTCTAACGATTTCCGTTAACCCCATGTTTCTATCTCTATTTGTAAAGAATTTGATATTACTGAAGGTGGCCCCCGAAAATCTTGACTAAATTCCAAAATATGGTAGCACTAACGTTAGAGCTTAGTGCGTTCAGGTGCACTAACGATACACTATCGATTGTCGTTAACCCAATGTTTTTGCCTCTATTTGAATAGAATTTGATATTTCTGAAGTTGGCCCCACCAAAAAAAATCTTGAATAAATTCCAAAATATGGTAGCACTAACGTTAGTGCTTAGTGTGTTTAAGTGCTCTAACGATTGCCGCTAACCTCGTATTTCTACCTCTATTTGTATAGAATTTGATATTTCTGAAGTTCGCCCCCCCACTAAAAACCTTCAATAATTCCAAAATATGATAGCACTAACGGTAGTGCTTAATATGTTTAAGTGCACAAACGATGCGCTAAGTTTTTTGAAAATTTGTATGCGTAAAGAAGGTAGGGGGCTAAATTAATATGTAGTTGGTCCCCATAAAATATCTTCTATATCTCGTAAACGCTGACAGCACTAACGTTAGTTCTGAGCGCACTAACTTGCACTAATGATGCACTAACGATGTGCAATGTTTGGTGTAATTTGGAAGGGGGGGGGCAAATTTAGTCACGTGACATCTCTGCTAATATTCTAATTTAAGGCGATTTCTGACGTAGTGGATGCATATTACAAAATGGTTCACAAGCTCGGGGATGCTTGTCCTGTCGCAAGTGACCCATTAAGTGTTCCATCTTTTTAACGCTCGTTCTCTTTACTATATTTTAAGAGCTCACCTCCATATTAATTCTTTCTCAGCTAAAGACTTCTTGTTCCGCACGTCAATGTGTTCAAACTCAAGTATTTCGAATTTGAAAGTCCTAAGGACAATATGAACTGCCGTATTTTCCCATTTCAACTCGCCCGCTCTCGTCGGTTGTACTGCATGCAAACTGATTCCACTCGTTCTAATGCAAGTATCATGTCGGATCTATACATCTACTGTTATTATTTTTTTTCTAAATGCATCCTGATATTTACTATTAGTAATACCATTATTTCTGCAGATAACCACAGTCGGCAGTCTTGTAGATAAGCCATATTAAACTAATTGTTCAACAGATTTTAGTCTATTACAACGTGTAAGTTACAATTGAAAAATCCATGTCTGATTACGCTTCTTATCAAATGTTACGATTTCTGGTTGGTTGTAGTGTATGCTAACTGCTTGCATTCGTTTGATAAGAGAACAACACTTATCTCGTCATCTCCTCTTAGTAAAATATCTGAATGTTTCTCTAACTTCGTATTACAATGTTCTCTGAAAACAGTCTGAAGTATAGTTCTAAACACATATGTGTGTGTTTCGACTTTCTTCTTGCTAATGTTAACGGCTCTTAGCTGGACTGTGCAGGGAATGTACTCTGGGCAGTTTGCCAGGATATTCCGCTATATGCAACAACTATCTATGCAGTGTTTTACAAGCGATCTTGTGCCTCTATTTTTGTAAAGGAATTTACTTGGTGATGTAGAATGGCTCTGGTAAAAGGCAATGGATAAGCTCGCATACATACAAGGCTAAATGACAGTCGGGTTCAGTGTTAAAGATGAGTACACTTCGTAAACCTCAAATGCAGGCGACTAATCGGGTACTTTCTGTGGAGTAGCTTTCTTCTCTTGAGAAGATACCTTTGAGTCGATGAGCAGGAAGCGCAAACTCTATTCACGTCAGCAAAATGAGGTAGTGTTGAATTTAATAAATAAGATTATATAAAGTTCTACTTGTTGATCATTATGTCTCAGATATGAAAGGTGCTAAAAAAAGTTGGTGCACTAATTTGCTACAGAGGGGAAGCTTACCAGAACTTTATTCACCTGTGAGAAAACGTTTAGAAGATCGGGAAATTCTACCCGCCAATATGCTTAATAAGAATGTGCGATATATTAGTCTGTAGTGCAAGATAAACCGTACGTGTGAGAAAGATTTTGAGGTTCTATAGCCTGAAGATTAGTGTGATAGGTAAGTAGCGTTAGGTATATAGCATTTTGATGAAGTGAGTCAAAGTTGCAAAAGACGCGTCGAAAATTTTTAAAGACGCAAGTTTAACTTTCAGGCTAAGCAAAAATAATGGCAGTATCTATTACTTTCTTTGGGCACCGAAACGAGGAAGTACTCGAACACTTTTACTAAAAAAAAAAATATATATTGATTCTGCTCCAAGATGTGGAAAGTTCTATATCTTTCAGGTTAACTGAAAATCTCTGACAGTAATCTAAGTACAAAAAAAAAAAAAAAAATCTGTATATTAATAATTTTGTTGATGTCTCTGTTCTACACCTGTTCTACCAGGCCTGTATAACTACTTTGTATTGTTAATCAGTGCTTTAAACCGCTAGCTTTTGAATTCATTGGCCGGACTTGTCTCTCAGACTAAGAAGCTGGCCTGGGTCTACAAGGTAATCACATACCTAATTACGTAAAAATCTCCTATTAGAGTGTGAGGCCAATAACCTGCATGTGAATCCTTTACAAACTTACGACGATAAGTGTAATATAACTGTTTCGAAAATTGTTAAGCTTCGTTGCATTCTGATTGAAAACAAGCTTGGTACAGTGAAGAAGGAACGAGAGCTAAGCAGTAGGCATTGATTGTCCTTACGTCGAATAAAACCTAGAGCAATAAGTTGAAACCAACAGGGATCGACGTGTAGTAAAGCTTTGATTGTTACTATTCTACTCTTGGATAAAAATGTACATGGAGTCTTTGCATGTACCCCATAACGAAACATCCTTCTATATTAAGAGAGTTAAACTTTGTTTCTTTTTATGAGATTCGAAAACTAAAGGGTAGTTACCCAATTTTTAGTGTTCATGCAGATGGCAGAATCTTTGGAGTTAATAATCTGCTTTAGAACATTTTAACATATCAACAATCAAACAATAAACAATTGTTATTAACGTACATTTGAATGGTACTGTAGTACGCGTATGTGACATCTAAATGATTCGGTTTAGCTGGATAAATTAGATTTGTCCTCTGACGGTTTTATTATCTCTTCGTGTACCAAAGCCGCTCGTGTTAAAGGATTCGAAAATATGTAAACTAAAAAATAAATCACCTACATGTATTATACCTTGCTTCTATACCTTCTTTTAAAGTTAAACAAGGTTTTTATACCTTCTTTTATACCTTCATCAGGATCGTCTTCATGTCCATTTTGTTAGCTGTATAGGCGGGGACTTTATTACAAAGTTTAATAATAACTAAATGATCAACAATTAAGCCATTGTCAATAACATATTAGTATCAACAGCTGTTGTTCATCATTTGTATCAGATTGTCTTCCGATTAGCTATTTGTACACAAAGTCTTTTGGCAGAATAGAGAAAACCATCGATATTTCATATACTAACATGTGGCTAGTTCACAATCCTATCTTGCAGTCACTTGTTATATAAAAGTTATTAAACTTACCCGGCAGGATCTGATAGTAGCTGTGTGGGACCTAGTATTCTCATATAATCTTTGACACATAAACCTCATTCGATTGGGTCCATGCTTAGACCATTTCTCTCTTGGAGTTGGAGGTACTTCCGAATTGAATGCTGCACAGTTATTGTGTTAGTAGGGGGAAAAGTGGCCATATTGAAGTATAACTCTCCCTTGTTATACCTCACATGGCTTATACCAGATTTGACATGTTTCCTTCTTCATTTTGTCAGGATTGAGTTTTGGTTGGTGAAGACTCTGACTACCTTGCAAAATTTTTCTTCTCATTGAAGGATATTGAAGGCTGCTGAGTATAGCTGAGGACGTGTCACACCCTGTTGTAGCATCATAAAAAAAAAAAAAAAAAGCAATCATTTAATGACGCTAAAGTTTCTTTAAAATTAATAATTTCGTTGCGTTTTCTTTCAGTTCCGCTTGTATTTGGCTGTAGGAGAATCAGCAACTGCTCATGAACTCTTCTAGAAAGAGTCCTAATAGATCAGAATTATACCCATCAACAGCTACAGATTTCCCGTTTGTAGTTTCTTCCATTATTCTTGTCCATTTACAGCTACCACTACTCCATCGAAAGCTGCTTGCATCATTTACGGCCGTCTAGTATGATCTCCAGGTTTCTCAAGAACTGTAGTTGAATTGTCGTGGCATCACTGGCAGAATTATATTGGATATTGCAGATATTTATAGAAAGTTGCAGATATTTATCGAAAGCTCTTTTTTCTCATTCGGTACTTTCCATGTCTAATTGTAATTTATATCCATAAAATATGAGGTGAAATTAGAATTTAACATAATTTATATACGTACTCAACTGATATTTGAGTTGCTATTTTTAGTCCAATAATCCGAAAGTGGGTTTCTGCAGAAATAATGGTATTACTAATAGTAGATATCAGGTTGCATTTAGATACTGTGATTGCTTTCACTTTTTTCATGATCCAACAGGCTGTGACACGACCTCAGCTATACACAGTAGTGAATAGTTGGCAGCCTTCAGGATCCTTCAAAAAGAAAAAAATTGTGCAAGTTAGTCAGAGTATTGAATCAACCAAAAGTAATCCTGGCAAAGTTGTAAGGTTACACATTTCTTATTCACCTGGATGCAGAAGGAAAAATGTCCTCCCTGGTATAAGCCATATCAGATATAACAAGGAAGTAGTTACAAAGGTTCAATATGGCCACTTTTCTCATTACTAACACAGCTGCTGTGCAACATTCAATTCGGAAGTACCTCCAACTCAAGAAGCGAAATGGTCTAAGTATGAACCCAATCGAAAGTGGTTGGTGTCTGAACCCACACAGCTAGCATCAACACAAGCCGGATAATTTTACTTACCTGAAGATAAAAAGCGAGTGCAAGATAGGATTGTGACCGAGTCACATGTTAGTGTAAAAGAGCCGATATGAAGTATTCATGGTTTTGTGCATTCTTCCAAGGGAGATCATGTTGAAATTGCACATCGGAAGAAAATCTGATATAGATGATAACGAACAACAGGTGTAAAAGCCAATATGTCATTGACAATGGCTTAATTGTTGATCCAATCAGTTATATTGTAATATCGTCCCCGCTTTATAGACCTAGCAAAACGGACATGAAGACGATCTTGATGAAACTTTAAATGAAAGTGGAAGGACAAGGTATAAAAAATGAAGTTGGTTTATTGTTCTGTTTAGATATTTTGGAATTTTTGAACACGAGCTGCTTTGGTACCCGAAGAGAAAACGAAACCGTAGCAGGACACATTTAAGGTAACGACCAAAAAACAAATCATTTAGATATCACATTGGCATATTACAGAATATTTCAATTGTACGTATAAAACAATTGTTTATTATTTGATTGTTTATATGTTAAGATGTTCAACAGCAGATGATAGAATCCAAGGATTCTGCCTTCTCCAAGGACACATAAAATTATGTAACTGCCGTTTAGTTTTCGACTCTCCTAAAGCAAAGTAAAGTTTAACACTATTAATAAAAATATAAGTTTGGATATTCCGTACATGCAAAGATTCCATGTACATTTTTATCCAAGACGATGTCGTAAAAAAGAAAGCTCTACCACACGTCGATCACAGTTGGTTTCAACTTATTGCCCTATTTATTATTCGAGATAAATATAATCAATGCTTTCTGCTCAGCACCTTGTTCCTTTGTGACTGTACCAAGCTACTTTTAAGATACAAGCCCACGAAGCTTAACAATTTTCGGTAAGAGTTTTAACTTGCAGGTTATTAGCTTCAAAATCTAGTTGGAGATCCTAGGTAAATAGGTGCTTCAATACCTTGTAGAACCAGGCCTGTGAGACAAGTCCGGTCAATGAATTACTAAAGATAGTGTTGTAAGGCACTGATTCGCGTTACAAAGCAGTTATCCAGGCATGGTAGAACAGATGTAGAACGGAGACATCAACAAAATTATGAGGCGACAGATTATTATTATTATTATTATTATTTTATTTATTTATTTATTTATTTTTTTTTTTTTGTACTTAGGTTACATTGGGAGATTTTCAGTCAAGTACTCCTGAAGGATGTAAAACTTCCTAGGCTCACTTCCACCTCTTGGGCCACAAGCCCTGAATTTCCCCCTTTTTGAATTGTTCGAGATTTTGCTTGTCTCGGTGGCCAAAGTAAGTAATAGAGACTGCGATAAACTTTCGATTAGCCTGAAAGTTAAACTTGCGTCTATAAAAAATTTCGAAACGTCATTTGAAACCTTGACTCACTTCATCAACTTGCTATATACGTAACGCTACGTATAAATCACACTAATCTATATATATCTATACATATCGCACATTTTTATTAAGCTTATTAGAGTAAATTAATTTCTCCATCTTCTAAACGTTTTGTCACCGGTTAGTAAAGTTCTGGTAGGCTTCCCGTCTGTAGCAGATTAGTGCACCAATTCTATAAGTTTTTGACACCTTTCATATCTGAGGCAGAATGATCAACAAGTAGAATTTCTGTATCTTATTTATTAAATTAAAAATACCTCATCTCGCTGACGTGAGTAGAGCTTGCGTGACCTGTCCATCGATCAAAGGTATCTTCTCAAGAGCAGAAAGCTACTGCACAAAATGTACCCTTTTAATCGCCAGTAGTTAATGCTTACGAAGTGTACACTAACACTGAACCAGACAGCGATTTGCCTAGTATGTATGCGAGCATATTCATAACAGTTACCATGCATCCTAGATCACCAAGTAAATTCCTTTACAAAAAAAAAAAAAAAAGACGCACCAAATCGTATGTAGATTTCTGGATAGATAATCGATGCATGTAGCGAAATATCATGGCAAACTGCCTAGAGTACGTTCCTTCCACAGTCCTACAAAGAGCCGTTAATATTGGCAAAAAGAGAGATGAAACTTACAGATATGTGCTTAGATCTATACTTCAGACTGCTTTCAGGGAACATTATATTGCTAAGTAATATGAACATTCAAACATCTTATTAAAAGATGCCGTGATACTTGTGCTTCTCTTATCAAAACGAATCCAAGCAGTTAGCATGCACTACAACTAACCAGACATAGTAATATTTGATAAGAAGCGAAGTGAGATAGGCATTTTTTAATTGCAACTTACACGCTGTAATAGTCCAAAAACTGTTGAAAAATTACTTTTTTAAGGCATATCTAATAGGCTGCCGACTGTGGCTTTCTGCAGAAATTATGGTATTACTAATTGTAGACATCAGGATACATTTAGATAAAAAGATAATAATCGCAGATGTCGAAATCCTGAGCTGAGATAGAATGAAAATTGAATGAATAAGATATAGTAAAGATAAAGCGCTTTAATATGATGGATATCATTTTTTTCAGATGTAACTTGATGAAAATAATCCATATTGAAGTTTTGAATGAAAAAGTATTATTATATCACGGTAGCATTGTCTTGATAAGAATATCGAATCACATTTCTTCATTCTGATATCCACTTTCCATTTAATATTTTTCGTGTGTCAATGCCGTCTTCACGGAAGATGCAAATGTTCACTCGCATCTAGCGTCTCGATTTCCTATTCTCAAACAACCTTTGGATAGCTATTCATCTTGAAAAAACTTCGCCGCAACGATTGTGAATTGGTGAAATACACATCTCTCCTCTTGATATAAGCAATGTAGTCCCTCTATATTTCTGCAATATTTCAACATCAAGTACTAATACTATATATTCTACCTCTGCATACAGTAAATTAGTGCATGAAAAGTGAATAATGCACATGTGTTATGACATCAGATCAGCCATTATACTGGAAAGGTGTTCAAATCACATCTCAGCTGAAGAAAATAGTGAACGGTCCAAAGTTGTACCGCATTTAGAAGGTTTCCACTTAAATAATTTCCAGGCACGATTGGATCTATTATGTCAGAAAATGGTATAGAAGGAATTTCATATATCCTGTACACTATACCTGCATTAGAAAGAGTGGAATCAGTTTGCAAGCAGTACAACCAACGAGAGCGGGCGGCTTGAAATGGGAAAAGTGCGGCAGCTCATATTGTTTTTGGGAGTTGCGAATTCGAAATATCCGAGTTTAAACCCATGACGTGCGGAACAAGAAGTCTTTAGCTGAGAAAGAATGAATATCATAGTGAGCTCATAAGGCATAGTAAAGATAAAGCGCGTAAAATGATGGACAAGTTGCTGGGTCGCTTGCGATAGGACGAGCACCCCGAGTTTGTGAAGTTTCTGTAAAATCATCCTCTACGTAAGTAATCGCCTTAAAATTAGAAACAATAGGAGAGACGTAAGTAGACTTCATTGTAATAGTATTCTACAATTAGTGAAAAGAGATATTAATAAGAGATGATATCGATCTCTTGCATGCTAAATGCTTGCATTCGTTATGATGAGTGAACATGTATCTCTACATCTCTTCTCAGTAAAATATCTGAATGTATCTGTAAGTCGGTAATACAATGATCTCTGAAAACAATCTAAAGTATATTTCTAAGCACATATCAGTGTGTTTCGACTTTCTTCATGCCAGTGTTAACGGCTCTTAGCTGGAGTATGCAAGGAATGTACTATAGCCACTTTGCCATGATATTCCGCTATTTGTAGCGAGGAATCTGGTGCCTCTATTTTAGTAAAGGAATTACTTGGTGATCTAGAATGGCTCTGGTCAACGGCCATGAATATGCTTGCCTACATACAAGGCCAAATAAATACCACGCTCTGGTCAACGGCCAGGTCTGGTTCAGTGTTAGAGATAAGTACACTTCGTAACCCTCAACTGTTGGCGATTAATCAGGTAAATTTTCTCGAGTAGATTACAGCTCTTGAGAGGAAACCATTGAGTCCATGGACAGGACACGCAAGGTCTGTTCGCTTCAGCAGTCTTCTTGATTATTCTGTCTCAGGTATGAAATGTTTCGATAAGCTAATAAACTCTTGCACTAATTTGCTATAAAGGGGAAGTTTACCCGAACTTGCTCACCGGTGAGAAACCGTTTAGAAGATCGAGAAATTCATATCCTGCAGTAAGCTTAATAACAGTGGGCGATATGGCAGTCTGTAGTCTAAGATGAACTGTGCGAGCCAGAAAGACTTTGAAGTTTCTATAGCCTGTGTAGGTTTATAGATACGTAGCGTTATCAATATAGCAAGTTGATGAAGTGAGTCAAGGTTGCAACAGTCGCCACGAAATTTTTTATAGACGCAAGTTTAACTTTCAGGCTAATCTAAAGTTAATAGCAGAGTCTATTAATTTTTCTGGGCAGCGATACGATCAAGTTATCGGACACTATTCCCAAGAGGGGAATTACATGCAGGTAGCTATTCGTTCTACAGCAAATTATAGAAAAACATTACGAATACGGACTTGACATTATAATTCTATTTGTTGACTATCGCAGAGCCTTTGACAGTGTAAATAGAAACCAAATCATTAAGGTGATTCAGCAAATGGGCATTCCCAATAAGCTGATAAATTTAACGCAAATCGTAATGCGTCAAACAAGCGCTAAAGTAAGAATAGGAAATGCGGTAAGTCGAGAATTTCAGTATTACAAAGGAGTCAAGCAAGGAGACGGGCTATCCACCACGCTCTTTATTATAGCACTGCACGCAGCTGTACAGAAAGTAGACAAAACAGGCTGTTTTCATCAAAAGCATCCAGATATGCGCATCAACCGCCATGAATATGGTCGGATACATACCAGCCCAAGAGACAGTCTGGTACAGTGTTAGAGATAAGTACACTTCCTAGCCTCAACTGTTGGCATTTAATCTGGTAACTTTTGTGCAGTATCTTTCTGCTCTTGAGAAGAATCCCTTGAGTCGATGGAGGGGACACGCATGGTCTGTGCACGTCACCAGAAACTCATCTTTTATATCATTTTGTCTCAGGTATGAAAGGTGTCAAAAATCTAATAAAATTGTTGCACTAATTTGCTACAGAGGGGAAGTTTAACAGATCTTTGCTCACCGGTGAGAAATCGTTAAGAAGATCGGAAAATTCAAATCCTCCAATAAGCTTAATAAGAGTGTGCGATCAGTCTGTAATGCAAGATGAACTTTGCGAGCCAGAAAGACTTTAAAGCCTGTATAAGTTATAGCCTGTATAGGCTGTAGTCTCTATAGCCTGTATTGCCTGTATATATAGGTTCTATAGCCTGTATACGTAGCGTTATCAATACAGCATCTTGATGAAGTGAGCCAAGGTTGCAAAAGACGCCACGAAATTTTTCATAGACTCAAGTTTAACTTTCAGGCTAAGCGAAAGTTAATAGCAAAATTCATTACTTTCTTTCGGCTGCGAGACGATCAAATTCTCGGACTATTCCCAAGAGGGGAATTTTAGGGCTTCTGGTCCAAGATGTGGGATGTGAGCCTAGGAAGTTTTATATCTTTCAGCTGTACTTAACTAAAAATCACCCAATCTAACGTATGTAAAAAAAATCTTTCAATTGATTACTTTGTTGCTGTTTCTGTTCTACCAGACTTGTAAAACATCTTCGTATCGCGAATCAGTGCTTTACACCGCTAGCTTTAGTAATTCATCGGCCGGACTTTTCTCACAGGCCCGCAGAGGTTCAATTGCCACATCTAGCTGGACAAAATGTAAAAAACCGAGAAATAGTAAGAAAACGATAAGAATTCTTGGGGCTAGGTCCCAAATGGTGGGAAAAGACCACTAAGGTGCCAAATTACACATGGGAAAGTATGTCGGATCCCACGAAGAAGATTAATTGTATGCAATGTACAATCAGCAGATCGGCAGTTTCCGTGCTAGACCTTACGTCTGCAGCATATAACACAGACAGCTGTTGGTCAATGCCAGGAATAGGCCTATAGTGTGACAAGTATAGATGAAAGTATGACGTGCATGTGACATAAATGAGGAGTGCCGTGGGTTTATTGATTGAGCTATAGCGTGATGGGAAACACTAGACGAAAAGAAAACTAAACCGTTGCAGGACACATATAAGTTAACAAGCAATAACCAATTCATTTAGATATCACTTTCGCGTACTAAAGTGTCATTCAATCGTACGTTTAAAAAATTGTTTATTCTTTGATTGTTTATAAATGGTTGATTGTTTATGTTCAACAGAATATGATTGACTTCGAGGAATATGCCATTTGCAAGGACACTTTAAATTGTGTAAAAGCCATTTAGTTTTCAACCCTTTAACAAGGAATTAAAGTTTAACACGCTTAATAAACAACGATGTTTGGATATTCCATACATGCAAAGACTCCATGTACATTTTTATCCAAGACCGGGTCGTAAGAATGAAAGCTCTACTACACGTCCATCGCAGTTGGTTTCGACTTATTGCCCTAGGTTATAAACGACATAAGGATAATCAATGGTTATTGCTCAGCACTTTTTTCCTTTGCGACTTTTCCGAGCAACTTTTCAGATAAAAGCCCACGAAACTTAACAATTTTCTGTAACAGTTACATTAGACTTATGGTCGTAATCTTGTAAAGGATTCACATTCAGGTTATTGGCCGGAAAATCTATTAGGAGATCCTTAGGTAATTAGGTACGTGTATGCTTTGTAGAACCAGGCCCGCTTCTCTTGGCCTCACACTCGTTCAATTGCCACATCTAGCTTAACAAAATTCATAACCAAAGAAAACACGGCAGAGCACATACACAGAGCGATATGAAGCTGTAAGCAGTCACATATACTCACTGGAAGATTTATTGTTGTGTCCAGTAGTATGATCAGCTGAAATGTATGCTTGACACGTAGGAGGAACTTGTAACAATAGACGTATTTCTGCGGGAAGATATTCATTGTGTTTGTGTGTTTATGAGCACTAACGATGCGCTAAGTTTTTTGAAAATCTGTCTGCATAGAGATGGATGGGGGGGCTAACTTAATAAGTGTGCCCCCACCAAAGTCTTTAATATCTCGTAAATGCTGATAGCACTAGCATTAGTTCTGAGCGCACTAATGTGCTGTAACAATGTGCAATATTTGGTGTAAATTGGGAGAGGTGGGGGCCAGCTTCTGGCACGTGACATCTCGGCTAATATTCTAATTTAAGGCGATTTCTGACGCAGTGAAAGTATATTACAAAATGGTTCACAAGCTCGGGGATGCTTGTCCTATCGCAAACGACCCATTAAGTTTTCCATCACTTTAACGCGCTTTCTCTTTACTATATCTTATGAGCTCACCTCACCTTTCTCAGCTAAAGACTTCTTGTTCCGCATGTCAATGGGTCATAAGCGAACTTTAATTTTTATACCTTGTCCTTCCACCCTCATTAGAAGTTTCATCAAGATCGCCTTCATGTCCATTTTGTTAGGTCTATAAGGGGGGGACGATATCACAAAACTGATTGGATCAACAATTAAGCCGTTGTCAATGACAGGTTGATTTTCTAAGCTGTTGTTCCTAATCAACTATATCAGATTGTTTTCCATTCTGCCATTTCTACATGTACTTACTTGGCAGAATACACAAAATTTAATACTTCATATCGGCTCTTTTACACGAAATTGTGCCTCGTTCACAAACCTATCTTTCAGTCACTTTTTTATCTACAGGTAAATAAGCTAATTTGGCTGGAACTGATGGTAGCTGTTTTTGTCCTGAAATTCGCATATCCTCTTTCACACACCAACCTCGTTGATGCTTAGACCATTTCACTCCTGAAGTTTTTGCTCGTTATCTTGGGTGTGTCCTGCTACAATTTCCTTTTCTCTTCGAGCATCAAAGCCGCTCGTCTTAAAGAATTCGATCAAATGTAAACAGAACAATAAACCGCCTTTTTTATACCTTGTTTATATACCTTAATTTAAAGTTACATCAAGATCGTCTACATGTCCAATTCGTTACTTCTATAAAGTGGGGACGTTATTTCAAAATAATAATCATAACTGATTGGATCAACAACTAAGTAAGTTTTAATGACATTGGTTTTCAACAGCTTTGTTCGTCATTATCTCTATAAGACTGACCTCTGATCTGGTATTTGTACATGAAGTCCCTTGGCAAAATGGAGAAAACCTTCAATATTTCATATCTGCTCTTTTATACTAACATGTGACTCGTTCACATTCCTATCTTGTAGTCACTTGTTATGTACACGTTAGTAACATTAGCTGGATGGAGCTGATGGTAACTGTGTGGGTCTTTAAAATTTGCATATCGTCTTTCACACACCAAACTCTTCCGATTGGGTATAAGCTGCTCGATGTAATAAAGTCCAAAAAAAGTAAACAGAACAATAAGCCACCATGTTTTATATCTTGTTTTTATACTTTCATTTAAAGTTACATCAAGATCAGCTTCATTTCCATTTTGTTAGATCTATAAGGTGGTGACGTTAACACAAAATAATAATCATAACTGATTGGATCAAGAATTAAGCCGTTGTCAATGACATGATTTTCTACTGTTGTTCCTCCTAATCATCTATTTCAGTTTGTCTTCCATTCTGCCATTTCTACAACAACTCTCTTGGCAACAACAACAACACAAAACCCTGAATACGTCATATCGGCTAACATGTGGCTCGTTCACAATCCTATCTTTCAGTCACTTTTTATCTACAGGTAAGTAAGATTACTGGGTGGAGCTGATGGTAGCTGTGTGGGTCCTGGAATTCTCATATCCTCTTTTACGCACCCACCTCATTCGATTGAGTTCATGCTTTGAACATTTCCCACCTGAAGTTCGAGGTACTTCCGAATTGAATGCTGCTCAGCTGCTCTGTTAAAAATTTGAAAAGTGGCCATATTGAATCTTTGTAACTACTTCCTTGTTATATCTGATATGCTTTATACCAGGAGGACATGACGGTATCAGTGGATTAAAAGAAATTAACAACAATTACATTCACAATTCGCAAAAAAAGAGAACTTCTTAAACGAAGGTCCAACTAATATGATTATCCAAGAGTGCTTTAAGAAGACCACGAAATTTTCGTGGGGAGTAACTCAACGTCAGAATCCAAAGTTAGCAAGATTAATTCTTCATTCCCTAATACTGATACGATAAAAGAAGATCCTCAGGACTTTTGGAGGAAACTGTTTATCATCTAAGCGACTCGTTGAGTTAATGCCCCCTTTCTTGTGTGAAGATATCTCAATGCGCAAGAATATAAGTTCGAATGCGGTGAATATTGCAGAGTCTCTGTTGTGTTGTGTTTTAAAACAAACACGTAGAAGGAATAGTCCTTCTGCACGCAATGGCGTGGACTAAAAATGGCAAGTCAAATCTGCGTTAAGTACGTTTATAAATTATGTTAAGCGGTATTTTCAACTTGTATTTAATGGATTTAAATTACAATTAGACACGGAAAGTGCCGAAAGACAAAAAGGAGCTTTCGGGAAATATCTGCAACGATCCAATTTAAATCTGCCATTGAAGCGACGACAATTCAAATTTCTTGAGAAAAATTGGAGATCAATAGCAGACGGCATCAAATGATACCAACAGTTTTCGTAAGGGTAAAGGTAGCTGTATATAAACAAGAATAATGGAAGAAACTACAAACGGGAAATATGTAGCTGTTGATGGTTCTGATTCAGATCTAAGAATCTTACTAGAGACATCTTGAGCAGCTGCAGATTCTTTTGAAACCAATACAAGCTCAACTGAAAGAAAATGCTACGAAATTATTATATTTAAAGAAACTTTAGCATCATTAAAAGATTGCTTTCACTTTGTTCATGATGCAACAGGGTGTGACACGATCTCAGCTATTTTCAGGAATGAATAAATGGCAGTCTTCTAGATTCTTCAGAAAGAAGAAGAATTATGCTAGTCAGTTAGAGTCTTCAACCAACCAAAACTCATTCCGAACACTCACCTCTGGTGCTTGGGGTCCCGGGTTCGATCCCACCCCCGCAAGTGAACTTTGTGGTGGACAAACACCGTGCTCGTGGGTTTTCTCGGGGTTCTCCCCTTTCCTCCCGCTTTCTTCATTCCACCATTTCACTCATCTGTCATCATCACCGTCTCCTTTAGCCTAACCGGCAGAACCGTGGGACGTAAAACTTCAAGATTTCATTTCATTTTTTCAATCCGAACACAATGATCAAGATAAAACATTTCTTATTCGCCCGTATAGAGAAGGAGACATCTCCTCCCTTGTATAAGCCATACGAGGTAGAACAAAGGAGGAATATTACAAAGCTTCAATCTGCACACTTTTTTCCCTACTAATACAGCAGTTTTGCAGCATTCAATCCACGAGCGAAGTGGTCTAAACATGAACCCAATCGAAAGAGTTTGGTGTGTGAAAGAGGATATGCAAATTTTAAGGACCCACACAGCTACCATCAGCTCCAGCCGGCTAATGTTAAAAACCTGCACATAACAAGTGACTACAAGATAGGAATGTGAACGAGTCACATATTTAGTATAAAACATCAGATATGAAATATTGAAGGTTTTCTCCATTTTGCCAAGGGACGTCAGGTACAAATAACATATCAGAGGTCAGTCACATATAGATAATGACGAACAAAGCTGTTGAAAAAAAATATGTCAATGAAAATTGCTTAGTTGTTGATCCAATCTGTTATATTTATTATTTTGAAATAACGACCCCGCTTAATAGACCTAACTAAATGTACATGTAGACGATCTTGATGTAACTTCTCGAATTCTTTAACACGAGCGGCTTTGATACTCGAAGAGAAAACGAAATTCTAGGAGGACACACTCAAGATATCGAGCTAAAACTTCAGGAGTGAAATGTTCTAAGCATGTACGAGGTTTGTGTGTGAAAGAGGATATGCGAATTCCAGGACAAAAACAGCTACCATAAGTTCCAGGCGGAAAAAGATTACTTACCTGTAGATAAAAAAGTGACTGAAAGATAGGATTGTGAACGAGCCACAAGTTAGTGTAAAAGAGCCGATATGAAGTATTTAGGTTTTTGTGTATTCTGCCAAGAAAGTTCATGTAGAATTGGCAGAATGGAAAACAATCTGATATAGATGTTTAGGAACAACAGCTGAAGAAAATCAACATGTCATTATCAACGGCATAATTCTTGCTTTAATCAGTTATGATTATTATTTTGTGTAAACGTCACCGCCTTAAAGACCTAACAAATTGGACATGAAGTTAAATTTATGTAACTTTAAAGGAAGGTATAAAAACAATGTGTAAAACAAGGTGGTTTATTGTTCTGTTTACATTTATTCGAATTTTTTAACACGAGCAGCATATATGCCGGCTTACGTTCTTACTCACTTTCCACATCAGGAGCAGAAGCCCTCAATTTTCTCCCTTAGTAATAGCGTTCGAGTACTTGCTGGGTAAGTTAAACTTGCGTCTATATAAAATTTCTTTTCCAACCTTGACTCACTTCATCAAGATTCTATATTGATTACGCTACGTATCTATCCCAATAATCTTCGGGCTATAGAACCTTAATGTCTTTCTGACTCGCACGGTTCATTTTCCACTACAGACTGCCATATCGCATACTTTCTTAATCATAATGGAGGATTTGAATTTCTCGATCTTCTAAACGTTTAATCACCGGTGAGTAAAGTTCTGGTATGTTTCCCCTCTGTAGCAGATTAGCGCACCGACTGTATTAGCTTTTTGACACCTTTCATATCTCAGACGGAATGATCAACAAGAAGTATTTTTGTAATTTTATTTATTAATTCAACACCACCTCATCTCGCTGACGTGAATATAGATTGCGTGTCCTGTCCATAGACTCAAAGGTATTTTCTCAAGAGCAGAAAGCTACTCCACAAATTGTACCGATTAATCGCCAGCAGTTAAGGTTTACCAAGTGTAGTCATCTCTAACACTGAACCAGACTCTCATTTGGCCTGGTATGTATCCGAGCATATTCATGGCCGTTGAGCAAAGCCGTCGTAGATCATCAAGTAAATTCCTTTACAAAAATAGAAGCACCTATTCGTCTATAGTATTCTGCATAGATAATCGATGAATGTTGCGAAATATCACGGCAATCTGCCTAGAGTACATTCCTTCCACAGTCCTACAAAGAGCAGTTAATATTGGCAAAGAGAGAGATGAAACTTACAGATATGTGCTTAGATCTATACTTCAGACTGCTTTCAGAGAACATTGTATTACCAAGTTACAGAAACATTCAGATCTTTAATTAAGAGGAAATGTCTGGACACTTGTTGTTCTCTTATCAAAACGAATGGAAGCAGTTAGCATGCACTACAAACAAACAGACTTAGTAATATTTGATAAGAGGCGTAGTGAGATTAGCATTTATCAATTACAACTTACACACTTTAATACTCATAAAATTTGTTGTAAAATTGCCTTCATAGATCAAAAGATTTACTTACAAGGCTGCCGACTGTGGTTTTCTGCAGAAATAATGGTATTACTAATTGTAGATGTCAGGACGTATTTAGATAAAAAGATAATAACTGTAGATGTCGAGAAGCGCCATGATACATTCATTAGAAACAGTAGAATCAATTTGCATGCAGTACAACCGACGAGAGCTGGCGGGTTGAAATGGTAAAAGATGGCAGCTCTTATTTTCCTTAGGACATGCAAATTCGAAATATTCGAGTTTAAACTGAGTGGCGTAAGGAGCAAGAATTCTTTAGCTTGGAAGGAATGATTATCGCGTTGAGCTCATAAGGTATAGTAAAGAGAAAGCGCCTTAAAATGATGATCAAGTTAATGGGTCACTTGCGGTATGACAGGCATCCCCGAGTTTGTAATGATTTTTTAATATCAATCCACTACGACAGAAATTGCCTTAAAATGAGAACATTAGTTGAGATGTCACTTGACTTCATTCTAAAAGTATTCTACAATGTCTGAAAACAGATATTTATAAGAGAATAAATCGATCTCTGTGTCATGCGGTGATTAAAGAAATAACTTTGAGGATGGACGCGGATGTTCGATTTTTATTTAGTGGTTTAGAGTGCAACAGGCGTCCCAATAATTGGAGGGTTCTATCTCGAGGTGTCCGGTAAATCTAAACGGCTTATGCCGGCCTATGTCCTACTTACAATGCTGTGAAAATTAGAAGTCAGCAGTGGAAATCGGAATCAATTCCTTAATTCCTATTGGTTTACAGCTAGAAAAGGAATTTAACAACGAATCTGAGGCCGGAGGATCTTTTGTACCTAGCTCCAAAAACGAAGCAGTAGTGCTTTTAGAGCTCCTTAACTCTTATTAGGATTAATAACCTTTTTCTTAATTTTAGCCTACTGTAGAAAACATAAGTATTAATTTATGAATGATAATAAATAATTGGAACTACAATACTATTACAGAGTGATTCCTGCTGAAGAAATCTACCTAGGACCCACAACGCTCTCACCTTTTTCTTAACTCTTAGCCTGATAGAAAGGGTTTAATCCAAAGTGTTGTGTTCTTACGAATTTATTACTTAAAAAAATCTCCTCTGTGTAAACACTCGAGGCTATCAAATGTGCGTTTAAATATTGTCCTTGCTGCTCATTAGGTTTTACATATAAAGTTGTGTAGGATTCACTAGGTTAGTTACTGTATGCTTTCATTAGTAACTAAGTGCCACACATTTCATAGAGCAGAAAAAGTCATTTCTTTCAGATGTCACTTGATGAAAAAAATCCATATTCATGTTTTGAATGAAAAAGTATTATTATATCACGGTAGCATTGTCTTGATAAGAATATCGAATCATATTTCTTCTTTCTGATATCCACTTTCCCTTTAATATTTTTCGTGTGTCAATGCCGTCTTCCCCGGAAGATTCAAATCTTCACTCGCATCTCGCGTCTTGATTTCCTATACTCAAAAAACCTTTGAATAGCTATTCATCTTGAGAAACCTACGCCACAACGTTTGTGAATTGGTGAAATACACACCTCCCCTTTTGTTATAAGCAGTGTAGTCCCTCTGTATTTCTCCAATATTTCAACATCAAGTACTAATTCTACTCTCTGCATACAGTAAATTAGTGCATGAAAAGTGAATAAAGCACATGTGTTATGACATCAGATCAGCCATTATACTGGAAAAGTATTCAAATCGTAACTCAGCTGAAGAAATTTCTGAACGGTCCAAAGTTGTACCCGTTTAGGAGGTTTGAAGTTAACTAATTTCTAGGCTCGAGAGGATACATTATGTCAGTAAATGGTATAGAAGATCTTTGGTGTATCGTGTACACTATGACTACTTTAGTGAAAATGCTGAATGACCACGCCTACTCAAGATCATTGAGAACTCACTTCTAGACTATGCTGGGGAACCTCTACATTTACAACCGTCGGAGGAGATGACAAAATCTAAAATCTGCGATCTTATTCAACAACGTTGGATGACGAAATCAATATGCAACATTTACAAGAAAATTAAAGTGCATGACAAAAACCATACTAGGAAATCTCAAAATAAAGACCCTTACATTTTCCGATCCGTTAACTTTGGCTGCAGTATATAGAGAAGAAAACACGTCAGAGCACATACACAAATCGATATGAAGCGGTAAACAGTCACATATATTCACTGGAAGAACTATTGTTGTGTCCAGTAGTATGATCAGCTGAAATGTATGCTTGACACGTAAAAGGAACTTGTAACAATAGACGTATTTCTTCGGGAAGATATTCACTGTGTTTGTGTGTTTCTGTGCACTAACGATGCGCTAAGTTTTTTGAAAATCTGTCTGCATTGAAATGGATGGGGGGCTAATATAAAAGAAGTTGGCCCCCACCAAATATCTTTAATATCTCGTAAACGCTGATAGGACTAACGTTAGTTCTGAGCGCAGTAATGTGCACTAACGATTTGAATATTTGGTGTAATTTGTGAGAGGTGGGGACCAACTTCTGGCACGTAACATCTCTGCTAATATTCTAATTTAAGGCGATTTCAGACGCAGTGCATGTATATTACAAAAGTGACCCATTAAGTTTTCCATCATTTTAACGCGCTTTCCCTTTACTATATCTTATGAGCTCACCTCACCTTTCTCAGCTAAAAACTTCTTGTTCCGCATGTCAATGGGTTCAAACTCGAATATTTCGAATTTGCAAGTCCTAAGGACAATATGAGCAATCGTCCTTTTCCCATTTCAACCCGCCGCTACTCTCGGTTGTACTCGGATGGACAGGACACACAAGCTCTGTTCACGTCAGCGAGATGAGGTAGTGTTGAATTTATTAAATAAGATACAGAAATTCTTCTTGTTGATCATTCCGTCACACATATGAAAGGTGTCAAAACGCTTATACAGTTGGTGCACCAATCTGCTACAAAGAGGAAACTTACCAGAACTATACTCAACGGTGAGAAAACATTAAAAGATCGAGAAATTAAAATCCTTCCATAAGCTTTATAAAAGTGTGCGATATAGCAGTCTGTAGTGCAAGATGAACCGTGCGAGTCAGAAAGACATTAAGGTTCTATAGCCCGAAGATTATTGGAATAGATACGTAGCGTTATCAATATAGAAATTAGATGAAGTGAGTCAAGGTTGCAAAAGACCCTCGAAATTTTTTATAGACGCATGTTTAACTTACCGAGCAAGTACTCGAACACTATTACTAAGGGAGAAAATTCAGGGCTTCTGCTCCTGATGTGGAAAGTGAGTAAGGACATAAGCCTGCATATATGCTCCTCGTGTTAAAGAATTCGAAAAAATGTAAACAGAACAATAAACCACCTTGTTTTACACTTTGTTTTTATACCTTCATTAAAAGTTACATCAAGATCATCTTCATGTCTAATTTGTTAGGTCTATAAGGCGATGACGTTTATACAAAATAATAATCGTAACTGATTGGAGCAAGAATTATGCCGTAGTCAATGGCAGGTTGATTTTCTACAGCCGTTGTTCCTAATCAATTATATCAGATTTTTTCCATTCTGCCATTTCTACATGAACTTTCTTGGAAGAATACACAAAACTTTGAATACTTCATATCGGCTCTTTTACACTAAATTGTGGCACGTTAACAAACCTATCTTTCAGTCACTTTTTTATCTACATGTAAGTAAGCTTATCCGGCTGGAACTGATGGTAGCTGTGTGGGTCCTGGAATTCGCATATCCTCTTTCACACACCAACCTCGTTCATGCTTAGACCATTTCACTCCTGAAGTTTTTGCTCGTTATCTTGTGTGTGTCCTGCTACAATTTGCTTTTCTCTTCGAGTATCAAAGCCGCTCGTGTTAAAGAATTCGATAAAATGTAAACAGAACATTAAACCACCTTTTTTATACCTTGTTTATATACCTTCATTTAAAGTTACATCAAGATCGTCTACATGTCCAATGAGTTACTTCTATAAAGCGGGGGGGTTATCTCAAAATAATAATCATAACTGACTGGATCAACAACTAAGCAAGTTTCAATGACATATTAGTTTTAAACTGCTTTGTTCGTCATTATCTCTATAAGACTGACCTCTGATCTGGTATTTGTACATGAAGTTCCTTGGCAAAATGGAGAAAACCTTCAATATTTCGTATCTGCTCTTTTATGTTAACATGTGACTCGTCCACATTCCTATCTGGTAGTCACTTGTTATGTACAGGTTAGTAACATTAGCCGGCTGGAGCTGATGGTAACTGTGTGGGTCCTTAAAATTTGCATATCCTCTTTCACACACCAAACTCTTTCGATTGGGTTCATGCATAGACCACTTCGCTCGTAGAGTTGGAGGTACTTCCGAATTGAATGCTGAAAAGCTGCCGTGTTAGTAGGGGAAAAACTGTGCATATGGAAGCTTTGTAATATTCCTCCCTTGTTATACCTGATATGGCTTATACCACGGAGGACATGTTTCCTTCTCCATACGGGCGAATAAGAAATGTATAATTTTGATCATTGTTTCCGCATTGTTTTGGTTGGTTGAAGACTAACTAACTAGCACAATTCTTCTTCTTTTTGAAGAATCTTAAAGACTGCCATTTATTTATTGCTGAGAATAGCTGAGGTCGTGTCACACCCTGTTGCATTATGAAGAAAGTGAAAGCAATCTTTTAATGATGCTAAAGTTTCTTTAAATTTAATTATTTCGTAGCTTTTCCTTTCAGTTGAGCTTGTATTGGTTTTAAAAGATTCTGCAGCTGCTCATGAAGTTCTCTAGTAAGATTATTAGATCTGAATCAGACCCATCAACAGCTACATATTTCCCGTTTGTAGTTTCTTCCATTATTCTTGTTTATATACAGCTACCTTTACCCTTACGAAAACTGTTTCTATCATTTGATACCGTCTAGTATTTATCTCCAAGTTTCTTCAGATTGAAGATCTTTGATTGAATTGTCGTGGCTTCAATGGCATATTTAAATTGGATCGTAGCAGATAATTCCCGAAAGCTTATTTTTGTCTTCCGGCACTTTCCGTGTCTAATTGTAATTTAAATAAAGAAAATATAAGGTGAAAACAGTGCTTAACATAATTTATATACGTACTTAACTCAGATTTGGTTTTGAAGTTTTTATTCCACACCATTGCGTGTAGAACTCTTGCTTCTACGTGTGGATTCAACAGTAGAACAGAGAATGGTATATGCAGTGCAATCGAAATGATATTCTTGCGCATTGAGTTATTTTCACACAAGGAAGGTGCCATTAGTTCAACGTGCCGCTCACATGATAAACTGTTTCCTTCAAACGTACTGTAGAACTTCTTTTATCGTAACAGAATTTGGGAATGAAGGATTTATCTTGCTAACGTAGTTTGTCACGTTGTGTTAATCCCCCAGAAAATGTTGTGGCAATCTTTCAACACTGTTCGATAATATTATCACTTGGAGCTTCGATCAAGAAAGCCTCTTTTTCTGAGAATTCAGAATGTTCTTTGAATAGTTAATTTCTTGTAATCGTCTGATACTGTAGTTTCCTCCAGGCTTCCAACTGTTGAGTATAGTGATGTGCAATTTTTTCATAAAAAAGATGACCAGCTGCGTGAGTAAACGGAAGCAATAATTTAATTCCGTACAAATAAAGTTTCTAGTCCCCTGTACAATGTAGACCCTTTCGATTAATTCCAATACGATTATGACCTTCTCTATATACTACAGGCAAATTTACGGTTTGAAATAATTCACTGTCTTAATTTTGAGATTTCGTAATATGGTTTTTGACATGCAGTTGCATTTTCTTTAAATGTTGCATATTGATTTTGTCATCCAGACATTGTTCAATAAGTTCACAGATCCTAGATTTTGTGATTTCCTCCGAGGGTTGTAAATGATCCCATAACCACATGTAGAGGTCCAGGAACAAAGTATATAAGTGAGTTCTCAATGATCTTGAGTAGGTATGGCCATTCAGCATTTTCACTAAAGTCATCAGTGTGCAGGATACACCAAAGTTCTTCTATACCATTTCCTGACATAATGTATCCATTCGCGCGTAGAAATTAAATACTGCATTCCTCCTATTTGCGGTACAACTTGGGACCGTTCAGAAATTAATCCAGCTGAGTTACAATTTTAACACCTTTCCTCTATAATGGCTCATCTAGTGTCATAACGCGTGTGCTATGGTCACTTTTTTTGCAGTTATTTACAGTATGCAGATGAGTAGAATATTTAGTATTAGTACACAGGGCTGACTATACCGTAAATATTTTCCACCTAACCGTGTAAGAAAAGATCACAAAAGAACTTAAAATCGATTCTTTATTTGTCTCATCCTTTAGATAACCGGTATCATTCCCTAAGCAAGGCTACTATGGAGGTTAGAATATATTGGGTTCCAAAGCCAATTTTACAGGTTACAATCGGGAACGTATTATTAATGATAGACCAGAACATAGTGAATACTACACAGTTCTGTATGTAAGTTTAGTGAGCAGTAAGGACGCTAATTAAACGCATATTTGATAGCGTCGAATATTAGCACATAGGAGACTACCTTTAAATAATAAATTCGTAAGAACATGACTCTTTGGATTAAACCGTTTATATCATTTAACAATTAACCCTCAAGAAGTCGCGCTGAAAAAGTAACGCGAGTAGTCGCGCGCGGTCTAAAGGACCGCACAAACATAATGTGTTGCAAATATCGTTTTAAATATTTTTCTTGTATTAGAAACGTAATTTTGTATATTTTCTGATTAAGAAGGAATAACATTTTTATTATTATAATAAGTTTTACAGTAATAACTATTAGAGGAATTTACAATTAGACATGTAGTGTTTTCTATTTCTTATTTGGAATAATTTTTTTTTGTTACATATTTCTTTAGATAGATAGTTATGCACTGGTTTTATTGATAATTCTAAATCTGATGACGATATTTTGTTTTTGTTAACTCAGGTTCGTCTAAAATTAGAAATACAATAGTAAATTAATAATAAATATACTATATAAACATAACACTAAAACAAAGCTTCACAGCGAATTTTACATTAAAATAGAGCTCACTCGTAGCTAAGCGGTTAGCATACACGCCTTTTGCGTGGGACGTCCGGGTTCGATTCCGGGTGGGAGCTCATGTGGTTCGGGTCCCACGTTAAGCAGTAGGTCCACGTCTTACATAGCCTTGATGCTGAAAAGGGCGCTAAATTGAAATCAAATAAAATTTACATTGAATTATTTTACGGTCCTGTTATTTTGAAACTCCACCTATACAGAACTACATTGACTTATCTTCTAATTTACACTGTTCTACACTTCGTCGTCGCTTATTTCGTCCTCTCCTGCTCTGACTACATTCGGGGAATCGCTGGTCATTTCTGGGTTTAAGATCTTCAGACTCGCTCACAGACTCCTCACTTCACCTTTCGTGTTCATATATGTATATTTGTTATGATCCTTGTTATTTATTATGAAATCATCTCGGCTGATTTATCCAAAAAGTCCATTCCTAACAATTCCCTCCGTTCTTTTAAGCTGTTTACTTCTAATTTTATCTTTTTTCACACTTGGTATCAGTTTGTAAACTCTGTCGACCTCTCTTCCGTCCATTTAAATAATATTTATATTTATAAAGCTTAAAACATCTCCAAAGCAAAGGTCACGTGTAGAGCGAAACACTGAGAAAAAACATTACATGGTTAGTCGCGCGCGGTGGAAAGCACCGCAGAATCACTAAACAAGCACTAGTAGTTAAACTAAACAACGGATAAGGGAGTGATTGAGCAGGAATGTTCGGGAGGGTGAGGCGGAAGATTAACTAGACGGAAAAGTCTGTCGGAAAAACAGAATGGACACACGATCAAAAATAATTTCCCTTCGGTGCTTTTGACCGCGGCGCGACTACTCGAGGGTAAAGAAAAAGGTAAGAGCGTTATGAGACCTAATAGATTTCTTCAGCGGGAAGCAATCTTAAAAACTAATGTAGTTGCATATAAACGGGAAGGAAAGCAATTACTTGATTATTAATGATAAATTAATACTCATGTTTTTTACATTAGGTATCACAATATTTTCTAATCCCAAGGACCCACCTAAAACTTCGTTCCCAAAGCTATTCGTCTGTAATACGCTCGCCTTGTAAAGAGTAGAACATAGGCCGGCATAAGCCGTTTAGCCTTACCGGACACCTCGAAATAGAATACTCGAATTATTGGCACGCCTGTTGCACTATAAACCACTAATTACAAATCGAACATCCCCCTCCAACCTCAAATTTTTTCTTTAATCACCGCATCACTTAGAGATCGTTTTAATCTCTTATTAATATCTCTTTTCGGACATTGTAGAATATTATTACATTCAATTCAAGTGACATCTCTGCTAATGTTCACATTTTAAATTTTTTATTTTCGTTGTGGATGCATATTAAAAAAAGCTTTACAAGCTCGGGGATGACTGTTCTATCACTAATGATCCAACAACTTGTCCAACATTATAACGCGCCTTCTCTTTAGTATACCGTATGAGCTCACCGTGATATTCATTCTCTCTCACCTAAAGACTTTTTGTTCCGCACGTCACTAGGTTTAAACTCGAATATTTCGAATTTTCATGTCCTAAGAACAATATGAGCTGCAGTACATTTAGCATTTAACCCGCGCACTCTCGTCGGTTGTACTGCATGCAAACTGATTCCACTCGTTCTAATGCAAGTATCATAGCGGATCTCGACATCTACTGTAATAATCTTTATATAAATGCATCATGATATCTACAATTATTAATACCATTATTTGTGCAGAAAGCCACAGTCGGCAGCATTGTAAATATGCGATATGAAAGTAATTTTTCAACAGATTTTAAACTATTAGAGCGTGTGTTTCAAGTGAAAAATCCTAATCTGAGTACGCCTCCTATAAAATATTACTGTCTTGTTGGTTGTATTGCATGCTAATTGCTTGCATTCGTTTTGATGAGTGAACAACATGTATCTCTACATCTCTTCTCAGTAAAATATCTGAATGTATCTGTAAGTCGGTAATACAATGATCTCTGAAAACAATCTAAAGTATATTTCTAAGCACATATCAGTGTGTTTCGACTTTCTTCTTGCCAATGTTAACGGCTCTTTGCTGGAGTATTCAAGGAATGTACTCTAGCCATTTTGCCATGATATTCCGCTATTTGTAGCGATCATGTATTCTGAATTCTACGGAGGATCTGGTGCCTCTATTTTAGTAAAGGAATTACTTGGTGATCTAGAATGGCTCTGGTCAACGGCCATGAATATGCTTGCCTACATACAAGGCCAAATAAATACCACGCTCTCGTCAACGGCCAGGTCTGATTCAGTGTTAGAGATAAGTACACTTCGTAAGCCTCAACTGCTGGCGATTAATCACGTAGATTTTGTGGAGTAGATTTCAGCTCTTGAGAAGAAACCATTGAGTCGATGGACAGGACACGCAAGGTCTGTTCGCATCAACAGTCTTCTTGATTATTCTGTCTCAGGTATGAAAGGTTTCAATAAGCTAATAAAATCTTGCACTAACTTGCTCAGTGGTGAGAAACCGTTTAGAAGATCGAGAAATTCATATCCTGCAGTAAGCTTAATAACAGTGGGCGATATGGCAGTCTTTAGTGCAAGATGAACTGTGCGAGCCAGAAAGACTTTAAAGTTTCTATAGCCTGTGTAGGTTTATAGATACGTAGCGTTATCAATATAGCATGTTGATGAAGTGAGTCAAGGTTGCAACAGTCGCCACGAAATTTTTTATAGACGCAAGTTTAACTTTCAGGCTAATCTAAAGTTAATAGCAGAGTCTATTACTTTCTTTGGGCAGCGAGACGATCAAGTTCTCGGACACTATTCCCAAGAGGGGAATTACATGCAGGTAGCTATTCGTTCTACAGCAAATTATAGAAAAACATTACGAATACGGACTTGACCTTATAATTCTATTTGTTGACTATCGCAGAGCCTTTGACAGTGTAAATAGAAACCAAATCATTAAGGTGATTCAGCAAATGGGCATTCCCAATAAGCTGATAAATTTATCGCAAATCGTAATGAGTCAACCAAGCGCTAAAGTAAGAATAAGAAATTCGGTAAGTCGAGCATTTCAGTATTACAAAGGAGTCAAGCAAGGAGACGGGCTATCCACTACGCTCTTTATTATAGCACTGCACGCAGCTGTACAGAAAGTAGATAAAACAAGCTGTTTTCATCAAAAGCACCCGGATATGCGCATACGCAGATGATACTGCAATAGTGGCTAAAACAGAAAAAGATCTGATGGAAACATACCAAAAATTAGAAGAAGAAGCAAATAAACTTGGATTAGAAACAAACGTCAACAAAACAAAATACATGATTGTCACTAGGAAACCAGAGAAATATAAGAAGAAAAGCATGGTTATACATGGGAAAGAATTCGGAAGAGTGAGCTCGTTTAAATATTTAGGTATTGCAATCAATGAACAAAACAAAAAGGAAGGAACGATAAGAGAAAGGATACACATAGGAAACAAGGCTTACTACGCAAATATGCAACTAATGAGAAGCAAACTCATAAACAGGAAAACCAAGGTTAGCATCTACAAAACATTAATCAGGCCAATCGTAACGTACGGAGCAGAAATATTTGTCATGAACAAGGCAGAAGAAGAAGCTCTACGAAGATTCGAAAGAAGAATAATACGCAAGATATACGGCCCAGTTAAAGAAGACGATATGGAGAATAAGGAGCAATGAAGAAGTAAACAGTAATTTAAAACATTAACACATTGTTAAGATTATTAAATCTCAGAGAATAAGATGGCTAGGCCACGTACAGAGAATCTTAGAATCGAGAATACGAAGGAAAATAATGAAGGAGCAAATATACTCTGTAACAAGGAAAGGAAGACAAATAACAAGGTGGATAGACGACGTAACGGAAGACCTAAAACGATTAAAAGTGAAGAGATGGTGGGAGATCGCCAAGGATAGAAAAGCATGGAGGCACATTGTTAGAGAGGCCAAGGCCACAAAGAGCTGTAGCGCCAGTTGGTAAGGTAAGAATCTATTACAAGCTTACAACCAAAAGTCTAGGATAACTGTTATAGAAAATAGTTAAGCTTCGCGGCCTTCTGTTTAAAAAGTAGGTTGGTACAGTCGCAAAGGAAAGAGGTGCTAAGCAGTAAATATTGATCATCCTTATGTCGTATAAAACTTAGGGCAATAAGTCGAAATTAACTGCGATGGGCGTGTAGTAGAGCTATCAATCTTACGACCATGTGTTGGTTAAAAATCTACATGGAGTCTTTTCATGTATGGAATATCAAAACATCGTTCTTTATTAAGAGTGTTAGACTTTACTTTCTTGTAGGAGAGTCGAAAGCTAAACGTCAGTTACACAATTCTAAGTTCCTGCCGATGGCAGAATCCTCGGAGTCCATCGTTTGCTATTGAACATCTTAACATATAAACATTCAAATAATAAAATTTGTTATAAAGGTACAATTAAATACTCGTAAAATCTGTTTAAAAATAACTTTCCTATGGCATAACAAGGATGCTACTGTGGCTTT
The DNA here is from genome assembly GCF_964235325.1 of Thermobia domestica. Lineage (NCBI taxonomy): Eukaryota > Metazoa > Arthropoda > Insecta > Zygentoma > Lepismatidae > Thermobia > Thermobia domestica. The sequence goes on from NC_137464.1 coordinate 138,651,979, forward strand.
CTGCATAAATAATGGTGTTACTAAATGTAGATATCAAGATACATTAAGATAATAAGATAATAACCGTAGATGTCAAGATCCGACATAATACTTGCATTAGAACGTGTGAAATCTGTTTGCATGTATACAACCGACGAAAGCGTGAGGGTTAAAAAGGGAAAGGTACGGTAGCTCATATTGTCCTTAGGACATGCAAATTCGAAATATTCGAGTTTAAAACCTGTGACGTGCTGTGCAAGAAGTCTTTAGCTGAGAAAGAATTAATATCACGGTGAGCTCATAGGGTATAGAAAAGTGAAAGCGCGTTAAAATGATGAACAGGTGGATAGGTCACATGCGATAGGAAAGGGATCCCTAAAATTGTAAAGCTTTTTGTAATATGCATCCAGAACGACAGGAATCGCCTTAAAATAAAAACATTAGCAGAGATGGTACTTGACTTCATTGTAATAGTATTCTACAATTTCTGAAAAAAGATATTAATAGATAATAAATCTATCGCTAAGTGATGCCGTGATTAAAGAAATAATTTTCAGGATGGACGTGGATGCTATCAAATATGCATTTAATTAGCGTCCTTGCTGCTTATTAGGGCTTACATACATAGTTGTGTAAGATTCACTAGGTTCCGGTCTATCGTTAATAATATTTTCCGATTGTATGCTGTAAAACTTGCTATGGAACCAATTATATTCTACCTCCAAAGCAGCCTTACTGTGGGTCTGGGACCGGTGATATGATCGATGACCCAAATGAAGAATTGATTTTAAGTTTCTTGAGATCTTCTCTTACACGGTCAGGTGGAAAATATTTACGGTATAGTCAGTCCTGTGTTCGCTATCAACTTAGTAACACTGTCATCAGAAAGCAACGAAACTTTCGGCTTATCAAATAAGCTTTTCATATAAACTCATATCTAAAAACCAGCATGGTACAGTCGCACAGACTCAAGGTGCTGAGCAGTAAGCATTGATTGTTTTTATAGCGTATAATACCTAAAGAAATTAGTTGAAACCAACTGGGATCACCGTTTTTCAGAGGTTTCACTCTTGGATAAAGTGTACATGGAGTCTTTGCATGTACCGCATGTCGAAACATCGTTCTTTATAAAGAGTGCTAATATTGGCTTCTTTTTAGGAGAGTCAAAAACTAAACGGCAGTTACACATTTTTCTGTGTCCTTGCAGACTGCAGAATCCTCGGAGTCAATCATCTGCTGTTGAACATCTTAACTTATAAACAATCCAAACAATAGAAATTTTTATAAACGTACAATTGAATGTTACTTTAGAACGCGAAAGTGATATCTAAATGAATTGGTTCTTGCTCGTTGAATTCTGTGTGTCCTGCTACGGTTTCGTTTCCTCTTTGGGTGCCAAAGCAGTTTGTATAAAAGGATTCCAAAATATGTAAACAAAAGAATAAACCACCTCGATGTTTTGACTTTTTCCTTACACCTTAATTTAAAGTTTCATCAAGATCGTCTTCATGTCCATTTTGTTAGGTCTATAATGCGAAGACGATATCACAAAATAATAATCATAACTAATTGGATCGACAAATAAGCCGTTGAAAATGACATATTGGTTTTTTACAGCTGTTGTTCGTTATCATCTATATCAGATTGTCTTAAGATCTGCCATTTCTACATGAACTCCATTGGCAGAATGCACAAAACCTTGAATACTTCATATCGGCTCCTTTCCACTATGTGGCACGTTCACAATCATATCTTGCAGTCACTTTTTATTTACACGTGAATAAGAATATCCGGCAGGTACCACACACCTACCTCTTTCCATTGGGTTGAGGATTAGAAAAATTACTCCTGGAGTTGAAGGTACTTCCAAATTATTTGTTTTGGGTCGACCTTCAAAAATATCAAATTCTATACACACAGACGTAGAAACGTAGTGTTAACGGCAATCGTTAGTACATCTTAAGTGCACTTAAACGAAGTAAAGACTAATGTTAGTTCTACAATATTTTGGTATTTGTTCAAGATTTTTGGTTGGGAGTCAACGTCAGAACTGACATTACTGCTTACTGCATTTAAGTACACTAAAAATGCTCTTTAAAATGCTAAAAGTGCTAAAATTGCTCTAACGATTTCCGTTAACCCCATGTTTCTATCTCTATTTGTAAAGAATTTGATATTACTGAAGGTGGCCCCCCCGAAAATCTTGACTAAATCCCAAAATATGGTAGCACTAACGTTAGAGCTTAGTGCGTTCAGGTGCACTAACGATACACTATCGATTGTCGGTAACCCAATGTTTTTGCCTCTATTTGAATAGAATTTGATATTTCTGAAGTTGGCCCCCCCAAAAAAAATCTTGAATAAATTCCAAAATATGGTAGCACTAACGTTAGTGCTTAGTGTGTTTAAGTGCTCTAACGATTGCCGCTAACCTCGTGCTTCTACCTCTATTTGTATAGAATTTGATATTTCTGAAGTTCGCCCCCCCACTAAAAATCTTCAATAATTCCCAAATATGATAGCACTAACGGTAGTGCTTAATATGTTTAAGTGCACTAACGATGCGCTAAGTTTTTTGAAAATTTGTATGCGTAAAGATGGTAGGGGGCTAAATTAATATGAAGTTGGTCCCCATAAAATATCTTCTATATCTCGTAAACGCTGATAGCACTAACGTTAGTTCTGAGCGCACTAACTTGCACTAATGATGCACTAACGATGTGCAATGTTTGGTGTAATTTGGGAGAGGGGGGGCAAATTTAGTCACGTGACATCTCTGCTAATATTCTAATTTAAGGCGATTTCTGACGTAGTGGATGCATATTACAAAATGGTTCACAAGCTCGGGAATGCTTGTCCTGTCGCAAGTGACCCATTAAGTGTTCCATCTTTTTAACGCGCGTTCTCTTTACTATATTTTAAGAGCTCACCTCCATATTAATTATTTCTCAGCTAAAGACTTCTTCTTCCGCATGTCAATGTGTTCAAACTCGAATATTTCGAATTTGAAAGTCCTAAGGACAATATGAACTGCCGTATTTTCCCATTTCAACTCGCCCGCTCTCGTCGGTTGTACTGCATGCAAACTGATTCCACTCGTTCTAATGCAAGTATCATGGCGCATCTATACATCTACTGTTATTATTTTTTTTTCTAAATGCATCCTGATATTTACTATTAGTAATACCTTTATTTCTGCAGATAAGCACAGTCGGCAGTCTTGTAGATAAGCCATATTAAACTAATTGTTCAACAGATTTTAGTCTATTACAACGTGTAAGTTACAATTGAAAAATCCATATCTGATTACGCTTCTTATCAAATGTTACGATGTCTGGTTGGTTGTAGTGTATGCTAACTGCTTGCATTCGTTTAATAAGAGAACAACACTTATCTCGTCATCTCCTCTTAGTAAAATATCTGAATGTTTCTGTAACTTCGTATTACAATGTTCTCTGAAAACAGTCTGAAGTATAGTTCTAAACACATATGTGTGTGTTTCGACTTTCTTCTTGCTAATGTTAACGACTCTTAGCTGGACTGTGCAGGGAATGTACTCTGGGCAGTTTGCCAGGATATTCCGCTATATGCAACAACTATCTATGCAGTGTTTTACAAGCGATCTTGTGCCTCTATTTTTGTAAAGGAATATACTTGGTGATGTAGAATGGCTCTGGTAAACGGCAATGGATAAGCTCGCATACATACCACGCTAAATGACAGTCGGGTTCAGTGTTAAAGATGAGTACACTTCGTAAACCTCAAATGCAGGCGACTAATCGGGTACTTTCTGTGGAGTAGCTTTCTTCTCTTGAGAAGATACCTTTGAGTCGATGAGCAAGAAGCGCAAACTCTATTCACGTCAGCAAAATGAGTTAGTGTTGAATTTAATAAATAAGATTATATAAAATTCTACTTGTTGATCATTATGTCTCAGATATGAAAGGTCCTAAAAAAAGTTGGTGCACTATTTGCTACATAGGGGAAGCTTACCAAAATTTTATTCACCGGTGAGAAAACGTTTAGAAGATCGGGAAATTCTACCCGCCTATATGCTTAATAAGAGTGTGCGATATATTAGTGTGTAGTGCAAGATAAACCGTACGTGTGAGAAAGATTTTGAGGTTCTATAGCCTGAAGATTAGTGTGATAGGTAAGTAGCGTTCTGTATATAGCATTTTGATGAAGTGAGTCAAAGTTGCAAAAGACGCGTCGATAATTTTTAAAGACGCAAGTTTAACTTTCAGGCTAAGCAAAAATAATGGCAGTATCTATTACTTTCTTTGGGCACCGAAACGAGGAAGTACTCGAACACTTTTACTAAAAAAAAAAAAAAAATATTGATTCTGCTCCAAGATGTGGAAAGTTCTATATCTTTCAGGTTTAACTGAAAATCTCTGAAAGTAATCTAAGTACAAAAAAAAAAAAAAAAAAACTGTATATTAATAATTTTGTTGATGTCTGTGTTCTACACCTGTTCTACCAGGCCTGTATTACTACTTTGTAAGGTTAATCAGTGCTTTAAACCGCTAGCTTTTGAATTCATTGGCCGGACTTGTCTCTCAGGCTAAGAAGCTGGCCTGGGTCTACAAAATAATCACGTACCTAAATACGTAAAAATCTCCTATTAGAGTGTGAGGCCAATAACCCGCATGTGAATCCTTTACAAACTTACGACGATAGGTGTAATATAACTGTTTCGAAAATTGTTAAGCTTCGTGGCATTCTGATTGAAAACAAGCTTGGTACAGTGAAGAAGGAACGAGAGCTAAGCAGTAAGCATTGATTGTCCTTACGTAGAATAAAACATAGAGCAATAAGTTGAAACCAACAGGGATCGACGTGTAGTAAAGCTTTGATTGTTACTATTCTACTCTTGGATAATAATGTACATGGAGTCTTTGCATGTACCCCATAACGAAACATCCTTCTATATTAAGAAAGTTAAACTTTGTTTCTTTTTATGAGATTCGAAAACTAAAGGGTAGTTACCCAATTTTTAGTGTTCATGCAGATGGCAGAATCTTTGGAGTTAATAATCTGCTTTAGAACATTTTAACATATCAACAATCAAACAATAAACAATTCTTATTAACGTACATTTGAATGGTACTGTAGTACGCGTATGTGACATCTAAATGATTCGGTTTAGCTGGATAAATTAGATTTGACCTCTGACGGTTTTATTATCTCTTCGTGTACCAAAGCCGCTCGTGTTAAAGGATTCGAAAATATGTAAACTAAAAAATAAATCACCTACATGTATTATACCTTGTTTTTATACTTTCTTTTAAAGTTAAACAAGGTTTTTATACCTTCTTTTATACCTTCATCAGGATCGTCTTCATGTCCATTTTGTTAGCTGTATAGGCGGGGACTTATTACAAATTTTAATAATAACTAAATGATCAACAATTAAGCCATTGTCAATAACATATTAGTATCAACAGCTGTTGTTCATCATCTGTATCAGATTGTCATCCGATTTGCTATTTGTACGCAAAGTCTTTTGGCAGAATAGAGAAAACCATCGATATTTCATATACTAACATGTGGCTAGTTCACAATCCTATTTTGCAGTCACTTGTTATATAAAAGTTATTAAACTTACCCGGCTGGATCTGATAGTAGCTGTGTGGGTCCTAGTATTCTCATATAATCTTTGACACATAAACCTCATTCGATTGGGTCCATGCTTAGACCATTTCGCTCTTGGAGTTGGAGGTACTTCCGAATTGAATGCTGCACAGTTATTGTGTTAGTAGGGGGAAAAGTGGCCATATTGAAGTATAACTCTCCCTTGTTATACCTCACATGGCTTATACCAGATTTGACATGTTTCCTTCTTCATTTTATCAGGTTTGAGTTTTGGTTGGTGAAGACTCTGACTACCTTGCAAAATTCTTCTTCTCATTGAAGGATATTGAAGGCTGCTGAGTATAGCAGAGGACGTGTCACAGCCTGTTGTAGCATCATAAAAGAAAAAAAAGCAATCATTTAATGACGCTAAAGTTTCTTTAAAATTAATAATTTCGTTGCGTTTTCTTTCAGTTCTGCTTGTATTTGGCTGTAAGAGAATGAGCAACTGCTCATGAACTCTTCTAGAAAGAGTCCTAATAGATCAGAATTATACCCAACAGCTACAGATTTCCCGTTTGTAGTTTCTTCCATTTCTTCCATTTGAAGTTTATTCTTGTCCATTTACAGCTACCCTTACTCCATCGAAATCTGCTCGCATCATTTACGGCCGTCTAGTATGATCTCCAGGTTTCTCAAGAACTGTGATTGAATTGTCGTGGCATCACTGGCAGAATTAAATTGGATATTGCAGATATTTATAGAAAGTAGCAGATATTTTTCGAAAGCTCTTTTTTCTCATTCGGTACTTTCCATGTCTAATTGTAATTTATATCCATAAAATATGAGGTGAAAATAGAATTTAACATAATTTATATACGTACTCAACGGATATTTGAGTTGCCATTTTTAGTCCAATTATCCGAAATTGGGTTTCTGCAGAAATAATGGTATTACTAATAGTAGATATCAGGTTGCATTTAGATACTGTGATTGCTTTCACTTTTTTCATGATCCAACAGGCTGTGACACGACCTCCAGTGAATAGTTGGCAGCCTTAGGATCCTTCAAAAACAAAAAAAATGTGCAAGTTAGTCAGAGTATTGAATCAACCAAATGTGAATCCTGGCAAAGTTGTAAGGTTAGACATTTCTTATTCACCTGGGTGGAGAAGGAAAAATGTCCTCCCTGGTATAAGCCATATCAGATATAACAAGGAAGTAGTTACAAAGCTTCAATATGGCCACTTTTCCCATTACTAACACAGCTGCTGTGCAACATTCAATTCGGAAGTACCTCCAACTCAAGAAGCGAAATGGTCTAAGCATGAACCCAATCGAAAGTGGTTGGTGTGTGAACCCACACAGCTAGCATCAACACAAGCCGGATAATTTTACTTACCTGAAGATAAAAAGCGACTGCAAGATAGGATTGTGAACGAGTCACATGATAGTGTAAAAGAGCCGATATGAAGTATTCATGGTTTTGTGCATTCTGCCAAGGGAGATCATGTAGAAATTGCACATCGGAAGAAAATCTGATATAGATGATAACGAACAACAGGTGTAAAAGCCAATATGTCATTGACAACCGCTTAATTGTTGATCCAATCAGTTATATTGTAATATCGTCCCCGCTTTATAGACCTAGCAAAACGGACATGAAGACGATCTTGATGAAACTTTAAATGAAAGTGGAAGGACAAGGTATAAAAAATGAAGTTGGTTTATTGTTCTGTTTAGATATTTTGGAATTTTTTAACACGAGCTGCTTTGGTACCCGAAGAGAAAACGAAACCGTAGCAGGACACATTTAAGGTAACGACCAAAAAACAAATCATTTAGATATCACATTGGCGTATTACAGTATCATTCAATTGTACGTATAAAACAATTGTTTATTATTTGATTGTTTATATGTTAAGATGTTCAACAGCAGATGATAGAATCCAAGGATTCTGCCTTCACCAAGGACACATAAAATTATGTAACTGCCGTTTAGTTTTCGACTCTCCTAAAGCAAAGTAAAGTTTAACACTATTAATAAAAATATAAGTTTGGATATTCCGTACATGCAAAGATTCCATGTACATTTTTATCCAAAACGATGTCGTAAAAAAGAAAGCTCTACCACACGTCGATCACAGTTGGTTTCAACTTATTGCCCTATTTATTATTCGAGATAAATATAATCAATGCTTTCTGCTCAGCACCTTGTTCCTTTGCGACCTTACCAAGCTACTTTTAAGAAACAAGCCCACGAAGCTTAACAATTTTCGGTAAGAGTTATACTAGACTTGTAAAGTTTTCACTTGCAGGTTATTATCTTCAAAATCTAGTAGAAGATCCTTAGGTAAATAGGTGCTTAAATACCTTGTAGAATCAGGCCTGTGAGACAAGTCTGGTCAATGAATTACTAAAGATAGTGTTGTAAGGCACTTATTCGCGATACAAAGCAATTATCCAGGCATGGTAGAACAGGTGTAGAACGGAGACATCAACAAAATTATGAGGCGACAGATTATTATTATTATTATATTATTTTATTTATTTTATTTATTTATTTATTTATTATTTTTTTTTTGTACTTAGGTTACATTGGGAGATTTTCAGTCAAGTACTCCTGAAGGATATAAAACTTCCTAAGCTCACTTCAAACTCTTGGGCCACAAGCTCTGAATTTCCCCCTTTTTGAATTGTTCGAGATTTTGCTTGTTTCGGTGGCCAAAGTAAGTAATAGAGACTGCGATTAACTTTCGATTAGCCTGAAAGTTAAACTTGCGTATATAAAAAATTTCGAAGCATCATTTTAAACCTTGACTCACTTCATCAAGTTGCTATATACGTAACGCTACGTATAAATCACACTAATCTATATATATCTATACATATCGCACGTTTTTATTAAGCTTATTGGAGGAATTTAATTTCTCCATCTTCTAAACGTTTTGTCACCGGTTAGTAAAGTTCTGGTAAGCTTCCCCTCTGTAGCAGATTAGTGCACCAATTCTATAAGTTTTTGACATTCTATAAGTTTCATATCTGAGACAGAATGATCAACAAGTAGAATATCTGTATCCTATTTATTAAATTAAACACTACCTCATCTCGCTGACGTAAATAGAGCTTGCGTGACCTGTCCATCGATCAAAGGTATCTTCTCAAGAGCAGAAAGCTACTGCACAAAATGTACCCTTTTAATCGCCAGTAGTTAAGGCTTACGAAGTGTACTCACCCTAACACTGAACCAGACAGCGATTTGCCTAGTATGTATGCGAGCATATTCTTAACAATTACCATGCATCCTAGATCACCAAGTAAATTCCTTTACAAAAATAGACGCACCAAATCGTATGTAGTATTCTGGATAGATAATCGATGCATGTAGCGAAATATCATGGCAAACTGCCTAGAGTACGTTCCTTCCACAGTCCTACAAAGAGCCGTTAATATTGGCAAAAAGAAAGATGAAACTTACAGATATGTTCTTAGATCTATACTTCAGACTGCTTTCAGAGAACATTATATTGCCAAGTAATATGAACATTCAAACATCTTATTAAAAGATGTCGAGATACTTGTGCTTCTCTTATCAAAACGAATGCAAGCAGTTAGCATGCACTACAACTAACCAGACATAGTAATATTTGATAAGAAGCGAAGTGAGATAGGCATTTTTTAATAGCAACTTACACGCTGTAATAGTCAATGTTGTAAAATTACTTTTATATGGCATATCTAATAGGCTGCCGACTGTGGTTTTCTGCAGAAATTATGGTATTACTAATTGTAGACATCAGGATACATTTAGATAAAACGATAATAACCGCAGATGTCGAAATCCTGAGCTGAGATA